>NC_047113.1:92189993-92503922 GCF_902500255.1 Thalassophryne amazonica | reverse complement strand
TTTTCAATGGCCAATTTGCAGAGAAAATGATTAATTTGACACCAAATAATTATTTTATATACACAGCACCCAGCACAGAGCATACTGCAACCGGTAGAACAAAGAACAGCGCCCAGCTGGGATCACAGCAGGTGGGTTCATCACAACGACGTGCGTTCTACTGCGTGAATCAAAGACATGCTCGTGTCAGGGGGCCTTCAGAGTGTGGTGGAATTGATTGTACACCCCCAATTCCAATGAAGTTGGGACGTTGTGTGAAATGACCCAGGTTCCATTTATCCAGGATCACCAGTTCATCTTTCAGTGTCTTGGATAACCCATTAACAAAAAACTCCACAGTGCAGCAGCCTTCCAGCCGAACTCGAGTACCTACAATTCAACCGAATATGCCGCCACACTGCGGGTCTCTGGACAATAATCGTTTGAACATAATCTGTCCCTGCATCACATGATTGAAGACCATCCGGAGTACAACCCCAATTCCAATGAAGTTGGGACGTTGTGTGAACTGTAAATAAAAACAGAATACAATGATTTGCAAATCCTCTTCAACCTATATTCAATTGAATGCAACACAAAGTTAAGATATTTAATGTTCAAACTGATAAACTTTTTTGTTTTTGTGCAAATATTTGCTTATTTTGAAATGGATGCCTGCAACACATTTCAAAGAAGCTGGGACAGTGGCAACAAAAGACTGGGAAAGTTGTCATGATTGGGTATAAAAGGAGCATCCCCAAAAGGCTCAGCCTTTCACAAGCAAAGATGGGACGAGGATCACCACTTTGTGAACAACTGCGTGAAAAAAATAGTCCAACAGTTTAAGAACAATGTTTCTCAACGTTCAACTGCAAGGTTCCATCATCTACAGTCCATAATATAATCAGAAAATTCAGAGAATCTGGAGAACTTTCTACACGTAAGTGGCAAGGCCGAAAACCAACATGGAATGCCCATGACCTTCGATCCCTCAGGCGGCACTGCAAAAACCAACATCATTGTGTAAAGGATCTTACCGCGTGGGCTCAGGAACACTTCAGAAAACCAATGTCAGTTAACACAGTTTGTCACTACATCTACAAGTGCAAGTTAAAACTCTACCATGCAAAGCGAAAGCCATACAGTAACAACATGCAGAAACGCCACCGCCTTCTCTGGGCCTGAGCTCCTTTGAAATGGACAGACGAAAAGTGAAAAAGTGTGCTGTGGTCTGATGAGTCCACATTTCAAATTGTTTTTGGAAATCATGGACTTCGTGTCCTCCAGACAAAAGAGGATAAAGACCATCCACGTTTTTACCAGCGCAATGGCATGGTCAACTTACACATCTGTGATGGCACCATCAATGCTGAAAGGTACATCCAGGTTTTGGAGCAACACATGGTGCCATCTAACCAACATCTGTTTCAGGGTTGTCCCTGCTTATTTCAGCAAGACAATGCCAAGCCACATTCTGCATGTGTTACAACAGCGTCGCTTCGTAATAAAAGAGTGCAGGTACTAGACTGGCTTGCCTGCAGTCCAGACCTGTCGCCCATTGAAAATGTGTGGTGCATTATGTAGTGTGAGTACGACAATAGAGACCCCGGACTGTTGAACAAATGAAGTCATACATCAAGCAAGAATGGAAAAGAATTCCACCTACAATGCTTTAACAAATAGTGCCCTCAGTTCCCAAACACTTATTGAGCAAATATTTGCACTAAAACAAAGTTTATCAGTTTGAACACTAACTATCTTGTCTTTGTGGTGTACTACATTGAATATAGGTTGAAGAGGATTTGCAAATCATTGTATTCTGTTTTTATTTATATTTTACACAACGTCCCAACTTCATTGAAATTGGGGTTGTATTGATGGCGAAGTGCAGAACTTTCTACCTGCCTTGAGTTTAGAGCTGTGTTTGTAACAGCTGTTTACATACCAGCACGAGCTAACACTGCTAGAACACTAGGTCAGCTACATGACATCATCAGCAAACAAGAGACCAAACACCAGGATGCTGTATTCATCATCGCCAGGGATTTTAACCACTGCATTCTCAGTACTGTTCTCCCTAAGTATTTTCAGCATGTACAGTAGTGTTCAGAATAATAGTAGTGCTATGTGACTAAAAAGATTAATCCAGGTTTTGAGTATATTTCTTATTGTTACATGGAAAACAAGGTACCAGTAAATTCAGTAGATTCTCACAAATCCAATAAGACCAAGCACTCATGATATGCACACTCTTAAGGCTATGAAATTGGGCTATTAGTAAAAAAAAAAAAACAAGTACAAAAGGGGGTGTTCACAATAATAGTAGCATCTGCTGTTGATGCTACAAACCCAAAACTATTATGTTCAAACTGCTTTTTTAGCAATCCTGTGAATCACTAAACTAGTATTTAGTTGTATAACCACAGTTTTTCATGATTTCTTCACATCTGCAAGGCATTAATTTTGTTGGTTTGGAACCAAGATTTTTCTCATTTACTAGTGTGCTTGGGGTCACTGTCTTGTTGAAACACCCATTTCAAGGGCATGTCCTCTTCAGCATAAGGCAACATGACCTCTTCAAGTATTTTGACATATCCAAACTGATCCATGATACCTGGTATGCAATATATAGGCCCAACACCATAGTAGGAGAAACAGGTCCATATCATGATGCTTGCACCACCATGCTTCACTGTCTTCACTGTGAACTGTGGCTTGAATTCAGAGTTTGGGGGTCATCTCACAAACTGTCTGCGGCCCTTGGATCCAAACAGAAGAATTTTACTCTCATCAGTCCACAAAATATTCCTCGATTTCTCTTTAGGCCAGCTGATGTTTTCTTTGGCAAATTGTAACCTCTTCTGCACATGTCTTTTATTTAATAGAGGGACTCTGTGGGGGATTCTTGCAAATAAATTAGCTTCACACAGGCATCTTCTAACTGTGACAGCACCTACAGGTAACTCCAGACTGTCTTTGATCATCCTGGAGCTGATCAATGGGTGAGCCTCTGCCATTCTGGTTATTCTTCTATCCATTTTGATGGTTGTTTTCTGTTTTTCTTCCACGTGTCTCTGTTTTTTTTTTTTTTTTTTTTGTTTTTTTTTGTCCATTTTAAAGCATTGGCGATCATTGTAGATGAACAGCCTATAATTTTTTGCACCTGCGTATAAGTTTTCCCCTCTCCAATCAACTTTTTAATCAAACTACGTTGTTCTTCTGAACAATGTCTTGAACATCCCATTTTCCTCAGGCTTTCAAAGAGAAAGGCATGTTCAACAGGTGCTGGCTTCATCCTTAAATAGGGGACACCTGATTCACACCTGTTTGTTCCACAAAATTGACGAACTCACTGACTGTATGCCACACTACTATTATTGTGAACACCCCCTTTTCTACTTTTTTTTAACTAATAGCCCAATTTCATAGCCTTAAGGGTGTGCATATCATGAATGCTTGGTCTTGTTGGATTTGTGAGAATCTACTGAATCTACTGCTACCTTGTTTCCCATGTAACAGTAAGAAATATACTCAAAACCTGGATTAATCTTTTTAGTCACATAGCACTACTATTATTCTGACCACTACTGTATGCTTTGTGATGAGGGAAAATTACATCCTGGTCCAAGTCTACTGCAACGTGAATGGTGCCTATAAGGCTGCCTCAAGTTCACATTTTGGAAAGGTTGACCATATCTCCATATTCCTGTTTCCAGCCTGCAGACAACTTCTCCAGCAAGCTCCACCAGTAAATAAAGCTGTTGAAGTGTAGAATAAAGAAAGTGAACTAGTGCTTCAGGACTGCTTTGGCTGTAGAAATATGGATGTGTTTATAACTGCAGCTTTGAGTGAAGGTGGTGCTGTATATTTGGACAAATATGCCCCTGGGGTTATCAGCTACACTTGCACATGCAAAAAGACTGTTCCCACTATTCCCACAAAGCACTGCAGTAAATATCCCAACCAAAAACCCTCGTAAAACTGTGATGTAAGGGCCAAGCTACATGACTGCATTCCTCTCAGGCACTGCTAAGGACAATAAAAAAAGCCAGATATGACCTAACCAGAGCCATCAGAGAGTCCAAGAGACAATATAGACTGAAGTTGGAGGGTTATAACTCTACCTCTGACCCTCAACGCATGTGAGAAGGACTCCAACACATCACAGACTTCTGACAGAGGAGCAGTGCAGTCACATCCAGCCAAGCCCCACTGCCAGATGAGCTGAACGAGTTATACGCTTGCCTTGAGGCCCAAGATACTGATCAGCAGGGAAGGATGTTGGGCAAGAGACTACAGGACTCATCACTCATGGTGACACTGGCAGACATGCGCAGGGTTCTGAGTAAAACAAATCCATGGAAAGCAGCTGTCCCAGATAACATCCTGGGCTGTGCACTCAGGGTTTGCTCATAGGAGCTAGCTGATGTGTTTGCTGATATTTTCAATCTGTCCCTTGAACAAACCTGTGTACCCACCTGTTTTAAGTCCACCACCATAGTGTCCATCCCCAACAGACGCACTGTCACCTGCTTAAATAACTATCTTCCCATAGCACTCACTACAATCTTAATGAAGTGCTTTGAAAGGATGGTCATGACCCACATTAAAAAGACCATCCCAGACACTGTAGACCCCCTACAGTTTGCATATTGCCAGAACTGATCCATTGATGATGCATGTAACACTCCTATCCACACAGCCCTGATGCACGTAGAGGGCAGGAACACATATGTCAGAATGCTGTTCATTGACTACAGCTCAACATTCATCACAGTCATCCACCGCAAACTCACAGATAAGCTCCTCACACTCAGACTGACATCCTTCCTTTTTAACTGGGTGCTGAATCTACTAAAAGGTAGAACCCAGTCGGTTAAAGATCATAACTGTGAATCCAGTATAAGGACCTTGAGCTTGGGGCACCCCAGGGCTGTGTCCTGAGGCCCTTCTCTACACAGTCTTCATATATATTACAGTGTAGCTTCCCAGAACAACACCAGCATCATTAAATTTGCAGATGACACTACAGTCATCAGTCTGATCACTGGTAAAGATGAGACAGCATACAGAAGAGAGGTGGCAGATCCGGTAGCCTGGTGTCACGACAACAATGTTTACCTCAATGCGTACAAGACCAAACAGATGGTTACTGATCCAAGGAGGAGTGGGGAGCTGCACACACCACTATACAGTGATGAGACAGAGGTAGAGAGGGTGAAAACCTTCAAATTCCTCAGTGCTCACATTAGTGATGATCTCACCTGGTCTTACAACACCCGACAGATCATCAAGATGTCCCAACAGAGACTGTACTTTCTGAGAAGACAGAGAAAATCTGGTATGTCAGCCAAAAGAGTCCTTTCTTGTTTGCAATGGTGACGGACAGGTTGGCAGAGACGAGACATGAGATCAGATGAGATTAGACATGGACTATGTTTGCAGATGACATTGTCATCTGTAAGGAGAGTTGAGAGCAGGTTGAGTCTAGCTTGAAGAGGTGGATATATGCTCTGGAGAGAGGGGGAATGAAAGTCAGTAGGGGCAAGACTGGGTACATGTGTGCGAATGACAGGGAGCCCAGTGGAATAGTGTGGTTACAAGAAGTAGAAGTGGTGAAAGTAGATGACTTTAAATACTTGGGTTTAATTGTCCATAGTAATGGAGAGTGTGGTAGAGAGGTAAAGAAGAGAGCTCAGGCTGGGTGGAGAAAGTAGGCAATTTGTGATGGAAGAACATCAGCAAGAGTGAAGGGGAAAGTTGACAAGACAGTAGTGAGACCAGCTTTGTTGTATGGCTTAGAAACAGTGGCACAAACAAAAAGACAGGAGGCAGAGCTGGAGGTGACAGAGCTGACATCCAAGTACTGTTATACTTGGATGTGAGAGCTCTTTGGAACACCAGCGGCTGTGTGTGTGTTTCTCCAGGTAACACTGGAGTTGTGTCAGGAAGGGCATCCGGCGTAAAACGTGCTAAATAACAGTGCAGATCTGGCTGTAGCCACTGTGGTGACCCCAAACAAAAATGGGAACAGCCGAATGGACAACAACAACAACAAAAGAATCCCATTTGCAATCTTGTAAAATAGACTGGAAGGTGTTCAAAGAAGTCATTCTTGACAGTTTCAGTTTAGATTTGAGAACCTTCCAATCAGAGGGGCGTGAAAACTAAAGGCATTCTTTCCCAATTAAGTGCGGATACAAGGTACACAAAAACATAACATGTCATTCGAGCACAGAGCATAATGTTTCTTCAGATCTCTGACGAAAATTGGATAAATAGGTCAAAACCATGCCAATAGGAGTTTTGTAAACTATGATCATCCAATGTGTATATCGCAAACAGACAAAGAGGGCATGCCAGTTTTGGCATACAGCTCACAGTGGTGGGTGACACGGCTACAACCAGTAATGAATTTCAAGGCACAATAATACAGCGGGGTCAAGGACTGTAGACAACTGGTTGAGGCATACCTACACACGAGATTGCCATAGTCCAGTGAGGACAGGAAGGTAGCAGTCATCAGGAGCTTCTGACTACTTAAGGAGAACCATGACTTGTTTCTGTAAAGGAAGCCTAGCTTCACCCTTAATTTATTCCCATCTAAGTGTTGTAGCAGAGGGAGCTTATTAATATGTGATATGAGTTTGTTGCACTACAATAAATAAATAAGAAGTGTCATTTGATTTAAAACAGTGATTCACTTTAAAGTTATTGATTCTGGACTCTTCCTTTCCAACTTTCCTCAACAAAGAGCCACAGCATTAGGAGGAATGGTGTTTCATCAGTCAGTCCCACAATAACATATACAGGATATTATTATTATTATTATTATTATGTTTTTTCATTTACATGAGGGACAGAAACTTCAGTTTACAAACTGGCAAGGGGGTGATATTAATGGTCCAGTCCATGCCAGAGACCTGTCCACTGTGCTGCCCCAAGAAAAAGCCAGGTTAATAAAGAAACAAGGAACAACAAACTGTCTGGCATAAAACGGTGGGCTATTCTCACTTCTCGCTCACAACAACAGAGGAAAGTCCTGGTTAGCAACTTTATTCAGCAGAAAGTTGACTCATGATTGACATCTTTAAATCACTTTGATGGAGGTTGATGAATAAATTGTGGTTCCGCTTGTGAATCAGAAGCAGCGAGTCCACAACCATCATAGAGAAATGATCATTTTCCCACTACACACCCTCAAAACAATGTAATGGCCTAATTGCAGCATTTTTTTTTCAGGCAGCAGCATTACAGGCTGTTACTCTGTTATCATGATAGCGATAACTGTTGTGTGTCGGACGCAGCTCGGAGAACCGACCAGCGTTTGAAGGACCCAGTATGAAATAAGCAGAGCATGGTACAAAGGCTAAACTGAATTTAATACATAACAGTGATACAAAACAACAAAAGAAAGTGCGGTCTGGCGTGGTGCGCTCACCAGCAGCGCTAACGGTCCGGAGCCAGAAGCTGTTCGGACCCAAGGAACCCGCCGACACCCCCAGGTGGCCGCAACAACCGAGTCCTGTGAAAGAAGGAACCATTATGTGAGTCCACACTCTACACACAGAGAGAACACTTAAGGTGTACAAACAGCAAACACCTTCCTGGCTTGATTACTAATCAGCTTCCCAACCTGCAGGCATGGAACATCCAGTTCACAAAACTCCACTGCAGTGGAAGCCGATACATGACTAACATACAGCTCAATATAATAAAGGTGTGAGGGACACCACATTTACTGACTGTATAAATGTTAGTCACAAAATCTAACGTACCTCAGGAAGTGTGCTGACGAGCGTTGAGACCTCACCCCCTCCTCTTTCACAGACCGTGCATCAAACCCCTGGACGTTCTCTGCCTTCCACTGATGATGAGATGGCTCCCGAGACGACGATCTCACCGTCTGGTCACAAGGGCGAGGTCTCTGGCAAATACACACTGTATACTCAGTCTTAAATGCCCCATGTTCCAATCCATATAGATGCACCTCAGCTGTGAGTCCTGACGAGCCGCAGGTGATCAGGGTGAGGTCCTGATAACCTAGCAACCACAGCCCTCAGTCCCAACTGCAAGCACCCTGGAAGGAAAAACAAAAGACAGAAACAAAAAGCAGCCACGGCCCCCTAGCCATACAACAGATAACTATGGCAATAGCTGAGTGAGGAATGCTGACTGGCATGAGAAGTGTTGAAACATATTGTTCATGTCTCAAAGGTGTCTTCATTTTTATACCTCAGCCGGATGTGGATCCTCGGGTTTACGAGTGGATCCAAACCGCCTGTATCAGGTGCTTTGGATCTACGTTGTGCCGAACTACTTTCCTTCAGCCAGCTTTGTTGACGGAGGGACAATAGTTCCGCACAAAATGGATCCCTAATCTTGTTTAACGTATCAATTTTGTAAAAATACAGTCATGGCTGAAGTATAAAAACAAAACACCCACTCCTCTGGGGAAGCAATATGAGCGGAGGATCAAGTTCGTAGGGATGGCGGATCCTCAATGGATCCGCTCACATTGCTCCCCAGACTCGGGGGTTTTGTCATTTCATCCAATGGGTTTACTTGCAGCTTTGATGGCAAAAGAAAACTGTTTCCTCAAAGATCCACTTTCTGTTGGTAACCTATCAGGTGAATATCTTTTCACAATACTACCCTTTCTAGGATGCAGCAGTTTTCTAGTTTGGCAGATTGTTGAACAGGTCCATTAGTAAACATCCAGGAGTCACCAGGTAAGTTGTGAGATGTTATTGTGAGGATCACTGTGAAACCTGCAAGACAGAAATAGAAACACATTAATAAAATATTAATGTAATCTGTAATGTATTTGACTCTTTCTTTTACATCAAGGGGCCATTCATTATTATACAGAATACAAATACACACAAATGTGCCAAGATATTCTAGATATTCAGAAGACCATAACAGTTTCAGTTAACCCTATGGGGCCGATACCGTCATATACGACGGCTGGGACCAAGCTTTACTAATTTATAATACTTTTTTAATGATAAGAGATAGAAAAGTACTCCTTTTTTTTTGCTGAAAGTTAACTCCGTGGACTTTCAAGCCAGAAGCAGTGTGATGAGGTGCGTCATATGGTTTTCCAAAATCAAATCGTAGGGCAGATTACCTCACTAAACCAAAGATTGTTTTTTTCACAGATGTCTTACTAGTTTGCCTGTAAATGCTGTTTGAATAGCCCCCTGGCTGCTCTCTCCAATGCGCCGTGCACCATTATGCACAGCGATCACTGAAAGTGAGCAGATCGAGGGCCTCTCACTCATCATCCACGTGCTCAAACAAAGAGTGTCTGAGTATCAGGATTGCTCCACTAGCTTGGCTGTGAATGTTACTGGATTAGTCTGTGGCCACCTCTCTCCTCCTGTAAAGCACCGTTACCATATCACTGGAGCGAGGGGGAGGAGCCGCTCCCAGAGTGTAAATAAGCCTGGAAGTGTAAAAAGTGCTTTCAGAGAGAGAGCAAGCACACAGTCAACTTCCAGAAGTATAAATTTGTGATGTGAGCTTTGTGTAATATCAGACAGAAATTGCTTTGAGATGAAGACAGACATCATCAAACTTTATTGCAGACTCCACTGTCCAAATAGCCATACCGTCACATACAAAAAGAAGAAACAACATATAGTATAAAAAGGCATTATATCACCTAATATTAAAAAATAAATATATATACATACAAAGTGCTTGTGCAAGTCATAAAAGGCATCTAAGAAATAGGAGTAATAAAAGATGCCATTTAAAAAAAAAAAAAGTGCATACACATTCTATAAAAGGCATAAATAACAGTATTTCCACATATGGGATTGGTATCTGACAGAACTATACCCAGGATTGGTCAACTGCATAATAAGATTATTCTGGGAACCCTGCAGTCTACATATGTACTTGTACATCAGCCTTCTCATACAAAATGCATAGACCATTTTGTATATATTGTTCAAAATGTGCATTTGTGTTTATTGTTAGAATATTTATATTGTACAGTCTTTTGTGCAAGACTCAAAATTACCTTTATAAAGTATAAAAATAGTTGTTTATTATAGTTTGCTGTGTGTTTTGAATAAATGTGTGTGGAAATTATTTTACCGCTTTATTTTTTTCCTTTCTTATTTCTGATTGTAAATGTTTATTACACATATAAAACACCACTATACCATATAAATTCTGAAAGTACAGGTTGTCCTGAAAAAAAGAGACATAACACTTGATTGTTGCTGTTAACAGCAATAATAAAACATTTATGCCAGGTGAGTGAACTGTCCAAAAAATGCCCTCGGACCCCAGAGGGTTAAGATAAAATGATAAGTATTGTCAGGGTCTGACGGGGGGTTTGGTTTTCTTCTTTGTTTCTGCTTAGCTTTGCCTTTTTCCATCTTTGTTCATGTATGCCTTTCTTTGTGTTCCTTTTCCTGTGGGGGGTGTGTCTGCTGCTTTCTGGCACTCAGACTCTGGCCACGCCCTGTTTCCGGTCCTCTCCTTGCACAACTGTCCTGGATTTACTGATTAGCTCCCAGGAGTATATATGCTCACTGCTTGTGTCTGTTCCTCGCCAGATTGATATGCCCTGTGCCTTCTTTCCAGCTCTTGAGTCTGTGTTTCCTAGTCCTGCCTGCTTTTGTGTGTTCTCGACCTCCTGCCTGCCTGTTACGACTACGACTAAGCCTGATGATCATTGTACTGCTGCTGTGTTTTTTGGACTGCCTTCCCGTGTACCGATCACTGCTTCCCACATTAAAACCCGTTTGCAACCAGAGCTGTCTGTGTGAGCCCTGCATTTGTGTCCACCCATTCCAGCCTGTCAGATCAATCTGGCCAACGATGGACACAGCAGGCTCAGATCTGTTTCAGTTGGCGGTACGCCACCATATTCAGCAACTTTCCCAACAGGAAGACCAGCTTACTACACTCAGCGCCGGGATTAGCGAACTTTCTAAATGCCAGGACGCATTTATGTCTTCAGTGAGCGCTCAGATGAACCAAATACTGTCCCGGCTGGATCCTCAGGCTATGTCGGACACGGCCACGGGAGTCCAAACACCCCGCCGGCTCTGCCAGCGCCTTGTCGGCCCCTGTACCCTCCCCTTTTGTGTATAATCAGTTATTGTGCCCAGAACACTTTTCAAGCGAATCAGGAGACGTAAGACCTTTCATTACTCAGTGTGAGGTACATTTGAATTAATGTAGCCATGTTTCCAACCAATCGAACAAAGATCGCTTACATCATAACTCACCTGTCTGGACGAGCCGCTGCCTGGGCCACAGCCGAGTGGGCGCTCCAATCACCATCCTGTTCTTCACTCTCGGTGTTCACTACAGCCCTCAAGCAAGTGTTCCAGCACACGGCTCCGGGACGAGAGGCGGCGCGCTCCTTGATGAAGCTGAGGCAGGGCAGCCGGGTTACAGACTACGCCGTTGACTTTCGTATCCTGGTGGCAAAAAGTGAGTGGAATCCAGCTGCGCTACTTGACATGATTTTTCCAGGGCTATCGGTGGAGATCCAGGACCAACTGATCACCGTCGACTTGCCAGAAGAATTAGACGAATTGATCGCCTTGGCTATCCGCACCGACCGAAGGCTGCAGGACCGACCTCGCCGCGGAAGTCATCCAGATCACTGGACCAGTGCTCCTCCCAGCCGCACCGCCTCCTTCACTCACTCCCGACCCGACCCTCCTCCACACAATACTGACGAGCCAATGCAGTTGGGGTGCATGCACCTGACTCCAGCAGAGCGACAGCACTGCCGTGTGGACAACCTCTGCTATTACTGCGGACAGTGAGGACACTTGATCGCTGATTACCAAGCCAGGGGTGCCACCGTGCGGTCAAGAAAGGAGTTGCGGGTGAGTCTAAATTCCATTTCTTCAGTTTCGGCACAGAACATAATTCCGGCCAAAATAATTACTGATCACACCGCCATTGATGTTTCGGCTTTTGTTGATTCAGGTTCTGATGCAAATCTAATTTTATTTTCTCTTGCCAGGGACCTACACCTTAAGATGCATAAGATATCTCGTCCGCTGGTGGTACGTGCTGTGGACGGCCATGTTCTAGGCCAAATAACTCACCGCACGCAATCTGTTAAATTGCAAATCTTTCAAACTCACACAGAATCCATCAGTTTTCATATAATGGAAAATATGACTCACCCACTCATTCTGGGGCACCCCCTGGCTACTAAGGCATGGGCCTAATTTTGACTGGGTTAAAGGGGAAATAATTTCATGGAGCCCGGCTTGTAATGACCCTTGTTTGCAAAGCACCAAAGGCACCCCGCAGGGTTCTAATCCGGATCTCATCGGGGTACCTGAGTGCTATCATGACCTTGCCGCAGTGTTTAGCAAAGCTAGGGCCAAATCACTACCGCCCCAACCGTGAATATGACTGCGCTATAGAGCTTCTCCCCAGTGCGAGTCCACCACGGGGAAAAATCTTCTCTTTGTCAGCACCAGAACATCACGCAATGAATACATACATTCCAGGAGTCATTGGCGGCCGGTCTGATTCGACCCTAATCATCACCCGCGGGGGCAGGGTTCTTTTTTGTAGAAAGAAAGATAAAACTCTTCATCCTTGCATCGATTTATCGCGGTTTGAATAACATTACTGGTGAAAAATCGCTATCCATTGCCCCTAATCTCCTCTGCCTTTGAATATTAGAAGGTGCAGCCATCTTTACCAAACTCGACCTCCGGAACGCATATCATCTAGTCCGAATTAGAGAAGGGGACGGATGGAAGACGGCTTTAATACTCCATCCGGACACTACGACGGGGGGTTTGGTTTTCTCTTTGTTTCTGCTTAGCTTTGCCTTTTTTCCTCTTTGTTCATGTATGCCTTTCTTTGTGTTCCTTTTCCTGTGGGGGGTGTGTCTGCTGCTTTTCTGGCACTCAGTCTCTGCCACGCCCTGTTTCGGTCCTCTCCTTGACCACCTGTCCTGGATTTACTGATAGCTCCCATGAGATATAGCTCACTGCTCTGTGTCTGTTCCTCGCAGATTGATGCGCCCTGTGCCTTCCTTTCCAGCTCTTGAGTCTGTGTTTCCTAGTCTGCCTGCTTTTGTGTGTCTCGACCTCCTGCTCGCCTGCTACGACTACAACTAAGCTGATGATCATTGTACTGTCTGCTGGTTTTTTGGACTGCCCTTCCGCTTGTACCGACCACTGCTTCCCACATTAAACCTGTTTGCAACCAGAGCTGTCTGTGTGAGCCCTGCATTTTGTCCACCTATTCCAGCCTGTCAAGTTTACTCACCAACTAAGTTCTTTAGTGTTTATAAGGGGAAAATTAAGAGAGTGAGGTCTAAAAGCAAACAGCTTTGCTTCAAAGACTTTCTGCCCTTGCTGGTTGATGTCATACTTGACCACTCATTCTCACTGTGTTTTGTACAGTAACACTACCTCTAACCTTAGTGACATGAAATTTGGGGTTCCACAGGAGTCCATCTTAGGCCTCCTGCTTTTCATCCTTATATAGCGCCCCTTGGGCACATATTGCGGCATTTTGGGATTACCTATCACTGTTATGCTGATGATAATCAGTTTATACATGCCGATAACTGCGTGGTAATCTCATTCACATAAAATCCTTAGAAGATTGCCTTGCATCAGTGAGAAGATGGATGTCTAAAAAACTTTCTACTTTTAAACTCTGATAAGACTGAAATGATGGTTCTTGATCCAGTGAGACATCAATTTGCCAGTTAACGCTTAGCCTAGGCTTGTGTTGTCATACATCACACTGACAAAGTGAGGAACCTTGGGGTAATTTAGATCCTACATTGTCCTTTGACCTCCACATTAGAATATTATGAGGACTGCTTTCTTCCATCTGCGAAATATAGCAAAGATTTGTCCCATCCTATCTATGGCTGATTCTGAGGCCCTGATCCATGCGTTTATCTCTTCTAGATTGGGCTACTGCAATGTTCTATTTTCGGGTTTACCGCAGTCCAGCACTAGGGCTCTCCAATTGGTTCAAAATGCTGCAGCCAGACTTTTGACATGAAGCAGAAAGTTTGACCACATTACACCCATTTTGACATCCCATCCTTGGCTTCCTGTCTCAGTGAGATCATGTTCTAAAGTTCTGCTACTAGTCTATAAAATTGTTCATGGACTGGCACTTTCCTACTTAGCTGAACTAATTAAACCCTACGTACTGGCCCAGGCTTTGCGTTCTCAGGGTGCAGGACTACTTTGTGTCCCTAGGGTGAATAAGAAATCTATGGGTCATACAGCTTTCTTCTTATCATGCCCCTGTTCTGTGGAATGATCTCCCTCAATAGAACAGTCAGATTCTATGCAGACTTTCAAATCCAGACTTAAGATGCTCTATTTCCCCTTACGTATGGCTAGCATTCTGGCATAGTTTTACACTTTTTACTCTTTTAATTACTTTTATTAGGAAATGGAGCGTGCCACGGCCTCAACATTATCTAAGTTCTGGGTCTTTTAGTGAAGCTTAGGGTTAGTGCCAGCGATCACCTTAGTATTTCCTTTTTTTCTTGTTGTTTAATGTTGGCAAATTATACTATATTTCTTGTCTTTCTGATGCCTGATTCTGTTTTGTTTCTCTCTGTTAAGATGCAGCTCCATCCAGAGATGGGTGTGGTATTTGTGCTGGAGACCCTTCTGTCCTGTGCACCAACTGCATTTCCTGTATATTCATTTTGTGAATTGTTCTGTAATTTATGTCCATAGCATGGCCCAAGCAGAGGGTCTGGTCTGCTTGAGGTTTCTTCCTCAGAGGAAGTTTGTCCTTACCACTGCTGCTCTGGGGGTTAGTAAGGATAGACCTTACTTGTGTGAAGTGCCTTGAGGCAACTATGTTGTGATTTGGTGCTATATAAATGAAAATTGAAAAACTGAACTCTCCTCAGGAGGAATTAAACTATTACAAGTCTTGCATGGACAAGCAGCACAACAC
Organism: Thalassophryne amazonica; assembly: GCF_902500255.1. Taxonomy (NCBI): domain Eukaryota; kingdom Metazoa; phylum Chordata; class Actinopteri; order Batrachoidiformes; family Batrachoididae; genus Thalassophryne; species Thalassophryne amazonica. The sequence goes on along the minus strand of NC_047113.1, from coordinate 92,488,991 downwards.
AATCAACATTCACTAACTCTTAAAGTGGCAGCACGGTTTACAAAACCTCAAAAACGAGACCAGGAATTAACGTATGTTTTCACTCCATTAATTGGTCGCATTTAGCACTTTTATTCAATGTACAAATGGTCAAAGAAATTTACCTGCATCATATGAACCTCTACAGCCGAGTTTTGTACCAGTGTATTCATTCTTTTGTAGTACTTGTCTCTGAGGGAAAACTTAGCATTTATTAGGCCTCTGCGAGTCGCCTCTTTCTTAAAATGTGACAATTACAGCAGTTTATGAGCACAGTAATGGCACCTTTGTTCCACAAGGTCTCAGTGATTGCTGTTAAACCTGTGATATTTAAACCACAATTCAAGACACCAAAGATGAGCAAATTTGTTGTTATGCTAGTCGTTATTTGTCAAGGGGCTCTTTTTCCTATATGTCACTCTCTCATCAGCAGTATCTAGGAGTAACTGCTGATCTGTGCTTTTACCTGGCAGCCTGTGTTGTCTCAAAATGCTTCCCGTGTCTCTGCCTTTCAGCTTGATAGGAAATTGCATTCCATATTTCCTGTGGCACGGGTTGAATCTGGCCGTTGCATTTAATTTGGCACATGAATGGTTTGTGTCATGGTAGTTTATCTGTCTACTGTGCCACAGGCTCTCTGTGCCAGACAGCCACTGCTCATTGAGGATGGTTCTTATGCAGTCTGTACACAATAGCCTCTGATGATGCACTTTGATCGTCTTCATGCAGTTAAAAAAAAGAGAAACAGGCCAGATCCTAACTCTAACCCTAACATATAACAAACCAGTCAAATAAAATAACTAAACAAAGCAAGACATGCAAAAGCAAAAGTCCAAATCCTGACAGCTACATATATTATTAAATGGAAATCCTGCTCATAACTGAATTGAGTCATCCAATGAGTTGTTTTTTGAGTGTGTATGTGGTAGTCAAAAGACGTCACTCATCCGATAGCCTAAGGATACTCTGGCCACTCAGGCCAAAGCCTGGGTTTTAGCCGACTGGTCAGAGCATCTGCTTCCCATGCCAGATATTGTGAGTTGCATCCTGAGTGGAGTCAGTGGGGGGGGGTCAACAACAGAAACAGCACATTGCGGAATGAAGAGAGAGTACAGCCACCACATTGGTGCTGTGACCCGGATGGGAGTGGGGTTGAAGGGGGGTGAGTGTAATGGAAGACAGCAGGACTTGATGTGCATGTGATTGTCAATAGGCCTCACTCCCCTGACAGCCAAAGGATACTCTGACTACCTACACCAGAGCTGAGGTTGTGGCTCACTGGTCAGAGCCAAGGGCCGTAAGTGGGAGGAGTCAATACAACACAACACAGAATGAAGAGAGAGTACAGACTCTACACTTACAAGCACCATTCCCAGAACAGACAGCAGTGAAATATCCCTGTCATCCCTTCCAGGTCCTTTCTTCCAGTCTGTGAATGGATACATCTCTCCCTTAAAATGTATTTTTGCATTACTTCATTGGACATCTTTTGAAAAAATGTTACTAGGCTCATTACCACATTTGACAGGTTACTAGCAAACTTAATTAAATCTGCAATATTGAATTGAATACACCTCAAAGACAAGATATTTAATGTTCAAACAGATAAACTTTATTGTTTTTGTGCAAATATTTGCTCATTTTGAATGGATGCTGCAACACAGTGTTACATCACCTTTCCTTCTAACAACACTCAATAAGCATTTGGGAACTGAGGACACTAATTGTTGGACACTTTGTAGGTGTAATTCTTTCCCATTATTGCTTGATGTACGACTTCAGCTGTTCAACTGTCCCGAGGTCTCCGTTTGTCATATTTTTTGCGCAATATAATGCACCACACATTTCCAATGGGCGACCCTGAAAAGATGTTCCTTGGATGGCAGCATGTGTTGTTCCAAAACCTGGATGTACCTTTCAGCATTGATGGTGCCATCACAGATGTGTAAGTTGCCCATGCCATGGGCACTAACACATCCCATCACAGATGCTGGCTTTTGAACTTTGTGGTGCTGGAAACAAACTGGATGGTCTTTTTCCTCTTTTGTCCAGAGGACACGGCATCCATGATTTCCAAAAATAATTTGAAATGTGGACTCATCAGACCACAGCACACTTTTCCACTTTGTGTCTGTCCATTTCAAATGAGTTCGGGCCAGAGAAGGTGACACCATTTCTGGATGTTGTTGATGTATGGCTTTCACTTTGCATGGGAGAGATTTAACTTGCACTTTTGTTATATGGCTGGGGGGGCCTGGCTGCCGGTTGTTTCTGTTTTTTGGTTTTCCTCCAGGTGGCGTGCGTTTGGGACTGAGTGGCTGTGTTGCTGAGGCTGTCAGGACTTCACCCTGATCACCTGCGACTCGTCAGGACTCACAGCTGTGGTGCATCTGGATGGATTGGAACATGTTGGCATTTAAGACTGGAATGCACAGTGTGTATTTGCCAGAGACTAACCTTGTGACCAGACGGGTGAGATCGTCGTCTCGGGAGCCATCTCATCAGCAGCGTATGCTGAGAACGTCCAGGTTTGATGCACAGTCTGTGAAAGAGGAGGGGGTGAGGTCTCACGCTCGTCAGCACACTTCCTGAGGGTACGTTAGATTTTGTGACTAACAGTTATACAGTCAGTAAATGTGGTGTCCCTCACACCTTTTTGTATTGAGCTGTTGTTAGTCATGTATCAGCTTTCACTGCAGTGGAGTTTTGTGAACTGGATGTTCCATGCCTGCAGGTTGGGAAGCTGATCAGTAATCAAGCCAGGAAGTGATTGCTGTTTGTACACCTTTAAGTGTTCTGTGTGTAGAGTGTGGACTCACATAATGGTTCCTTCTTTCACAGACTCGGTTGTTGCGGCCACCTGGGGGGTGTCGGCGGGGTCCTTGGGTCCGAAACAGCTTCTGGCTCCGGACCGTTAGCGCTGCTGGGAGCGCACCACGCCAGGCCGCACCTTTGGTTATTATATTATCACTGTTATGTATTAAATTCAGTTAGCCTTGTACCGTGCTCTGCTTATTCATACTGGGTCCTTCAACGCCTGGTCGGTTCTCCGAGCTGCGTCCGACACATAACACTTTTAGATGTCGCAATGAACTATGTTACCTCACAATGGTTTTCTGAAGTGTTCCTGAGCACACGCGGGTAAGATCCTTTACACAATGATGTTGGTTTTAATGCAGTGCCGCCTGAGGGATCGAATGTCACGGCCATTCAATGTTGGTTTTCCTGCCTTGCTGCTTACATGTAGAAAGTTCTCCAACTTCTCTGAATTTTTCTGATTATATTATGGACTGTAGATGATGGAATCACTAAATTCCTTGCAATTCTTGAACATTGAGAAACATTGTTCTTAACCTGTTGGCCTATTTTTTCATGCAGTTGTTCACAAAGTGATGATCCTCGCCCCATCTTTACTTGTGAACAGCTGAGACTTTTGGGGATGTTCCTTTTATACCCAGTCATAAGTGTCATGTTGTTAGAAGGAAAGGAGATGTAACACAGTGGTAAACATACCACTGTCCCAGCTTTTTTGAAATGAGTTGCAGGCATCCATTTAAAAAGAGCAATATTTGCACAAAAACAATAAAGTTTATCAGTTTGAACATTAATATCTTGTCTTTGAGGTGTATTCAATTCAATATTGGTTGAAGAGGATTTGCAAATCATTGTATTTTGTTTTGTTTTTTTACATTTTAGACAACATCCCAACTTCATTGGAATTGGGGTTGTAAATATACATTTGATTGTTTATGTAGACTAAACTTTAAGACAGTCAGTCATTCGAGCTGAGGCAATGTGAGTGTGGGGTGGCCACAGCAGTATCCCGCACACCTGTGAGCTCTGGGGAAAACAGAACGATGCAGCAGCTGAGCCGCGCTACCTCCCAGAGGGGGAAAGGAGTGACGGTGCTGAGGCCGGGGTAGTGGGGGGGGTGCACAGAAACACTGGGGGCATGTGTCCATGTGTGCAGGTGGCATATCAGTCTCTGTCCGTGTATGCATGAAAATCTGGAGTTGCTTTGACAATCAGAGGCTGTAGGGGAGGGCAGATAGATAATAGGAGAGCCAAATGCTTCACCAAGGCCGTTAAGATCCTTCTGGAGAATCAGAATCAGAAGACGTTTATTGCCATTGCCAGTGAACAGGATTCACAGACTAGGAATTTGCTTCGGTACAATGGTGCAACACTAAGAAGAGATAAAATGCTAAGATAAAATAACATATGTGTCAAAATAAGATAAAATATAAGATAAAAAAAAAGAATATGAAATATGAAGGCTGTGTGCAACAGAAAAACAGAGAAACAGAAAAAACAGTGCAGTGGGAGGAGTGCAATTAAAAACCAAAGTACATTGTCTAAAGTGACCCATGATAAAATGATAAAGTGACAGAGTTAAGCTTAAGGTGACTGAGTTATGAGGTGTCATGAGTCTAACGGCAGAGGGAAGAAACTGTTCTTATGGCGGGAGGTTCTGGTCGGATGGACCGTAGCCTCCAATGCACGAGGGGAGTGGTTTGAATAGACTGTGTGCAGGGTGAGAAGGGTCGGCTGTGATCTGACCTGGTCGGCCCAGAGTCCTGGAGACGTGCAGATCATGGAGAGATGGAAGGCTACAGCCGATCACCTTCTCAGCAGTGGCCACAATGCGCTACAGTCTGTGTCGGTCCCTGGCTGTGGCCCCGGCGTACCACACCGTGATGGAGGAGTAGAGGATGGACTTGAGATGGGCGTGTAGAACTGCACCATCAGCTGGACAGGCAGCTTGGCCTTCTTCAGCTGCCGCAGGAAGTACATCCTCTGCTGGGCCTTCTTAATGAGGGAGCTGATGGTTGACTCCCACTTGAGGTCCTGGGTGATGGTGGTGCCGAGGAAGCGGTGACAGACCACAGTGGTGATGGGGCTGTTGGTGAGGGCAAGGGAGGGCGGGGGGGCTGTGGCTTTCCTGAAGTCCACAATCATCTCCATTGTTTTCTGGGTGTTGAGCTCCAAGTTGTTGCTGCTGCACCAAGTCACCAGCTGGTCCCACCTCCCTCCTGTAGGCAGACTCATCCCCATCCAAAATGAGTCCGATGAGGGTGGTGTCGTCCGCAAATTGATGAGCTTTACAGAGTCGTGGCTGGAGGTGCAGCAGTTAGTGTAGAGGGGAGAAGAGCAGAGGGGAAAGGACCCAGCCCTGTGGAGATCCTGTGCTGAGAGCCCGAGTGTTCGAGACATTTTTTCCCAGCCTCACACGCTGACTCCGGCTCCTGTCAGGAAGTCTGTGATCCACCTGCAGGTGGAGGTTGGGCACGTGGAGCAGAGAAAGCTTGTCTTGGAGCAAAGCCGGAAGGATGGTGTTGAATGCAGAGCTAAAGTCCACAAACAGGATCCTAGCGTAGGTTCCTGGGGAGTCAAGGTGCTGCAGGATGGAGTGCAGGGCCAGGTTTATGGTGTCATCTACAGACCTGTTGGCTCTGTAGGCAAACTGCAGGGGTCCAGGAGGGGGTCCGTGATGGACTTCAGGTGGGATAAAACCAGGCATTCGAAGGTCTTCATGACTAAGATGTGAGAGCCACAGGCCCTGTAGTCATTAAGTCCAGTGACGCGTGGTTTCTTGGGGACTGGAACTATGATTGAGGACTTGAAACAGATTGGAACATGCATGACTCCAGGGATGGTGTTGAAGATCCCCGTGAAGACTGGGGCCAGCTCATCAGCGCAGTGTCTCAGGGTGCAGGAGAGACACAGTCTGGGCCCGGGGCCTTACGTGGATTCAGCCTTTTGAAATGTCTCCTCACGTCCTCTTCTTGGACCGAGGAGGGCAACAGGGGGAGTGGGGGGGGCAGCAGTGAGAGGGGGGAGGTCCAGAGTGTTTGAATATCCAGTTGTGTGGGGGGTGGGGAGGTGTGAGTCCTTGTCTTCAAAGCGTGAATAGAAGACGTTCAGGTCGTTGGCCAGCTTGAGGTCATCAATAGAACGAGGTGCTTTGGGCTTGTAGTTGGTGATCTCTTTCAACCCCTCCACACAGAGGCCGAGTCATTGGCAGAGAACCTTTGCTGCAGATGTGAACTGTACATGGATTTAGCCTTTGCCACCTCCTTGCTAAATCTGTACTTTGCACCTCTATAGCTGTCTCTGTCTCCTTCTCTGAAAGCCACCTCTTCTGCTGACAGAGCCTCTGGAGTTTAGGTGTGAACCAGGGCTTGTCATTGTTATATCTCACCCTGGTACGCTGTGGGATGATGCTGTCTTCACAGAAATGAATATATGATGTCACAGTGTCCGTGTAGTCATCTAGACTGTCTGTTGAAGCCTCAAACATATCCCAATCCATGGTGGCCAAGCACGCGCGTAGCTCCTCTACAGCTTCATTGCTCCACACTTTAGACGTCCTCACAACAGGTTTAGAGAGTTTAAGTCTCTGTCTGTACGTGGGGATCAAGTGGACCATCACGTGATCTGAGAGTCCCAAAGCTGCATGGGCCACCGCGCGGTAGGCGCCGCTCACTGTCGTGTAACAATGATCTAACGTGCTCCCTTCTCTGGTCGGGCATTTAACAAACTGTTTGTATTTTGGTAATGCCTGACTGAGATTCCCTTTGTTAAAATCACCGAGAATTATAACAAGAGAGTCCGGAAAGTCTCTCTCCACACTCATAATCTGATCCGCGAGCGCGCGCTCGGCCTCGTGCACGTCCGCGCTCGGTGGAATATACACAGAGCAAAGTATGAAAGAGTTAAACTCACGTGGAGAGTAGAATGGTCTGCAGTTTATGAGGAGATATTCCAGAGAGGGACAGCAGCGTTGGGAGATCACAGTCACATCGGAGCACCAGGCGGTCTCTGTCTGCGCAGAGGAGTTGGAATCCCTCTAGTTGGAGCACGCAGTCCGGTGTCTGTGCATTTAACCACGTCTCCGTGAAGCACAGTACACAAGATGAGGAGAAATCCTATTCTTCTTCATCAGCAGTGCCAGCTTGTTGTGTGGAGTGAGCGGACGTTGGAGAGAAATGTCCTAAGTAGGGGCGTGCACGTGCCCCTTCGTCTGAGGCGCACGAGAGCTCCAGCTCGTTTTCCTCTCTGCCGTTGTCTCACTTTTTTGGCCAAAAAGTGAACCAGTTCAGCTGCAGGCACTAAAAAAACTGGCGTAATGTCTGTGGGTGTTGATGATTTGATGTTTAGAAGCTCCTCGCGGGTGTAGGGACACGATGACACACGATTCACGCACAAAAACAGAAAAAACAGGGAGCACCAGAATACCAGGGCGCCTTCACGTCGCGCCATCTTGGAAGGATGGAAGGAAAAACAAGCTGGGCATTTTGACCTTCGGTAGCTGATAAGCTGCCATGTTTGGGGTTGGGTAGAGAAACACAGAAATTCCATGGCTTCTCTGACCATCTGAATCCAAGTTATGAGTATTCCCTGATTTCCAACATCTTCCTTTGCAAGGCGGACATTTGCTCCAAGATGGTGTCCAACTTGTGTTTGAGTTAAAAAGTTAACGCAGTCTAAGAGTGTACCGCTTTGCCGACCGTTAATCATGACGGACAGGCGTGGGGTTGTGGTTCTGGTAGGAGCTGGGGTTGTGGTTCTGGTAGCAGCGCATAAACTAATAAGCACCACCCCACCTGCCATAAAAACAAGAAAATAAGTGCTCGACATCTTCCATGGAGAGCGGTGCCAAGCACACAAAATGCCTCTTCTCCGGGCATCGAGGACATAGCCCGCAGGATAGGTTTCATTTGGGCACACAGGGTCCCCCAGCCCTGATTTCCTTGTAGAAAAAATGGTGTCAATAGCATTGAGAGACCAGCTGATTTTGAAGGTTGGAGCATAAATAGAGACAAAACAGGAGGAGAGAGCAGGAGATGTGATTGCCCTCACCGGAGTCCCGAGACAATAAGCCACCACTTTTTGCGATTGGAAGCCATCACATGTACCTGTAAAAGAAAATAATGGCAGAAGAGTCTTCTCCCATTAGGGTGACATTGTCTTGCCAGCAGAGGGAGAGGAAAATGTGTCACTCTGGGGGACCTCTAAATCTTATCTGATTGAGTTTGCAACTATAAAAACCCTGAGTGGAAAAAACAACATGTGGCCTGAAGTCTCTCACAGCTTTTATGTTTTCACTATTCAACATGAACAGCCCTAATGAACATCCAGCACTTCTCATGGGGCACGTAGAAAAGGTGGTGCCATTCGCGCTGCCAGCACAAAAATAAAGAGCCAGCACAGTATCAAGCATGTGCTGAAAAATAAGGTTCTAGAAGGCACTCAGCATGTGTTGAAAAGTCCCACTTTTGCCCAACAAGTGTATTACCGAGCAACACAATTGCATGTGTCGTACCCTCCCCCCTGGCAACACAAATGGCATGTGAGTGTGTGTGTGCCCCACCACCACCCCAAAGCCCAAGCCTATAGTTTAGATGTGGCTGAGGTTGCAGACAATGGGTGCAGTGCAGTGTGACCGCAGTGTAATCACGGTCAGCAAAGTGTGCACAGCTGGATGGCTGTCATGTCCTTAATGGCACATTTGACAGCTGTTGAATGCCATGGCATATCGCAAACCCACACCACTACAACAGAGATGCAAATAAGAACCCAGCCTGGCTGTGTGTCACAGCCCCAGTGCGCCAGCGGACCGGACAGGCAAGTCATGTGACGCGTGATCGCACCATCAATCATGTCCCAGCCTGACTGACAGCCTCACAGAAAAATCAGCATGGCCAGCTCAACTGCCCCACAGGCTGGAGCTGTGAGCCCATCTACACTCAACAAAAATATAAACGCAACACTTTTGGTTTTGCTCCCATTTTGTATGAGATGAACTCAAAGATCTAAAACTTTTCCACATACACAATATCACCATTTCCCTCAAATAATGTTCACAAACCAGTCTAAATCTGTGATAGTGAGCACTTCTCCTTTGCTGAGATAATCCATCCCACCTCACAGGTGTGCCATATCAAGATGCTGATTACACACCATGATTAGTGCACAGGTGTGCCTTAGACTGTCCACAATAAAAGGCCACTCTGAAAAGTGCAGTTTTGTTTTACTGGGGGGGGATACCAGTCAGTATCTGGTGTGACCACCATTTGCCTCATGCAGTGCAACACATCTCCTTCGCATAGAGTTGATCAGGTTGTCAGTTGTGCCCTGTGGAATGTTGGTCCACTCCTCTTCAATGGCTGTGCGAAGTTGCTGGATATTGACAGGAACTGTCGTATACGCCGGTCCAGAGCATCCCAAACATGCTCAATGGGTGACATGTCCGGTGAGTATGCTGGCCATGAAAGAACTGGGACATTTTTAGCTTCCAAGAATTGTGTACAGATCCTTGCAACATGGGGCCGTGCATTATCCTGCTGCAACATGAAGTGATGTTCTTGGATGGCACAACAATGGGCCTCAGGATCTCGTCACGGTATCTCTGTGCATTCAAAATGGCATCAATAAAATGCACCTGTGTTCTTCGTCCATAACAGACGCCTGCCCATACCATAACCCACCGCCACCATGGGCCACTCGATCCACAACATTGACATCAGAAAACCGCTCACCCACACAACGCCACACACACTGTCTGCCATCTGCCCTGAACAGTGTGAACCGGGATTCATCCGTGAAGAGAACACCTCTCCAATGTGCCAAACGCCAGCGAATGTGAGCATTTACCCACTCAAGTCGGTTACGACGACGAACTGGAGTCAGGTAGAGACCCCAGTGAGGACGACGAGCATGCAGATGAGCTTCCCTGAGATGGTTTCTGACAGTTTGTGCAGAAATTCTTTGGTTATGCAAACCGATTGTTTCAGCAGCTTTCCGAGTGGCTGGTCTCAGACGATCTTGGAGGTGAACATGCTGGATGTGGAGGTCCTGGGCTGGTGTGGTTACACGTGGTCTGCGGTTGTGAGGCTGGTTGGATGTACTGCCAAATTCTCTGAAACGCCTTTGGAGACGGCTTATGGTAGAGAAATGAACATTGAATACACGAGCAACAGCTCAGGTTGACATTCCTGCTGTCAGCATGCCAATTGCACGCTCCCTCAAATCTTGCGACATCTGTGGCATTTTGCTGTGTGATAAAACTGCACCTTTCAGAGTGGCCTTTTATTGTGGACAGTCTAAGGCACACTGTGCACTAATCATGGTGTCTAATCAACATCTTGATATTTGAGGGAAATGGTGATATTGTGTATGTGGAAAAAGTTTTAGATCTTTGAGTTCATCTCATACAAAATGGGAGCAAAACCAAAAGTGTTGCGTTTATATTTTTGAGTGTATGTGAGCATGTTGCTGCAATGGGAAGGGGGCATGCGCATGTTGATCATGTACTGATTGACATGGTCACACACGCACTACAGTTATGCATTTGTCAGGGGGCCGTGATTGACATGTAAATCACATCACAGGTTAAATGACATTCAAAATCACGCAGGGAGCGGACTGAGCACCACCCATGGCCAGTTGTGGTCCTGCAGCTTGCGCCGCTCCACATCACAGCTGACCGCAGAGTCAGCGCAACACACAGCTGAGGACAAATATTGTCACATGTGCTCCGATCACCCATTTGCAAGGCACGGGGCTGCACACGTATCTGTGCGTGATGACGATATGGGGGAAAATAAAACAAACTGTATCGCCCCAGCCACATTTCAGCATGCATGGCGATGAGCTGCAGTCAAAGCTGCACCTGACCAGAATGTCATTGCTACGCACAGCTGGTGAATACATATCACGCCATGCAGAATATCACTAACAAGATGTCACTGTGAGGCGCATGTATCGGTATGAGCACATCAGGTCATTCATGTAAAAACTAAAGGAAGAAAAAGTTGTCCATGTCAGTTCATTACTTCCTGATGTACGTCCAGGAGGAGGATCAGTCTTGTGTTATCCACTCTTTATAACAGTAATTAAATATTAAAAAGGTTTTTTGGTGTGTTTTTTGTTTTGTTTTTAGAGTGAGGACAGAATCATGGCCAGTAACATGACTGTCTTACATTTAAACAGTACATTCATTGTTCTTGTGAAATTCTGTGCACTCACATTATTTTGTGCTTTCCACATTCTGTTGACTTCTGCACAGCATAAAAATATGTCCAGCATGTAATCGCTGCTGCTGCTGTCTGAGCGTGATGTACGTCCTCACAATGTACTTCCTCGCACTGTCCATGCACACACACACACGAGCGTGTATGAAACCGTCGCCCTGGGCTGGTTCACATCTGTCTGACTGTGTGTCCCTCCCAACGGTGGAATTTTTCACCATTCGCCAATTTTTTTTTTTCCCCGCTCTTTTTCGGCTGGTTCCTGCTTCTTTAACCCAACTTTGTATTATGTGTGACGGAGCCCTTACTCATGGTGAGCTGGTGTTTGGACATTTGGTGGGCATCTGGCAGTATTGTGCACAAGCTGGGACAGTTAGGACCCACCAAAAACTTGACTGACTGTGTGAATAGTTTAAACATTGATTGAAGTTATCTGTGGCAAGCTGAACTAAGTAAGATGTGACAGAAAGATGCACCATTGTCAGTTTAACCCTGAAAATCAAGTACTTGTGCTTCTAAATAATACAGTGCATCCAGAAAGTATTCACAGACCTTCACTTTCTCCACATTTTGTTAAGTTACAGCCTTATTCCAAAACTAGCGTGTTGCCTGTGGGGATCCATGAGCTCTAGATTGCGTAGTGTTTATAAAATAGGAAGATGACATTTTTCAAGGGTGGTAATAATGTAAACAAGGTGCCATGGGCTGCCTGGTTCCTGCCTGTCTCACTTGTCTTTTGTCTCTGTCCCTCCAGGTGGCATGCATGTGGAGCTGGGCGACACACCTGCAGATGACACACCTGCAGCTTATCTGTGCCCATTATTCCTCTGTATTTAAACCCTGGTCCTTTGTTTCAGTGTTTGCCAGAAATTCAGTGATTCTTGCCTGGTAACCTGTCCTCTCTGTATTTCTCTAATTTAGAGTCTAGTGCATTCCTATGCAGTTACATTTCTGAGCTCCCATGCTCAGGGATTAGTAATTTGATTTTTTTTTTTCTCATAGATCCCACATTTGGCGTCCGGCTTAACTATTTTGCTACTATTTATCTCTGGCTGTTTATCTCTAAGCTTCCTGGATTAGTTATTCAGCTGACTGCATTTTGCGCTCCACATGCCACATGTGTCAGAGACTGAACTTGAACTTGGACATTTCCTGAGTCGAACCTCTCGGCATTCAGACTGTGCTTGTGTGCTCATGCATTCCAACTCACCTATGCTTTTCCACCTCCTCAGAATTCACTTCTCGACACAACCATCATAGAGAAATGATCATTTTCCCATACACCCCTCAAACAATGTAATGGCCTAATTGCAGCATTTTTTTTTCAGGCAGCAGCATTACAGGCTGTTACTCTGTTATCATGATAGCGATAACTGTTGTGTGTCGGACGCAGCTCGGAGAACCGACCAGCGTTTGAAGGACCCAGTATGAAATAAGCAGAGCATGGTACAAAGGCTAACTGAATTTAATACATAACAGTGATACAAAAAACAACAAAAGAAAGTGCGGTCTGGCGTGGTGCGCTCCCAGCAGCGCTAACGGTCCGGAGCCAGAAGCTGTTCGGACCCAAGGAACCCGCCGACACCCCCCAGGTGGCCGCAACAAACCGAGTCTGTGAAAGAAGGAACCATTATGTGAGTCCACACTCTACACACAGAGAGAACACTTAAGGTGTACAAACAGCAAACACTTCCTGGCTTGATTACTAATCAGCTTCCCAACCTGCAGGCATGGAACATCCAGTTCACAAAACTCCACTGCAGTGGAAGCCGATACATGACTAACATACAGCTCAATATAATAAAGGTGTGAGGGACACCACATTTACTGACTGTATAAATGTTAGTCACAAAATCTAACGTACCTCAGGAAGTGTGCTGACGAGCGTGAGACCTCACCCCCTCCTCTTTCACAGACCGTGCATCAAACCCTGGACGTTCTCTGCATCCACTGATGATGAGATGGCTCCCGAGACGACGATCTCACCCGTCTGGTCACAAGGGCGAGTCTCTGGCAAATACACACTGTATACTCCAGTCTTAAATGCCACCATGTTCCAATCCATATAGATGCACCTCAGCTGTGAGTCCTGACGAGCCGCAGGTGATCAGGGTGAGGTCCTGATAACCTCAGCAACACAGCCACTCAGTCCCAAATGCAAGCCACCTGGAAGGAAAAACAAAAGACAGAAACAAAAAGGCAGCCAGGCCCCCTAGCCATACAACAGATAACTATGGCAATAGCTGAGTGAGGAATGCTGACTGGCATGAGAAGTGTTGAAACATATTGTTCATGTCTCAAAGGTGTCTTCATTTTTATACCTCAGCCGGATGTGGATCCTCGGGTTTACGAGTGGATCCAAACCGCCTGTATCAGGTGCTTTGGATCTACGTTGTGCCGAACTACTTTCCTTCAGCCAGCTTTGTTGACGGAGGGACAATAGTTCCGCACAAAATGGATCCCTAATCTTGTTTAACGTATCAATTTTGTAAAAATACAGTCATGGCTGAAGTATAAAAACAAAACACCCACTCCTCTGGGGAGCAATATGAGCGGAGGATCAAGTTCGTAGGGATGGCGGATCCTCAATGGATCCGCTCACATTGCTCCCCAGACTCGGGGGGTTTTGTCATTTCATCCAATGGGTTTACTGCAGCTTTGATGGCAAAAGAAAACTGTTTCCTCAAAGATCCACTTTCTGTTGGTAACCTATCAGGTGAATATCTTTTCACAATACTACCCTTTCTAGGATGCAGCAGTTTTCTAGTTTGGCAGATTGTTGAACAGGTCCATTAGTAAACATCCAGGAGTCACCAGGTAAGTTTGAGATGTTTATTGTGAGGATCACTGTGAAACTGCAAGACAGAAATAGAAACACATTAATAAAATATTAATGTAATCTGTAATGTATTTGACTCTTTCTTTTACATCAAGGGGCCATTCATTATTATACAGAATACAAATACACACAAATGTGCCAAGATTATTCTAGATATTCAGAAGACCATAACAGTTCAGTTTAACCCTCTGGGGCCGATACCGTCATATACGACGGCTGGGACCAAGCTTTACTAATTTATAAATACTTTTTTAATGATAAGAGATAGAAAAGTACTCCTTTTTTTTGCTGAAAAGTTAACTCCGTGGACTTTCAAGCCAGAAGCAGTGTGATGAGGTGCGTCATATGGTTTTCCAAAATCAAATCGTAGGGCAGATTTACCTCACTAAACCAAAGATTGTTTTTTTCACAGATGTCTTACTAGTTTGCCTGTAAATGCTGTTTGAATAGCCCCCTGGCTGCTCTCTCCAATGCGCCGTGCACCATTATGCACAGCGATCACTGAAAGTGAGCAGATCGAGGGCCTCTCAATCAATCTCACGTGCTCAAACAAAGAGTGTCTGAGTATCAGGATTGCTCCACTAGCTTGGCTGTGAATGTTACTGGATTAGTCTGTGGCCACCTCTCTCCCTCCTCGTAAAGCACCGTTTACCATATCAATGGAGCGAGGGGGAGGAGCCGCTCCTCAGAGTGTAAATAAGCCTGGAAGTGTAAAAAGTGCTTTCAGAGAGAGAGCAAGCACACAGTCAACTTCACAGAAGTATAAATTTGTGATGTGAGCTTTGTGTAATATCAGACAGAAATTGCTTTGAGATGAAGACAGACATCATCAAACTTTATTGCAGACTCCAATGTCCAAATAGCCATACCGTCACATACAAAAGAAGAAACAAACATATAGTATAAAAAAGGCATTATATCACCTAATATTAAAAAAATAAATATATATACATACAAAGTGCTTGTGCAAGTTCAATAAAAGGCATCTAAGAAATAGGAGTAATAAAAGATGCCATTTAAAAAAAAAAAAAAGTGCATACACATTCTATAAAAGGCATAAATAACAGTATTTCCACATATGGGATTGGTATCTGACAGAACTATACCCAGGATTGGTCAACTGCATAATAAGATTATTCTGGGAACCCTGCAGTCTACATATGTACTTGTACATCAGCCTTCTCATACAAAATGCATAGACCATTTTGTATATATTGTTCAAAATGTGCATTTGTGTTTATTGTTAGAATATTTATATTGTACAGTCTTTTGTGCAAGACTCAAAATTACCTTTATAAAGTAATAAAAATAGTTGTTTATTATAGTTTGCTGTGTGTTTTGAATAATGTGTGTGGAAATTATTTTACCGCTTTATTTTTTTCCTTTCTTATTTCTGATTGTAAATGTTATTACACATATAAAACACCACTATACCATATAAATTCTGAAAGTACAGGTTGTCCTGAAAAAAAAGAGACATAACACTTGATTGTTGCTGTTAACAGCAATAATAAAACATTTATGCCAGGTGAGTGAACTGTCCAAAAAATGCCCTCGGACCCCAGAGGGTTAAGATAAAATGATAAGTATTGTCAGGGTCTGACGGGGGGTTTGGTTTTCTTCTTTGTTTCTGCTTAGCTTTGCCTTTTTCCATCTTTGTTCATGTATGCCTTTCTTTGTGTTCCTTTTCCTGTGGGGGGTGTGTCTGCTGCTTTCTGGCACTCAGACTCTGGCCACGCCCTGTTTCCGGTCCTCTCCTTGCACAACTGTCCTGGATTTACTGATTAGCTCCCAGGAGTATATATGCTCACTGCTTGTGTCTGTTCCTCGCCAGATTGATATGCCCTGTGCCTTCTTTCCAGCTCTTGAGTCTGTGTTTCCTAGTCCTGCCTGCTTTTGTGTGTTCTCGACCTCCTGCCTGCCTGTTACGACTACGACTAAGCCTGATGATCATTGTACTGCTGCTGTGTTTTTTGGACTGCCTTCCCGTGTACCGATCACTGCTTCCCACATTAAAACCCGTTTGCAACCAGAGCTGTCTGTGTGAGCCCTGCATTTGTGTCCACCCATTCCAGCCTGTCAGATCAATCTGGCCAACGATGGACACAGCAGGCTCAGATCTGTTTCAGTTGGCGGTACGCCACCATATTCAGCAACTTTCCCACAGGAAGACCAGCTTACTACACTCAGCGCCGGGATTAGCGAACTTTCTAAATGCCAGGACGCATTTATGTCTTCAGTGAGCGCTCAGATGAACCAAATACTGTCCCGGCTGGATCCTCAGGCTATGTCGGACACGGCCACCGGGAGTCCAAACACCCCGCCGGCTCTGCCAGCCGCCTTGTCGGCCCCTGTACCCTCCCCTTTTGTGTATAATCAGTTATTGTGCCCAGAACACTTTTCAAGCGAATCAGGAGACGTAAGACCTTTCATTACTCAGTGTGAGTTACATTTTGAATTAATGTCAGCCATGTTTCCAACCAATCGAACAAAGATCGCTTACATCATAACTCACCTGTCTGGACGAGCCGCTGCCTGGGCCACAGCCGAGTGGGCGCTCCAATCACCATTCCTGTCTGCACTCTCGGTGTTCACTACAGCCCTCAAGCAAGTGTTCCAGCACACGGCTCCGGGACGAGAGGCGGCGCGCTCCTTGATGAAGCTGAGGCAGGGCAGCCGGGTTACAGACTACGCCGTTGACTTTCGTATCCTGGTGGCAAAAAGTGAGTGGAATCCAGCTGCGCTACTTGACATGTTTTTCCAGGGGCTATCGGTGGAGATCCAGGACCAACTGATCACCGTCGACTTGCCAGAAGAATTAGACGAATTGATCGCCTTGGCTATCCGCACCGACCGAAGGCTGCAGGACCGACCTCGCCGCGGAAGTCATCCAGATCACTGGACCAGTGCTCCTCCCAGCCGCACCGCCTCCTTCACTCACTCCCGACCCGACCCTCCTCCACACAATACTGACGAGCCAATGCAGTTGGGGTGCATGCACCTGACTCCAGCAGAGCGACAGCACTGCCGTGTGGACAACCTCTGCTATTACTGCGGACAGTGAGGACACTTGATCGCTGATTACCAAGCCAGGGGTGCCACCGTGCGGTCAAGAAAGGAGTTGCGGGTGAGTCTAAATTCCATTTCTTCAGTTTCGGCACAGAACATAATTCCGGCCAAATAATTACTGATCACACCGCCATTGATGTTTCGGCTTTTTGTTGATTCAGGTTCTGATGCAAATCTAATTTTATTTTCTCTTGCCAGGGACCTACACCTTAAGATGCATAAGATATCTCGTCCGCTGGTGGTACGTGCTGTGGACGGCCATGTTCTAGGCCAAATAACTCACCGCACGCAATCTGTTAAATTGCAAATCTTTCAAACTCACACAGAATCCATCAGTTTTCATATAATGGAAAATATGACTCACCCACTCATTCTGGGGCACCCCTGGCTACTAAGGCATGGGCCTAATTTTGACTGGGTTAAAGGGGAAATAATTTCATGGAGCCCGGCTTGTAATGACCCTTGTTTGCAAAGCACCAAAGGCACCCCGCAGGGTTCTAATCCGGATCTCATCGGGGTACCTGAGTGCTATCATGACCTTGCCGCAGTGTTTAGCAAAGCTAGGGCCAAATCACTACCGCCACACCGTGAATATGACTGCGCTATAGAGCTTCTCCCCAGTGCGAGTCCACCACGGGGAAAACTCTTCTCTTTGTCAGCACCAGAACATCACGCAATGAATACATACATCCAGGAGTCATTGGCGGCCGGTCTGATTCGACCCTCATCATCACCCGCGGGGGCAGGGTTCTTTTTTGTAGAAAAGAAAGATAAAACTCTTCATCCTTGCATCGATTATCGCGGTTTGAATAACATTACTGTGAAAAATCGCTATCCATTGCCCCTAATCTCCTCTGCCTTTGAATTATTAGAAGGTGCAGCCATCTTTACCAAACTCGACCTCCGGAACGCATATCATCTAGTCCGAATTAGAGAAGGGGACGGATGGAAGACGGCTTTTAATACTCCATCCGGACACTACGACGGGGGGTTTGGTTTTCTTCTTTGTTTCTGCTTAGCTTTGCCTTTTTTCCTCTTTGTTCATGTATGCCTTTCTTTGTGTTCCTTTTCCTGTGGGGGGTGTGTCTGCTGCTTTCTGGCACTCAGTCTCTGGCCACGCCCTGTTTCCGGTCCTCTCCTTGCACACCTGTCCTGGATTTACTGATTAGCTCCCATGAGTATATATGCTCACTGCTTGTGTCTGTTCCTCGCTAGATTGATGCGCCCTGTGCCTTCTTTCCAGCTCTTGAGTCTGTGTTTCCTAGTCCTGCCTGCTTTTGTGTGTTCTCGACCTCCTGCCTGCCTGCTACGACTACAACTAAGCCTGATGATCATTGTACTGCTGCTGTGTTTTTTGGACTGCCTTCCCGTGTACCGACCACTGCTTCCCACATTAAAACCTGTTTGCAACCAGAGCTGTCTGTGTGAGCCCTGCATTTGTGTCCACCTATTCCAGCCTGTCAAGTATTACTCACAAACATAAGTTCTTTAGTGTTTATAAGGGGAAAATTAAGAGAGTGAGGTCTAAAAAGCAACAGCTTTGCTTCAAGACTTTCTGCCCTTGCTTGGTTGATGTCATACTTGACCACTCATTCTCACTGTGTTTTGTACAGTAACACTACCTCTAACCTTAGTGACATGAAATTTGGGGTTCCACAGGAGTCCATCTTAGGCCTCCTGCTTTTCATCCTTTATATAGCGCCCCTTGGGCACATATTGCGGCATTTTGGGATTACCTATCACTGTTATGCTGATGATAATCAGTTATACATGCCGATAACTGCTGGTAATCTCATTCACATAAAATCCTTAGAAGATTGCCTTGCATCAGTGAGAAGATGGATGTCTAAAAACTTTCTACTTTTAAACTCTGATAAGACTGAAATGATGGTTCTTGATCCAGTGAGACATCAATTTGACCAGTTAACGCTTAGCCTAGGCTTGTGTGTCATACATCACACTGACAAAGTGAGGAACCTTGGGGTAATTTTAGATCCTACATTGTCCTTTGACCTCCACATTAGAAATATTATGAGGACTGCTTTCTTCCATCTGCGAAATATAGCAAAGATTTGTCCCATCCTATCTATGGCTGATTCTGAGGCCCTGATCCATGCGTTTATCTCTTCTAGATTGGGCTACTGCAATGTTCTATTTTCGGGTTTACCGCAGTCCAGCACTAGGGCTCTCCAATTGGTTCAAAATGCTGCAGCCAGACTTTTGACATGAAGCAGAAAGTTTGACCACATTACACCCATTTTGACATCCCATCCTTGGCTTCCTGTCTCAGTGAGATCATGTTCTAAAGTTCTGCTACTAGTCTATAAAATTGTTCATGGACTGGCACTTTCCTACTTAGCTGAACTAATTAAACCCTACGTACTGGCCCAGGCTTTGCGTTCTCAGGGTGCAGGACTACTTTGTGTCCCTAGGGTGAATAAGAAATCTATGGGTCATACAGCTTTCTTCTTATCATGCCCCTGTTCTGTGGAATGATCTCCCTCAATAGAACAGTCAGATTCTATGCAGACTTTCAAATCCAGACTTAAGATGCTCTTATTTCCCCTTACGTATGGCTAGCATTCTGGCATAGTTTTACACTTTTTACTCTTTTAATTACTTTTATTAGGAAATGGAGCGTGCCACGGCCTCAACATTATCTAAGTTCTGGGTCTTTTAGTGAAGCTTAGGGTTAGTGGCCAGCGATCACCTTAGTATTTCCTTTTTTTCTTGTTGTTTAATGTTGGCAAATTATACTATATTTCTTGTCTTTCTGATGCCTGATTCTGTTTTGTTTTCTCTCTGTTAAGATGCAGCTCCATCCAGAGATGGGTGTGGTATTTGTGCTGGAGACCCTTCTGTCCTGTGCACCAACTGCATTTCCTGTATATTCATTTTGTGAATTGTTCTGTAATTTATGTCCATAGCATGGCCCAAGCAGAGGGTCTGGTCTGCTTGAGGTTTCTTCCTCAGAGGAAGTTTGTCCTTACCACTGCTGCTCTGGGGGTTAGTAAGGATAGACCTTACTTGTGTGAAGTGCCTTGAGGCAACTATGTTGTGATTTGGTGCTATATAAATGAAAATTGAAAAACTGAACTCTCCTCAGGAGGAATTAAACTATTACAAGTCTTGCATGGACAAGCAGCACAACACAATCAACATTCACTAACTCTTAAAGTGGCAGCACGGTTTACAAAACCTCAAAAACGAGACCAGGAATTAACGTATGTTTTCACTCCATTAATTGGTCGCATTTAGCACTTTTATTCAATGTACAAATGGTCAAAGAAATTTACCTGCATCATATGAACCTCTACAGCCGAGTTTTGTACCAGTGTATTCATTCTTTTGTAGTACTTGTCTCTGAGGGAAAACTTAGCATTTATTAGGCCTCTGCGAGTCGCCTCTTTCTTAAAATGTGACAATTACAGCAGTTTATGAGCACAGTAATGGCACCTTTGTTCCACAAGGTCTCAGTGATTGCTGTTAAACCTGTGATATTTAAACCACAATTCAAGACACCAAAGATGAGCAAATTTGTTGTTATGCTAGTCGTTATTTGTCAAGGGGCTCTTTTTCCTATATGTCACTCTCTCATCAGCAGTATCTAGGAGTAACTGCTGATCTGTGCTTTTACCTGGCAGCCTGTGTTGTCTCAAAATGCTTCCCGTGTCTCTGCCTTTCAGCTTGATAGGAAATTGCATTCCATATTTCCTGTGGCACGGGTTGAATCTGGCCGTTGCATTTAATTTGGCACATGAATGGTTTGTGTCATGGTAGTTTATCTGTCTACTGTGCCACAGGCTCTCTGTGCCAGACAGCCACTGCTCATTGAGGATGTGTTCTTATGCAGTCTGTACACAATAGCCTCTGATGATGCACTTTGATCGTCTTCATGCAGTTAAAAAAAAGAGAAACAGGCCAGATCCTAACTCTAACCCTAACATATAACAAAACCAGTCAAATAAAATAACTAAACAAAGCAAGACATGCAAAAGCAAAAGTCCAAATCCTGACAGCTACATATATTTATTAAATGGAAATCCTGCTCATAACTGAATTGAGTTCATCCAATGAGTTGTTTTTTGAGTGTGTATGTGGTAGTCAAAAGACGTCACTCATCCGATAGCCTAAGGATACTCTGGCCACTCAGGCCAAAGCCTGGGTTTTAGCCGACTGGTCAGAGCATCTGCTTCCCATGCCAGATATTGTGAGTTGCATCCTGAGTGGAGTCAGTGGGGGGAGTCAACAACAGAAACAGCACATTGCGGAATGAAGAGAGAGTACAGCCACCACATTGGTGCTGTGACCCGGATGGGAGTGGGGTTGAAGGGGGGTGAGTGTAATGGAAGACAGCAGGACTTGATGTGCATGTGATTGTCAATAGGCCTCACTCCCCTGACAGCCAAAGGATACTCTGACTACCTACACCAGAGCTGAGGTTGTGGCTCACTGGTCAGAGCCAAGGGGCGTAAGTGGGAGGAGTCAAATACAACACAACACAGAATGAAGAGAGAGTACAGACTCTACACTTACAAGCACCATTCCCAGAACAGACAGCAGTGAAATATCCCTGTCATCCCTTCCAGGTCCTTTCTTCCAGTCTGTGAATGGATACATCTCTCCCTTAAAATGTATTTTTGCATTACTTCATTGGACATCTTTTGAAAAAATGTTACTAGGCTCATTACCACATTTGACAGGTTACTAGCAAACTTAATTAAATCTGCAATATTGAATTGAATACACCTCAAAGACAAGATATTTA
The DNA here is from genome assembly GCF_902500255.1 of Thalassophryne amazonica. Taxonomy (NCBI): domain Eukaryota; kingdom Metazoa; phylum Chordata; class Actinopteri; order Batrachoidiformes; family Batrachoididae; genus Thalassophryne; species Thalassophryne amazonica. The sequence continues at coordinate 92,467,264 of NC_047113.1, read as the reverse complement.
ATGTTCAAACAGATAAACTTTATTGTTTTTGTGCAAATATTTGCTCATTTTGAAATGGATGCCTGCAACACAGTGTTACATCACCTTTCCTTCTAACAACACTCAATAAGCATTTGGGAACTGAGGACACTAATTGTTGGACACTTTGTAGGTGTAATTCTTTCCCATTATTGCTTGATGTACGACTTCAGCTGTTCAACTGTCCGAGGTCTCCGTTGTCATATTTTGCGCACATATAATGCACCACACATTTCCAATGGGCGACCCTGAAAAGATGTTCCTTGGATGGCAGCATGTGTTGTTCCAAAACCTGGATGTACCTTTCAGCATTGATGGTGCCATCACAGATGTGTAAGTTGCCCATGCCATGGGCACTAACACATCCCATCACAGATGCTGGCTTTTGAACTTTGTGGTGCTGGAAACAAACTGGATGGTCTTTTTCCTCTTTTGTCCAGAGGACACGGCATCCATGATTTCCAAAAATAATTTGAAATGTGGACTCATCAGACCACAGCACACTTTTCCACTTTGTGTCTGTCCATTTCAAATGAGTTCGGGCCCAGAGAAGGTGACACCATTTCTGGATGTTGTTGATGTATGGCTTTCACTTTGCATGGGAGAGATTTAACTTGCACTTTTTGTTATATGGCTGGGGGGGCCTGGCTGCCGGTTTGTTTCTGTTTTTTGGTTTTCCTCCCAGGTGGCGTGCGTTTGGGACTGAGTGGCTGTGTTGCTGAGGCTGTCAGGACTTCACCCTGATCACCTGCGACTCGTCAGGACTCACAGCTGTGGTGCATCTGGATGGATTGGAACATGTTGGCATTTAAGACTGGAATGCACAGTGTGTATTTGCCAGAGACTCAACCTTGTGACCAGACGGGTGAGATCGTCGTCTCGGGAGCCATCTCATCAGCAGCGTATGCTGAGAACGTCCAGGTTTGATGCACAGTCTGTGAAAGAGGAGGGGGTGAGGTCTCACGCTCGTCAGCACACTTCCTGAGGTACGTTAGATTTTGTGACTAACAGTTATACAGTCAGTAAATGTGGTGTCCCTCACACCTTTTTGTATTGAGCTGTTTGTTAGTCATGTATCAGCTTTCACTGCAGTGGAGTTTTGTGAACTGGATGTTCCATGCCTGCAGGTTGGGAAGCTGATCAGTAATCAAGCCAGGAAGTGATTGCTGTTTGTACACCTTTAAGTGTTCTGTGTGTAGAGTGTGGACTCACATAATGGTTCCTTCTTTCACAGACTCGGTTGTTGCGGCCACCTGGGGGGTGTCGGCGGGGTCCTTGGGTCCGAAACAGCTTCTGGCTCCGGACCGTTAGCGCTGCTGGGAGCGCACCACGCCAGGCCGCACCTTTGGTTATTATATTATCACTGTTATGTATTAAATTCAGTTAGCCTTTGTACCGTGCTCTGCTTATTTCATACTGGGTCCTTCAAACGCTGGTCGGTTCTCCGAGCTGCGTCCGACACATAACACTTTTAGATGTCGCAATGAACTATGTTACCTCACAATGGTTTTCTGAAGTGTTCCTGAGCACACGCGGTAAGATCCTTTACACAATGATGTTGGTTTTAATGCAGTGCCGCCTGAGGGATCGAATGTCACGGCCATTCAATGTTGGTTTTCTGCCTTGCTGCTTACATGTAGAAAGTTCTCCAACTTCTCTGAATTTTCTGATTATATTATGGACTGTAGATGATGGAATCACTAAATTCCTTGCAATTCTTGAACATTGAGAAACATTGTTCTTAACCTGTTGGCCTATTTTTTCATGCAGTTGTTCACAAAGTGATGATCCTCGCCCCATCTTTACTTGTGAACAGCTGAGACTTTTGGGGATGTTCCTTTTATACCCAGTCATAAGTGTCATGTTGTTAGAAGGAAAGGAGATGTAACACAGTGGTAAACATACCACTGTCCCAGCTTTTTTGAAATGAGTTGCAGGCATCCATTTAAAAAAGAGCAAATATTTGCACAAAAACAATAAAGTTTATCAGTTTGAACATTAAATATCTTGTCTTTGAGGTGTATTCAATTCAATATTGGTTGAAGAGGATTTGCAAATCATTGTATTTTGTTTTGTTTTTTTCCTTTTTATACAACATCCCAACTTCATTGGAATTGGGGTTGTAAATATACATTTGATTGTTTATGTAGACTAAACTTTAAGACAGTCAGTCATTCGAGCTGAGGCAATGTGAGTGTGGGGTGGCCACAGCAGTATCCCGCACACCTGTGAGCTCTGGGGAAAACAGAACGATGCAGCAGCTGAGCCGCGCTACCTCCCAGAGGGGGAAAGGAGTGACGGTGCTGAGGCCGGGGTAGTGGGGGGGTGCACAGAAACACTGGGGGCATGTGTCCATGTGTGCAGGTGGCATATCAGTCTCTGTCCGTGTATGCATGAAAATCTGGAGTTGCTTTGACAATCAGAGGCTGTAGGGGAGGGCAGATAGATAATAGGAGAGCCAAATGCTTCACCAAGGCCGTTAAGATCCTTCTGGAGAATCAGAATCAGAAGACGTTTATTGCCATTGCCAGTGAACAGGATTCACAGACTAGGAATTTGCTTCGGTACAATGGTGCAACACTAAGAAGAGATAAAATGCTAAGATAAAATATAACATATGTGTCAAAATAAGATAAAATATAAGATAAAAAAAAAGAAATATGAAATATGAAAGGCTGTGTGCAACAGAAAAACAGAGAAACAGAAAAAACAGTGCAGTGGGAGGAGTGCAATTAAAAACCAAAGTACATTGTCTAAAGTGACCCATGATAAAATGATAAAGTGACAGAGTTAAGCTTAAGGTGACTGAGTTATGAGGTGTTCATGAGTCTAACGGCAGAGGGGAAGAAACTGTTCTTATGGCGGGAGGTTCTGGTCCGGATGGACCGTAGCCTCAATGCACGAGGGGAGTGGTTTGAATAGACTGTGTGCAGGGTGAGAAGGGTCGGCTGTGATCTGACCTGGTCGGCCCAGAGTCCTGGAGACGTGCAGATCATGGAGAGATGGAAGGCTACAGCCGATCACCTTCTCAGCAGTGGCCACAATGCGCTACAGTCTGTGTCTGTCCCTGGCTGTGGCCCCGGCGTACCACACCGTGATGGAGGAGTAGAGGATGGACTTGATGATGGGCGTGTAGAACTGCACCATCAGCTGGACAGGCAGCTTGGCCTTCTTCAGCTGCCGCAGGAAGTACATCCTCTGCTGGGCCTTCTTAATGAGGGAGCTGATGGTTGACTCCCACTTGAGGTCCTGGGTGATGGTGGTGCCGAGGAAGCGGTGACAGACCACAGTGGTGATGGGGCTGTTGGTGAGGGCAAGGGAGGGCGGGGGGGCTGTGGCTTTCCTGAAGTCCACAATCATCTCCATTGTTTTCTGGGTGTTGAGCTCCAAGTTGTTGCTGCTGCACCAAGTCACCAGCTGGTCCACCTCCCTCCTGTAGGCAGACTCATCCCCATCCAAAATGAGTCCGATGAGGGTGGTGTCGTCCGCAAATTTGATGAGCTTTACAGAGTCGTGGCTGGAGGTGCAGCAGTTAGTGTAGAGGGAGAAGAGCAGAGGGGAAAGGACACAGCCCTGTGGAGATCCTGTGCTGAGAGCCCGAGTGTTCGAGACATTTTTTCCCAGCCTCACACGCTGACTCCGGCCTGTCAGGAAGTCTGTGATCCACCTGCAGGTGGAGTTGGGCACGTGGAGCAGAGAAAGCTTGTCTTGGAGCAAAGCCGGAAGGATGGTGTTGAATGCAGAGCTAAAGTCCACAAACAGGATCCTAGCGTAGGTTCCTGGGGAGTCAAGGTGCTGCAGGATGGAGTGCAGGGCCAGGTTTATGGTGTCATCTACAGACCTGTTGGCTCTGTAGGCAAACTGCAGGGGGTCCAGGAGGGGGTCCGTGATGGACTTCAGGTGGGATAAAACCAGGCATTCGAAGGTCTTCATGACTACAGATGTGAGAGCCACAGGCCTGTAGTCATTAAGTCCAGTGACGCGTGGTTTCTTGGGGACTGGAACTATGATTGAGGACTTGAAACAGATTGGAACATGGCATGACTCCAGGGAGGTGTTGAAGATCCCCGTGAAGACTGGGGCCAGCTCATCAGCGCAGTGTCTCAGGGTGGCAGGAGAGACACAGTCTGGGCCCGGGGCCTTACGTGGATTCAGCCTTTTGAAATGTCTCCTCACGTCCTCTTCTTGGACCGAGAGGGCAACAGGGGGAGTGGGGAGGGCAGCAGTGAGAGGGGGGAGGTCCAGAGTGTTTGAATATCCAGTTGTGTGGGGGGTGGGGAGGTGTGAGTCCTTGTCTTCAAAGCGTGAATAGAAGACGTTCAGGTCGTTGGCCAGCTTGAGGTCATCAATAGAACGAGGTGCTTTGGGCTTGTAGTTGGTGATCTCTTTCAACCCCCTCCACACAGAGGCCGAGTCATTGGCAGAGAACCTTTGCTGCAGATGTGAACTGTACATGGATTTAGCCTTTGCCACCTCCTTGCTAAATCTGTACTTTGCACCTCTATAGCTGTCTCTGTCTCCTTCTCTGAAAGCCACCTCTTTCTGCTGACAGAGCCTCTGGAGTTTAGGTGTGAACCAGGGCTTGTCATTGTTATATCTCACCCTGGTACGCTGTGGGATGATGCTGTCTTCACAGAAATGAATATATGATGTCACAGTGTCCGTGTAGTCATCTAGACTGTCTGTTGAAGCCTCAAACATATCCCAATCCATGGTGGCCAAGCACGCGCGTAGCTCCTCTACAGCTTCATTGCTCCACACTTTAGACGTCCTCACAACAGGTTTAGAGAGTTTAAGTCTCTGTCTGTACGTGGGGATCAAGTGGACCATCACGTGATCTGAGAGTCCCAAAGCTGCATGGGCCACCGCGCGGTAGGCGCCGCTCACTGTCGTGTAACAATGATCTAACGTGCTCCCTTCTCTGGTCGGGCATTTAACAAACTGTTTGTATTTTGGTAATGCCTGACTGAGATTCCCTTTGTTAAAATCACCGAGAATTATAACAAGAGAGTCCGGAAAGTCTCTCTCCACACTCATAATCTGATCCGCGAGCGCGCGCTCGGCCTCGTGCACGTCCGCGCTCGGTGGAATATACACAGAGCAAAGTATGAAAGAGTTAAACTCACGTGGAGAGTAGAATGGTCTGCAGTTTATGAGGAGATATTCCAGAGAGGGACAGCAGCGTTGGGAGATCACAGTCACATCGGAGCACCAGGCGGTCTCTGTCTGCGCAGAGGAGTTGGAATCCCTCTAGTTGGAGCACGCAGTCCGGTGTCTGTGCATTTAACCACGTCTCCGTGAAGCACAGTACACAAGATGAGGAGAAATCTCTATTCTTCTTCATCAGCAGTGCCAGCTTGTTGTGGAGTGAGCGGACGTTGGAGAGAAATGTCCTAAGTAGGGGCGTGCACGTGCCCCTTCGTCTGAGGCGCACGAGAGCTCCAGCTCGTTTTCCTCTCTGCCGTTGTCTCACTTTTTTGGCCAAAAAGTGAACCAGTTCAGCTGCAGGCACTAAAAAAACTGGCGTAATGTCTGTGGGTGTTGATGATTTGATGTTTAGAAGCTCCTCGCGGGTGTAGGGACACGATGACACACGATTCACGCACAAAAACAGAAAAAAACAGGGAGCACCAGAATACCAGGGCGCCTTCACGTCGCGCCATCTTGGAAGGATGGAAGGAAAAACAAGCTGGGCATTTTGACCTTCGGTAGCTGATAAGCTGCCATGTTTGGGGTTGGGTAGAGAAACACAGAAATTCCATGGCTTCTCTGACCATCTGAATCCAAGTTATGAGTATTCCCTGATTTCCAACATCTTCCTTTGCAAGGCGGACATTTGCTCCAAGATGGTGTCCAACTTGTGTTTGAGTTAAAAAGTTAACGCAGTCTAAGAGTGTACCGCTTTGCCGACCGTTAATCATGACGGACAGGCGTGGGGTTGTGGTTCTGGTAGGAGCTGGGGTTGTGGTTCTGGTAGCAGCGCATAAACTAATAAGCACCACCCCACCTGCCATAAAAACAAGAAAAATAAGTGCTCGACATCTTCCATGGAGAGCGGTGCCAAGCACACAAAATGCCTCTTCTCCCGGGCATCGAGGACATAGCCCGCAGGATAGGTTTCATTTGGGCACACAGGGTCCCCCAGCCCTGATTTCCTTGTAGAAAAAATGGTGTCAATAGCATTGAGAGACCAGCTGATTTTGAAGGTTGGAGCATAAATAGAGACAAAACAGGAGGAGAGAGCAGGAGATGTGATTGCCCTCACCGGAGTCCCGAGACAATAAGCCACCACTTTTTGCGATTGGAAGCCATCACATGTACCTGTAAAAGAAAATAATGGCAGAAGAGTCTTCTCCCATTAGGGTGACATTGTCTTGCCAGCAGAGGGAGAGGAAAATGTGTCACTCTGGGGGACCTCTAAATCTTATCTGATTGAGTTTGCAACTATAAAAACCCTGAGTGGAATAAAAACAACATGTGGCCTGAAGTCTCTCACAGCTTTTATGTTTTCACTATTCAACATGAACAGCCCTAATGAACATCCAGCACTTCTCATGGGGCACGTAGAAAAGGTGGTGCCATTCGCGCTGCCAGCACAAAAATAAAGAGCCAGCACAGTATCAAGCATGTGCTGAAAAATAAGGTTCTAGAAGGCACTCAGCATGTGTTGAAAAGTCCCACTTTTGCCCAACAAGTGTATTACCGAGCAACACAATTGCATGTGTCGTACCCTCCCCCCTGGCAACACAAATGGCATGTGAGTGTGTGTGTGCCCCACCACCACCCCAAAGCCCAAGCCTATAGTTTAGATGTGGCTGAGGTTGCAGACAATGGGTGCAGTGCAGTGTGACCGCAGTGTAATCACGGTCAGCAAAGTGTGCACAGCTGGATGGCTGTCATGTCCTTAATGGCACATTTGACAGCTGTTGAATGCCATGGCATATCGCAAACCCACACCACTACAACAGAGATGCAAATAAGAACCCAGCCTGGCTGTGTGTCACAGCCCCAGTGCGCCAGCGGACCGGACAGGCAAGTCATGTGACGCGTGATCGCACCATCAATCATGTCCCAGCCTGACTGACAGCCTCACAGAAAAATCAGCATGGCCAGCTCAACTGCCCCACAGGCTGGAGCTGTGAGCCCATCTACACTCAACAAAAATATAAACGCAACACTTTTGGTTTTGCTCCCATTTTGTATGAGATGAACTCAAAGATCTAAAACTTTTTCCACATACACAATATCACCATTTCCCTCAAATAATGTTCACAAACCAGTCTAAATCTGTGATAGTGAGCACTTCTCCTTTGCTGAGATAATCCATCCCACCTCACAGGTGTGCCATATCAAGATGCTGATTACACACCATGATTAGTGCACAGGTGTGCCTTAGACTGTCCACAATAAAAGGCCACTCTGAAAAGTGCAGTTTTGTTTTACTGGGGGGGGATACCAGTCAGTATCTGGTGTGACCACCATTTGCCTCATGCAGTGCAACACATCTCCTTCGCATAGAGTTGATCAGGTTGTCAGTTGTGCCCTGTGGAATGTTGGTCCACTCCTCTTCAATGGCTGTGCGAAGTTGCTGGATATTGACAGGAACTGTCGTATACGCCGGTCCAGAGCATCCCAAACATGCTCAATGGGTGACATGTCCGGTGAGTATGCTGGCCATGAAAGAACTGGGACATTTTTAGCTTCCAAGAATTGTGTACAGATCCTTGCAACATGGGGCCGTGCATTATCCTGCTGCAACATGAAGTGATGTTCTTGGATGGCACAACAATGGGCCTCAGGATCTCGTCACGGTATCTCTGTGCATTCAAAATGGCATCAATAAAATGCACCTGTGTTCTTCGTCCATAACAGACGCCTGCCCATACCATAACCCCACCGCCACCATGGGCCACTCGATCCACAACATTGACATCAGAAAACCGCTCACCCACACAACGCCACACACACTGTCTGCCATCTGCCCTGAACAGTGTGAACCGGGATTCATCCGTGAAGAGAACACCTCTCCAATGTGCCAAACGCCAGCGAATGTGAGCATTTACCCACTCAAGTCGGTTACGACGACGAACTGGAGTCAGGTAGAGACCCCAGTGAGGACGACGAGCATGCAGATGAGCTTCCCTGAGATGGTTTCTGACAGTTTGTGCAGAAATTCTTTGGTTATGCAAACCGATTGTTTCAGCAGCTTTCCGAGTGGCTGGTCTCAGACGATCTTGGAGGTGAACATGCTGGATGTGGAGGTCCTGGGCTGGTGTGGTTACACGTGGTCTGCGGTTGTGAGGCTGGTTGGATGTACTGCCAAATTCTCTGAAACGCCTTTGGAGACGGCTTATGGTAGAGAAATGAACATTGAATACACGAGCAACAGCTCAGGTTGACATTCCTGCTGTCAGCATGCCAATTGCACGCTCCCTCAAATCTTGCGACATCTGTGGCATTTTGCTGTGTGATAAAACTGCACCTTTCAGAGTGGCCTTTTATTGTGGACAGTCTAAGGCACACCTGTGCACTAATCATGGTGTCTAATCAACATCTTGATATTTGAGGGAAATGGTGATATTGTGTATGTGGAAAAAGTTTTAGATCTTTGAGTTCATCTCATACAAAATGGGAGCAAAACCAAAAGTGTTGCGTTTATATTTTTGTTGAGTGTATGTGAGCATGTTGCTGCAATGGGAAGGTGGGCATGCCGCATGTTGATCATGTACTGATTGACATGGTCACACACGCACTACAGTTATGCATTTGTCAGGGGGCCGTGATTGACATGTAAATCACATCACAGGTTAAATGACATTCAAAATCACGCAGGGAGCGGACTGAGCACCACCCATGGCCAGTTGTGGTCCTGCAGCTTGCGCCGCTCCACATCACAGCTGACCGCAGAGTCAGCGCAACACACAGCTGAGGACAAATATTGTCACATGTGCTCCGATCACCCATTTGCAAGGCACGGGGCTGCACACGTATCTGTGCGTGATGACGATATGGGGGAAAATAAAAACAAACTGTATCGCCCCAGCCACATTTCAGCATGCATGGCGATGAGCTGCAGTCAAAGCTGCACCTGACCAGAATGTCATTGCTACGCACAGCTGGTGAATACATATCACGCCATGCAGAATATCACTAACAAGATGTCACTGTGAGGCGCATGTATCGGTATGAGCACATCAGGTCATTCATGTAAAAACTAAAAGGAAGAAAAAGTTGTCCATGTCAGTTCATTACTTCCTGATGTACGTCCAGGAGGAGGATCAGTCTTGTGTTATCCACTCTTTATAACAGTAATTAAATATTAAAAAGGTTTTTTGTGTGTGTTTTTTGTTTTGTTTTTAGAGTGAGGACAGAATCATGGCCAGTAACATGACTGTCTTACATTTAAACAGTACATTCATTGTTCTTGTGAAATTCTGTGCACTCACATTATTTTGTGCTTTCCACATTTCTGTTGACTTCTGCACAGCATAAAAATATGTCCAGCATGTAATCGCTGCTGCTGCTGTCTGAGCGTGATGTACGTCCTCACAATGTACTTCCTCGCACTGTCCATGCACACACACACACGAGCGTGTATGAAACCGTCGCCCTGGGCTGGTTCACATCTGTCTGACTGTGTGTCCCTCCCAACGGTGGAATTTTTCACCATTCGCCAATTTTTTTTTTTTCCCCGCTCTTTTTCGGCTGGTTCCTGCTTCTTTAACCCAACTTTGTATTATGTGTGACGGAGCCCTTACTCATGGTGAGCTGGTGTTTGGACATTTGGTGGGCATCTGGCAGTATTGTGCACAAGCTGGGACAGTTAGGACCCACCAAGAAACTTGACTGACTGTGTGAATAGTTTAAACATTGATTGAAGTTATCTGTGGCAAGCTGAACTAAGTAAGATGTGACAGAAAGATGCACCATTGTCAGTTTAACCCTGAAAATCAAGTACTTGTGCTTCTACAAATAATACAGTGCATCCAGAAAGTATTCACAGACCTTCACTTTCTCCACATTTTGTTAAGTTACAGCCTTATTCCAAAACTAGCGTGTTGCCTGTGGGGATCCATGAGCTCTAGATTGCGTAGTGTTTATAAAATAGGAAGATGACATTTTTCAAGGGTGGTAATAATGTAAACAAGGTGCCATGGGCTGCCTGGTTCCTGCCTGTGTCTCACTTGTCTTTTGTCTCTGTCCCTCCAGGTGGCATGCATGTGGAGCTGGGGCGACACACCTGCAGATGACACACCTGCAGCTTATCTGTGCCTCATTATTCCTCTGTATTTAAACCCTGGTCCTTTGTTTCAGTGTTTGCCAGAAATTCAGTGATTCTTGCCTGGTAACCTGTCCTCTCTGTATTTCTCTAATTTAGAGTCTAGTGCATTCCTATGCAGTTACATTTCTGAGCTCCCATGCTCAGGGATTAGTAATTTGATTTTTTTTTTTTCTCATAGATCCCACATTTGGCGTCCGGCTTAACTATTTTTGCTACTATTTATCTCTGGCTGTTTATCTCTAAGCTTCCTGGATTAGTTATTCAGCTGACTGCATTTTGCGCTCCACATGCCACATGTGTCAGAGACTGAACTTGAACTTGGACATTTCCTGAGTCGAACCTCTCGGCATTCAGACTGTGCTTGTGTGCTCTCATGCATTCCAACTCACCTATGCTTTTCCACCTCCTCAGAATTCACTTCTCGACAGCTCTGCTGCACGACCACCTGGCTCCTGTTATCCGCACCGTCAGTTCTGTGTTTCACCTCCGTCCTGGTTCAGTTTCTATTGGGCTGTGGCTCCTTGTTCCACCGCTGGGCAGGCCATGTCTCCATGCTCCAGGCCTCCAAATTCAGTCATTTTCAAATCCTATTACACATTTTTTGTGAAAAAAAAAAACAGTTTGTTCATTCGCTCTCCTTTTCTTGCTTCCTGCATTTTGGGTCCAACAACCCAGTCCAGTCCTGGGTCTAACCATAACAGGAATTTCTGGACAACATCATAGACTCAGCGGGAGCGCAGATCAGATTCACCATGCCCTCAGCCACAAGGCGTCTTTTTAGGCAAACCCCAACAAGCCATGGACTCCATCATGCAACATATCAATAATCTCACTGACCAGGTCAAACAATCCAACACATGCCTCACACATCTATCTTCACAGCTGTCACAGCTCAAGCACACACCCGCTCCCACACCGACCCACTGCTTCCTGCACAGTTAGTCGCTTCTTCCACTCCTGTTCCCTTAGCTCTTAATTCATATTTTGTCATATTGTGTTGAGACCTGTGCATCTTATCTTATGCAGTGTTTGTTAGTTTTTTTTTCTCCCAACATTTCGATACCAGCCAGTTCACTTAAGTCAGTAATTTGCTTCGGGGGAAGGAGCACACGTGGGGTAAGGCCCTTTGGAGCAATGATCCCAGCACCTCCTGGTGCTACAACAGGAACGTTGCACTGCCATGGATTATTCCGTCGACTTCTGCAGCGGAAGCAGACTGGAACTCCATGGCGTTGCGAACCATTGACATCAACGGCCTTAATGAAGCACTCAAGGACAAACTGGCGGTCCAGGAGGAGCTGGAGGACCTTGACAAATTCATCAGCATGGTAATCCGGTTAGACAATCAGTTGACGGAGCGCCGGCGGGAGAAGGGCCACAAGGCTGATCAGGTTGCCTCCACTTGGGATCTTCCCTGCAAAGGCTCCTGGCCATCCCTTCTGAGGTTCATTGGGCTCCCCCTCTCCGCCTTTCCAGCTCCCCCTGCTGTCAAGCCTATGCAGCTCAGCAGGGCCAAATTGACCCCAGAAGAGCGTCAGCAGAGACTTGAGTCCTGAGGTTTACACAGTGGTAGTAAAACGTGATCTTGAAGATGTGTAACTTCCATGTGTAAGCATCCTTCTTCGGTATCCTGATGCTCTATTAATAGCTTGTCCATCCCCAGAAGCTTGCCAGACTGATTCCATCTTGCTTGTGAAAAGACTGGCTCAGTGTGGTCATGGATCATCTGTGACCAAACTTAAGTTTTGTTTGCCTCAAGTGACACATTTGGAACATTTGTTGCTGTGTCTCTTATCTCCTGAGTGAGTGAAGTTGTTGACCAATATGTCACCCCCAAAGACTAAATAAAAAAGATGTTCTTCTTCCTGGGTTTGGCTAACTACTGCAGGCACTGGCTTCATGAGTGTACTGCTATGGACTCTATTTTGAGGACTGCTACATGACAATGCAGACTGCCTTTCAGGATCTTAAATGGGTGATAATTTCAGCACCAGTGCTTGGGCTGCCAGATTATCATCAGCCATTTCATCTTCATGTGAAAAGGAGGGTGTTGCTCCAGAAATATTTCTGTGTAGGCTCTCAGTTGTCCAGGTGGTTTCCATAGTAGAGAAGCTTGAATCTTCGACTGGACTGGGTTGGTTGATGCAAGGAGGTTTCGCTTCAAATCGCAGAAGCTTCCTCAGCTAAAATTCTTGCTCTGGTGGTCCGACTTCTGTCTTGACTCTTGTCGAGAAGAATGATCCGAAGTCACAAAAGCTGGAGTTTTAAACCTAACCAGACCCCTCCTACCGAAAGGCAGACTGCTAAGGCTAGTGACTAAACAATAGCTCTAATTAGAACCTACTGTGCTCTAGTTAGCACCCTCCTAATGACAGGGCAGCTGTGGCTCCCTTGACGACTCTGCTGATGACACGAATGACTCATTACCATGAACAAAAGACTGAAACTGCTTTGACCTGAGTACCCCATTGTAAACAGGGGATAAAGCGTGTCTCAGACCCCCTCCCCGGTTAAGGCTGGGTTTCAAACGTTTCACAAAGAATGCCTCCTTGACCCCTTTCTCAAACCATTTCTTCTCTCTGGCTAATATTTTAACTTCCTTGTCCTCAAATGTGTGGTTAGTGTCTTTAAGGTGGAGATGAACTGCAGACTGAGGTCCACTGGCGCTGGCTGAAGATCCTCTGTAGTTTTTCCACTACTCCTGCTAAATAAGGGAGAGACACTACTCTTCTTCTTGTCTCCGTCTCCTGTCTATCTGGTCTCTTTGTTCTCTGGGACTTCTGCACTTTGTCCAGGGACCATCGTGGGTACCCACATACTGTGAGGGCTTTCCGGACAAGTTGTTGTTCTTTAGCCCTTCCCTCTGCAGTTGTGGGCACCTGTAGGGCTCTGTGTTGAAGCGTCCTGATCACTCCGAGCTTGTGTTCAAGGGGGTGGTTTGAGCCAAAGAGTAGATATTGGTCAGTGTGAGTTGGTTTTCTGTAAACCCCTGTCTGGAGCTGCCTGTTCTCTCCATTCGTAACATCACAGTCCAAGAAGGCTAAATGGTTGTTTCTGGCATCCTCACGTGTGAACTTGATATTGGAGGTTGAGGACTTTACAGAGCACATCATCTCGGTGGACTCCAATATCAAGTTCACACGTGAGGATGCCAGAAACAACCATTTAGCCTTCTTGGACTGTGATGTTACGATTGGAGAGAACAGGTAGCTCCGGACAGGGGTTTACAGAAAACCAACTCACACTGACCAATATCTGCTCTTTGGCTCAAACCACCCCCTTGAACACAAGCTCGGTGTGATCAGCTTCAACACAGAGCCCTACAGGTGCCCACAACTGCAGAGGGAAGGGCTAAAGAACAACAACTTGTCCAGAAAGCCCTCACAGTATGTGGGTACCCACGATGGTCCCTGGACAAGTGCAGAAGTCCCAGAGAACAAAGAGACCAGATAGACAGGAGACGGAGACAAGAAGAAGAGGAGTGTCTCTCCCTTATTTAGCAGGAGTAGGGGAAAAACTACAGAGGATCTTCAAACGTGTGGCACGCCGGTTGAGAATCACTGTTCTAAATGACTGGGAATTGCTATAAGCAGGAACATTACCTACGTGTACATCAGCACAAGCAGCAGAGTTGCATGCTCTCAGTAGACCCTCATTTTGGCTGCAGGGAAATTGGCAATAATTTACACTAATTCCCAGTATGCATTTGGAGTTGCTCAGGACTTTGGCGAGCTGTGGAAAATGAGAGGGTTTGATACTTCTTCTGGGAAATCTATTCAATATCCTACTTTGGTAGCTAAACTATTGGAAGCCATTATGTTGCCATTGCAGTTAGCAATTATCATTCTTCTTATCATTGCTGCTCATTCTTAAGGTTCCGATCCTTTTTCAAAAGGAAATGCACTCGCAGATGCAGCTGCCTAAGAAGCAGCATTATTGTTGTTCTGGTTCAGTCTTTTGTACAAGGATTTTGATGACAGTTTCAAGAATATTAAAAATCATCCGTACAGGTGACTTTCAATATTAAGATAAGAGTGAATAAGGGTGCATTTTCTCTAAATATTGTGACATTGTTCAAACAGTGGAAGAAAAATGTTGATTTTGAAGTGAATGAGCTTAATCACCTTATAAGAAATGTGACTTGACAGCACGTTCTTTCAAACAAACCCAAACAACTTTTATTTTAAGCTGACACTTGCTCAGTGTCAGGATGAACACGTGTTGTGTGACAGCACGTTACACAATGCACACAGCATTCTGAGAGCTTTAATGACAAGTTTGAAAATACAACAGACTGAACTCGTGGGTCTTTGTAGATTTATGTCCTTCATAAACCTCCTTACATTTGCAAAATTAATACTCAGAGATGAACTTCAAACAAAGTGAAAGGCATCCTGCATTTTTTGCTGAAGGAAGGTGATGACCAGAGGTTCCACAAAGTGTTGCTGAGCTGTGCTCAGTGTACATTTCAGATAAGAAGTGGAAGCCATTAGTAGTTATAAATCAACTGGTATTTATCTGAGTACTGCATGGGGAGAGTACAATAACAGACTTTTCATTAAAACACTATTAGTTAAGACTTTAAAAAGGGCAATAAAAAGGGCTTGTCTCGGTTACGTCTGACTGCTTTTAGGCCTTTGCAGCAAAGGTAAATACAGCCATTTTTTTTTTTTTTTTTTTTTTTACTACTAAACATAATTTTGTGCTGTCTCATGGGGTTTTAAAAGAAGATTTAAAATGATTTTGTGAAATTGTTTTGATTAGATACTTGATAACTTTGCTGCCTTCAGTCCAAAAGTAATCATCCCAAACAGCAGTCAGGTTTAAGCTGGTCAATATCTCAGATATGAATACATATAGTACATGGTCATGGAAATTTACATTATGTGACATTTTAAATATATATCTAATTTGGTGCAGATCCCTCTCAAGATCTAGATGTGGTGGCTCAAAATCTGAATTTTATGGCGGTAGATTTATATTGGTGGAAAGATGATAAATGTAGCACAGTGGCTTAGTGGTTAGCAATGTTGCCTCACAAGAAGAAGGTCATGGGATCGATTTCCACTTGTGGAATTTCTGTGTTTAGTTTGTATGTTCTCCCCATGCTTGTGTGAGTTCCCTCCAGGTGCTCCGGCTTCCTTCCACATCCTTCCATCCAAAGACATGCAAGTTAGCTTAAGTTATTATATTGATTACCTTGTTGTGTTTGCTCTCCATGCAGGTGATTGCACACAAGTGGAGTGTGAGAAGACTGGTACATGTTCCAATCCTAAGCAAGAGTTTATCGAGCCGGCTGCAGCACCGTCTGTCATAGCTAACAACATAGCCGGTTCTGTTTGTTAACTTAACGTTAATAGACACTTCTTTACATTTGTTGTTTGTTGGGTTTGCACCCTGTTTTAAAAAAATGAGAGGCACAGACACTAAAGAAACCAGTCAGAGAGAGACAAATATATTTTATGCTCTGCGCAGAGGAGGAGAGCGGGCAGTAGCAGCTTGTAAGTGCTCAGCTCCAAAGCTCTCCTAAAATCCCCTCCTCTGGCTCAGCTTTTTATTTAGTTCACCAACATGAGAAAAAACAAACAAGGACAGTCAGGGAGAGGTTACACATGAGTCATGTCTGCATGAGGGAGATGGCAAAGCAAGGTAACAGCTGAAACCTTCCATTCCTGCGACATGAGCCTTGTGGCTCGTCAAAAACAGGATAAGGCACTTATGCAAAATGAAAAATAGTTTGCTCAATCATGAAGAATGCAGACAACAAGTCTTTTTTTTTAAAACCTCCTCTTCTCACAAAGAGGAAAAGTACACGTAGTCATAAAAGGAAATAAATGATAATATAAGCATGAACTATATAAAATAAATGATAATATAAGCATGAACTATATAAAATCCTTGACATAATCCTCCCTATTTATCGTTTATTTACATACGTTTGTCATGTCCAAAACACACTTCAATAGAAAATTTGTCCACTTTAACCACTTGTCTTATTACATTTTCAGCTAAAGCTTCATAGGCTAAGAGTGTGTTAACTCATCACGTCAACAGTTCAAGCTTAAACTGGAATTATGGGCTTTTCAATATCATCATAATTCTCAACACAGTCATTATAGTTTTCTCCACTAAGGTCTGACTGTTTCAATGCTTGATATTTTGGCATAGTTTGTTGGAAAGCCAAATTACATTGCACAAATATATCTGAAACCATTTTGCCAACCATTGTTTTGATACAAGGGATCACACAACCAGTGATGCCGGTAACGCGTTACTTAGTAACGCGTTACTCTAATCTGACCACTTTTTTTAGTAACGAGTAATCTAACGCGTTAATCTTTCCAAATCAGTAATCAGATTAAAGTTACTTCTCCATGTCACTGTGCGTTACTATTATTTTCCATTGTGGGTCGATAGCAGCATTAAACTTGGTCTGTGGGCAGGAGGTCGGGGTTCGACTGAACTGCCCACTTTAAGTGAGCTGTGAGCTTTTCATCCGCGTTTTTTTGCAGCTGCTCGACTCGTCGTCTCCTCTTAAAGCACGGTGATCAGCACACCTGCACTGAGCTTTACAAAGACATTTTTATACTTTTTTTCCTCCTTTATTTAGAGCTGAGCTGAGCCGCTCCGTATCTGGACGTTAAAACAGCTGATCCTCCGCGACGCGTCAACAACTAACACTATTTTCCACTCAAATGCACCTAAACTCTCTTTCTGAGGACCACATGATGTGAAAACACAATAAAACTTTCTTACCTGTAAATCTGGTCATGTTTTCTGCATAAATAAATGTTATCCATTCTTTGTGCTCAAACGCCAAAGTAGGGGCGAATCCAGATGGAATGGGGGCGTGGGGGAGGGATGTGCCCCCCTCACAACACCCCTAGATTAAAGGTCCAGTTTTAAAGCCTTTTTTTACTACAACTACTAATACTACTTAAAATAATATTAATTTCGACAAGTAAAATATTTAGAGAGAATATAAATGTTAGAAAAATGCTAGAATGAATTTAATAGTTACATTTATAAACAATGTAGGTTCGAAATTGCAAGTTTTACTGTTACAGTGCTGTCAACAGTTAAATATGAGGTCAAGAAAGAGGTCTTTATTTTACTTTTTATAAAACAAGTATTTATTTTCATTGAAGTCAAGAAAGGGTGACTATAAAGTAAGTTTTGGCAAAACAGGTATCATTGTAATGTTGAGGTGGCAGAGGGTTGTTGTCGGCAGCTGGGAAAAGTAACTGAAAAAGTAACTAGTAATCTAACTTAGTTACTTTTACAATTGAGTAATCAGTAAAGTAACTAAGTTACTTTTTCAAGGAGTAATCAGTAATCAGTAATTGGATTACTTTTTGAAAGTAACTGTGGCAACACTGCACACAACACATGCAAAGTCCAATCAGAATTAGGACTACAATAACTGGTGTCATTATTTTCAATAGTAACTGCCACCATGGTCCTGAAGTCAACCAGGACCAGGGATCCCACTGGCTCACGGCTAGGGTGTCTTTATGCATTGCATCACGAAGTTTATTCAGCTCTTCCAAGGCGTCCTGCACATCCACTGAATGAATGGAGTCTGGGATGAAAGTACAGCATGTTGTGTTCAGCAGAAAACAAACTCCTCCTTGTGAACCAGTAAGCAAGTCTAAAACCATGCGATTTTGCATCACCATGGTACGTAAAGCATCTATTTCAGTATTTTGAGCTGCTACTATTTTCTCAGTTACATTCATGAACAGACCCAATCAATAATTCAGAGTTTCAATCATTAATTAATTTTTTACCACTCCTATCCAGGGGAATAGTGAATGTGCTATTTTATCTCCTACAGACCACAACGTTTTGGTCCTCCGGTACATCCGAGCCCCACATGTGATCATGTGGCAACACATCTGGGTATATCAATCTCCTCCGTCTGGTGCTGCCATTCTTCTCTGTGGAGGTCCTTGGCACTACCACATATGTATGGTCAGTCACCTGGGTAGGTGCACACACACCACCCCAATTTGGTGGGAGACTCATGTACAGCCTGGAACCACAAAACCAATAGATGTCATCATACACCGGAGTACCATTTACAGGTGGTAGCAAAAACTTACTAACATAAGCACATGATTCATCCGTTCCCCATGGACAGGAGCCTGTATGATTACATCCACGTCAAATGCAATGAAAATAAGTATCATTCTCAAAATATATTTTGGTTAGGCTTAAATCATTTGATAAAACATAAGTTTGGGTACACAGATGTTTCCTAATTTTACCTACAGTTTTATTCCCTGTCCCGTAAAAGCAAATCGGGAATGGCCGTTGTGATGACAATTTAACATGTGATATTTTTGCATTTCCCTTCAGTCTAGTCAATGGAGCAGCACTTGGGCACGCTTGTACATCTTCTGTTGAAGTCCCTATCATAAAAGTGGTTGCATTGAGACAAGTGGTATTACGTCTTATCAGATTAACTGAGAACTGTTGTCCCTGAAATACAGTTTGATTATGCATCCGTATGATAAGACATTCTGTCACCCTAGCAGAGTACGGTTTAGCCGTCAGAGCTGGGTGTGTTGAGGATATACGCATATGTGAACAAACATAACAATTAGTAACATGTAATTCCATAGCCAATAAATGAACATATCTGTACCACGAATTACGATGGTATATATGAGGGTGTCCATCTGTCTCATTCACATTATGAATAAACCTCTTCTGACGTTGCTTCCGTTGTTCTCTGGCTCGGTCCACAGTGAGCTTCAATTCTTGGGTCAACCACCAGGCCAGGAATCCGAGGAGCACGAAACACACTAAGGTCACAGCACAACCGGCTGCCCTACCAACAGTCCGGCAAAGGCGGCGCTGAGCACGCCGCTCCAGGGTCTGCTGTAGTTCAGTCATGATTGCTAGGATACAGTGTTGTTAACCAACCTCACCTAATAGTGCAAGGATCTCCCTGCTTCACTGGCGTTGAGACAATCTATTGCTAATTAAATAGACTCCCTTTGTAGCCAGACTTCCCCTTACACTGTGGAGGCAGCCAACACACACTGTATCTTACAGTGACTTAGATGTATCCACGTTGATCTCTCCGCTGTCTTTACTGCAGTTGGTGTTGTTAACAGCACTTGGTATGGACCTTCCCAATGAGGACTGGACCAGTTCTTCCTCTTAATCACTCTGATGAACACCCAGTCTCCTGGTTGGACTACTGGAAGGCCGTCCTGTGGAAGATCAGAATTATTCGGCAGTAAATGTGTTTGAGTTATCTCTTTCTGTGTTAATGTCTTTTTCATAAAATCTGCTAATGTTTGTTCCTCATCTGCTGTTTTAGTATCCATGTCAAAAATTGGTAGACGATATGGTCGTCCATAAAGTATCTCAAATGGTGTTAAACCTGATGGTGTTGGTGTTATTCTCATATACAATTTTACTAGGTCCAAACATTCAATCCAGGTTCGTTTTGTCTCTTCCATACATTTCCTTAATCTTGTTTTTATTGTGCCATTTGTGCTTTCCACTAATCCTGCACTTTGTGGGTGGTAAGCACAATGATGTTTAAACTTAATTTCCATGTGTTCTGCTACTCTTTGTACAACTTCATTTACAAAATGTGTTCCATTATCACTGTACAATGTCTCTGGTATTCCATAATACGGAATAATTGTCTTACACAGTGCTTTTGCTACTGTTAAAGCATCTGCTTTTTGTGATGGAACGATTTCTACCCATTTTGACAAAGCATCAATTAATACTAGACAGTATTGATAAGGTCCACATCAATTTAGTTCAATAAAGTCCATATGAACAATTTGAAAAGGATACTGTGGTTTTGGGAATTGCCCTCTCCGGGGTCTTATATTTCCCTGTGGGTTGTGTTTCAATCAGGTAACACAGGCTTTACAAAAATTTTTTGAGTATAAATTAAATCCATAGGTAGTAAAGTGTTGGTCTACCATATGTACCATCCCCCCTGTCGACACGTGTCGCAATTGCAGCTGCTTTGAATAAGCTTTTGGGTAGGATGGTTTGTTATGTACACAATAAAGTCCTTTGGGGTTTGGGGTTGCCCCATTTTTCAACCACAGATTTTGTTCCTGTGTTGGTGCTTGTTTTTGCATATCCAGTAAAAGGTCAGAGTCTATTAATGGTTCATTGTCTGTCTGAGCTGTGTAAATAGAAGAAGTGCCATATCGACCAGCTGCTGCTTCTTTCGCTATTTTGTCTGCGAGACAGTTTCCTCTGGAGACAAAATCTGTGCCTCTGGTGTGGGCTGCGCATTTACATAATGCCAGGTGTGATGGTAATGTCACTGCTTCTAGCAGATTTGTGAGTAAGCCTGCATGTGTCACTGGTTTCATAGAGGTTATCATACCTCTTTGTTGCCATTGTTTTGCAAAGAACCAAATTGTTGAAAATGCATATTGACTATCGGTATAGACTGTCAGTTTCTGTCCTTTAGCCAAGATACAAGCTCTGGTTAATGCAATGAGTTCTGCAGCTTGGGCTGATTTAAAATGATCAATCTGTTTTGCTTCAATAACAGTATTTGGTAATTGAACAACAGCATAGCCTGTTAATGTCTGTCCTTTCTGATCTTTGAAACATGAGCCATCCACAAAGTAATGTAGTCCATCTGTAAATGGTTCGGCTGTTAAGTCTGGTCGAGGTAATTGTTTCTCTGTGTCTGCCAAGCAATCATGCGGTTCACCATCTGTCTCAGTAGGTAGGAGCGTGGCGGGATTCAAGGTGTTGCATCTTTCAATGGTAATGTGTGGCTGAGACAATAGCATTGCTGTATAAGCTATCTGTCTAGCAGGCGATAAGAATGTCATCTTTGTTTGCAGAAGTAACACACTGACTGTGTGTGGTACTTTAACAGTCAATGGGTGGAACAAAACAATGTCCGTTGTAATTTCCACTGCCATTGCTACTCCACATACTGCTTGGACACAGGGAGGTAGGCCCTGTGCCACTGGATCCAAACATTTGGAATAATAGCCAACTGGTTTATTTTTATTACCATGTTGTTGTAGCAAGACTGCACACATGAATCCCTGTTTTGTGTCCATCATGAGAGTGAATGGCTTTGCATAATTGGGCAGAGATAATACTGTGGAACTCACAAGTTCTTGTTTAAGAGCTGTAAACTGTTCTTCAGCTTCTTTATTCCACTGTATTTTGTCAGTCATAGCCATTGGTATAGAATGTATTAAATCCTGCAATTTCTGCACCTTCTCTGCATAACATGGAATCCAGGCTCTGCAATAATTACAGATACCTAAAAAAGTCATCATTTCCTTTTTTGTCGACGGTTTAGGCGCTTTGAGAATAGCGTGCTTTCGATCATCTTATATTCGTTTCCCCTCAGCTGATAAGATGTGGCCTAAATAAGTCACTTGTGGTTGCACGAACTGCAACTTTTGCTTTTTAATTTTACTTCCTGTTTCTGCCAAATGTTGCAAAAGCATCATGGTACATTTTGTACAGCTATCGTTTGTCTTTCCTGCCATCAAAATGTCATCTACATACACCAAGATTTGTGAATCTTCTGGTGGAGTAAATGAAGATAAGCAACAATTTATTGCTTGTGTAAAAATGGTCGGACTGTCAGCAAAACCTTGAGGGAGTCTTGTACGAGGTCTGTCCATAAAGTATCGTACCTTTTTATTTTTTTCAAAAACTATATGGATTTCATTCATATGTTTTTACGTCAGACATGCTTGAACCCTCGTGCGCATGCGTGAGTTTTTCCACGCCTGTCAGTGACGTCATTCGCCTGTGAGCACGCTTTGTGGAAGGAGTGGTCCCGCCCCCTCGTCGGATTTTCATTGTCTGGAAATGGCGGAATGAAAAGGACTTTTTTCCATCAGAATTTTTTCAGAAGCTGTTAGAGACTGGCACCTGGAAACCATTCGAAAAATTTATCTGGCTTTCAGTGAAAATTTTTTGGGCTTCACAGAGAATAAGGACTTTAACTACAGGTATAAGGACCCCTTTAAGGACGGTCGGTGCGCCGCGCTGCGAGCTGCGACGATGCGGCACAAACCACTGGATCATTTCTAAGCTGATGGCTCTGTGGATACGAGACCGTCGTGTGCTCTTTCTCTGGTTATCACAAGACCTGGACATCAGCCATTTTCCAGCAGATTTCACTTTTAACAAGAGATTTTGTCATGGAAAGCCGCGCGGAGGCTTCGCGCGTCACGACCGATTCGCTGATGAAGCGAGACAAAGGAACACCTCTGTTTCGGAGTGTTAGAGGACAAGTTGGGACATGCCTATCTCAGCTTTCAGTGCTTACCAGTCGAGTGAGTATAAAAGAACTTGTGGAGAGCTGGACATGTCCCAACTATATATATATATATATATATATATATATATTTTTTTTTTTTTTTGAAAAAGATCCACAGGTGTATATAATAAAGCAGCCACCTCATTGTGTATGCAGAACGGCATCACGCAGAAAAGAGTGATTTTGCAGAAATAAACAAACACAAAGTTTATAGTGGGATTATGGTGTGTGTGTTTAAGCCGCAGAAGAAATAAAGCCAGCGAGCCGCGGAGCCAGTGAGGAGCACAGAGGTGGGTCTCCAGGAACCTGTGGTTCAGTTCTAGGTGGTCTGGTGCAGAACAGGTGGACAGCAGCCTGGCGCACAGTGCACAATCGCGGGACTGTACTAGAGCATCTATTTTTGGACTGCATTTAAAAAAAATGTGACATCTTTAAATGCTGCTGTGAATCTGTGAATTGAAAACCCATATTTTAAAGGGACTAGGTGTAGGAGGGCTGGAGGTTTGGACCAAACTCATGTCTAAACGTGCGCCAACATTGCATTATCATGGCACTATCATGGCACTACGTGGCTTAGTGTGGCTGATGCGAGCCATTCAAGGCTGTAATGACAGGTTGGTCGTGGCTCACTAGAGGCTGCTATGTGGCACATGCGGGGTACAGAGAGGCACATAGTGGCACCTTCATAGTGGATACGTGATAGATGAAAACGTGGGTCATTCTTCGAATAATCACTGACACGCCCATGCGTGGCTCCTTATTCATCCTTCATTATTCGGTGGGACCCAGGCTTAAGATACTTTGTGAATAGCTTTTATGTTACCATGGGAAAATTTTAAGAAATGCCTTAGAATTCGAGGAATTCTAAGATGTTTCTTAGAATGGCATCACTAAGAGCTACTTTTAGCCTTAAGATGCTTTGTGAATTTGGGCCAAGGATTTTTTAGTCTACTGCAGGTCCTATGAGAGATGGTCGCTCATTCTTCTGCTTAAGTCTAAAATGAGCCCCCTCATTGACAACTGACTTCTGTGGATTTAGTGAAGAGTGGCGTCACCAAATGGGAGGAAGATGAAGGTATGCAAGCCCAACTAATCAGTCATTATAATTTTTATTATTGTTTAAACATAAAACATCCCTCCAGAGGTACATGCATCCTTTCCATTTTACCAGACACTTCTTCTGACGTTTTATCTTTATCGTCAACGACAGCAACTTTGAGGTTTTAAACTTGGCTAATGTGTAATTGTTCATCCTTTCACAGTGTTGTAATGCTGTACTGGACTGATTATCATCTATTTTATGTCTATTGAAAAGTTTAACCTAAAAACATCTAAAAAATACGCCTTAGGTTGAAAAACACCCAGTGATTCCCTTGAAATGCCCTCACACACATTTACAGGACTTATTTAAAGAAAATCGAATGAATGTGATCAGTTAAATGGCCATGCAAGGTCACACCACAACTATTTGCAATCTGTGGCATATGTGTACAGGTGTGTGACAGAGTTGTGTTAAGTTGATGACGTTATTTACACATGCTTACACGTGACGTTTATGTTGATTGCCTCAATTAGGTGAGGTAATGGTCTGAGTAATGATGTTGCATCTTTTGCCATCTGGCCCTGTGGATGCTCACTCTGCTCTGTTGTTTCTAAAATACACAGTGGGATGCCAGGGTGATCTGTCTGTGATTGTGAATGTTTGCATCTCATCTTGCAAATTATGCCTTGGTTTTTTTCTTTAAATAATTCATTTCAGAGCTGCATGAAGTCATTGTTGCAGTGATTCTGTTTTAATTGTTTTTTTGTTTTTTTAATTTCCTCATCTGTTGCTCTGGACATTATATATTCTCAAACATCTGGACCTGATGTGCCTGTAGTGTGCGTGTACTGTCACAGACTCATTGCAGTTCTTATCCAGTAAGTACAAGTAACTGCTTTTCTACGTACAAAAGCAAATCTTCTTGGTGCTCTGGCATTTTGCCATATTAGTAGCACTGACAGCAAACAACAAAACATGACACTTGGGGCCTGATTCAAGAACTTGGGGCAGCTTTGAAAGGAGGGGACTGACACTGGAGTCAGTATGTCAACAGCCACCACACACAGACGTGTCAGGAAATGGGCTACAAGTGTTGCATTCCTAGGATAAAGCCACTCCTGAACCAATGACATTGTCAGATGTGTTCATCCTGGGCTACGAAGAAAAAAAAAAGTTGTTCATTGATGTGTGGTCCAAAGTCCTCTTTTCAGATGAAAGCAAATTAGCTTGAATTTTACTTTAAAATATTCAGTTTCTGAAATAACTGAGAAAAACCCAATTCCAATGCAGTTGGGATATTGTGCAAAATGTAAATAAAATCAGAATACAATGATTTGCAAATTCTCTTCAACCTATATTCAACTGAATACACCATAACGACAAGATATTTAATGTTCAAACTGATAAACTTTATTGTTTTTGTGCAAATATTTGCTAATTTTGAAATGGATGCCTGCAAGATGTTTCAAAAAAGCTGGGACAGTGGTATGTTTACCACTGTGTTGCATCACCTTTCCTTCTAACAACACCCAGTTAGCGTTTCGGAACTGAGGACACTAATTGTTGAAGCTTTGTAGGTGGAATTCTTTTCCCATTCTTGCTTGATGTACAACTTCAGTTGTTCAAAGTCCGGGGTCTCCATTGTCGTATTTTGCACTTCATAATGCACCACATTTTCAATGGGCGACAGGTCTGGACTGCAAGCAGGCCAGTCTTGTACTCGCACTCTTTTACTATGAAGCCATGCTGTTGTAACACGTGCAGAATGTGGCTTGGCATTGTTTTGTTGAAATAAGCAGGGACATCCCTGAAAAAGACATTGTTTGGATGGCAGCATGTGTTGCTCCAAAACTTGGATGTACCTTTCAACACTGTTGGTGCCATCACAGATGTGTAAGTTGCCCATGCTGTGGTCACTAACACACCCCCATACCATTACAATAATGGCTTTTGAACTTTGCGCTGGTGACAATCTGGATGGCCTTTTTCCTCTTTTGTCCGGAGGACACGACGTCCATGATTTCCAAAAACAATTTGAAATGTGGACTCGTCAGACCACCGCACACTTTTCCACTTTGCGTCTGTCCATTTCAAATGAGCTCTGGACCAGAGAAGGCGGCGGCCTTTCTGGATGTTGCTGATGTATGGCTTTGCTTTGTATGGTAGAGTGTTAACTTGCATTTGTAGATGTAGTGACGAACTGTGTTAACTAACAATGGCTTTCTGAAGTGTTCTTGAGCCCATGCGGTAAGATCCTTTACACAATGATGTTGGTTTTTAATGCAGTGCTGCCTGAGGGATCGAAGGTCACGGGCATTCAATGTTGGTTTTCGGCCTTGCCGCTTACCTCTAGAAAGTTCTCCAGATTCTCTGCATCTTCTGGTTATGGACTGTAGATGATGGAATCCCTAAATTACTTGCAATTGAACATTGAGAGACATTGTTCTTAAAGTGTTGGACTTTTTTCACGCATTTGTTCACAAAGCGGTGATCCTCGCCCGATCTTTGCTTGTGAATGGCTGAGCCTTTTGGGGATGCTCCTTTTATACCCAATCATGACATTCACCTGTTTCCAATTAACCTGTTCGTTCACCTGTGGAATGTTCCAAACAGGTGTTCTTTGAGCATTCATCAACTTCTCCAGTCTTTTGTTGCCATTGCCCCAGCTTTTTTTAAATGTGCTGCAGGCATCCATTTCAAAATGAGCAAATATTTGCACAAAAATAAAAAACGTCTATCAGTTTGAACATTAAATATCTTGTCTTTGTGGTGTATTCAATTGAATATAGGTTGAAGAGGATTTGCAATTCATTGTATTCTGTTTTTATCTAGATTTCACACAACGTCCCAACTTCATTGGAATTGGGGTTGTATTTCACAATACTCTATAGGTGCAGTTGTATTGCTTTGGGCTGGTCTTTCAAGTGGTAAAACATATCAAGGATCCCATTTGCCCCTATGCCGCATTTGGGCTTCATCTCAAGTGACTGAGTGGGGGCACTTATGACCATGTTTGTAATTTTAATCACAAAAATAGTTTCCTACTATGAATTTGTCCATCTCTTTGCTGTGCATTTGTTCATAGAATTTTGCAAAGATCAGCCGATCTGTGTGGCAAGTATAATCCAAACGTGTGGGGTCACTTCTGACCCAGAGAACATCTATGAGATTTCTGACTTTATAGCTTCAGACAGTATTGTAATTTGCCAACTCTAATCATTATATTTTACTGTTTGAAAGGTAGCATGGCCAACAGACCTAGAATAGCAAGATTTACAGCTGCACAAGCATTGAGACTGATGATTGATACCTAGAATGAGGATGAAAAGAATGATGGACAAATATATTAGAGAGTGAAATAAATATGAAGAACCCTAAAAAATCATTTATATCGAGGTATTCCAATAGTACGTCAATGGCGTCACCAATAACTCCACTCGATCATATTAGTAACTAAAATAGCTTGATTGCTTGAGGGTTAAAATTGGCTGTTTATCTCCTTTTTTGAAATCACAATACATATTGTCTTCCCAGTTTAAGTGCAGTTTTCCACATCCTCTATGCCCTGACTTGTTACCTTTTTTGTCACAATACTTTTTTCTTCTTGTTCTAGTCTTTTGTGTGGTTTTGGATGCATTGCCAAATGCTTCTTTCATTTATTGTTGCCAATTCTGAGCATATTTCTGATCTCAAAGCCTTCATCATCAATAATACAAAAGATCAAATCTATTGGCAAAATGGGGCTTTCTGCCAAAGAGCAGATTCATCAGAGAAATCCATTGCTTCAGTGGATGTATAATTTTAAGCATGTACAACTTCATTAATACTGCACCAACAGTGTTTCTGTGTAGGCTCTCAGTTGTCCAGGTGGTTTCCATAGTAGAGAAGCTTGAGTCTTCGACTGGACTGGGTTGCTTGACGTGAGGACGTTTCGCTTCAAATCACAGAAGCTTCCTCAGCTAAAATTCTTGCTCTGGTAGTCTGACTTCTGTCTTGACTCTTGTAGAGAAGAATAAACCAGAAGCCAACAAAAGCTGGAGTTTTTTAACCTAACCAGACCCCTCCTACCGATAGGCCGACTGCTATAGGCTAGTGACTAAACAATAGCTCCCCTGATGGCTCCCTTGACGACTCTCCTGATGACGTGAATGACTCATTACCATGAACAAAAGACTGAAACTGCTTTGACCTGAGTACCCCATTGTAAACAGGGGACAAAGCGTGTCTGAGA
Source organism: Thalassophryne amazonica (assembly GCF_902500255.1). NCBI lineage: Eukaryota > Metazoa > Chordata > Actinopteri > Batrachoidiformes > Batrachoididae > Thalassophryne > Thalassophryne amazonica. The sequence continues at coordinate 92,439,396 of NC_047113.1, read as the reverse complement.
CCCACCCCCCGGTTGAGGCTGGGTTTCAACTGTTTTACAAAGAATGCTTCCTTGACACCTCTCTCAAACCATTTCTTCTCTCTGGCTAAGATTTTAACTTCCTTGTCCTCAAATGTGTGGTTAGCGTCTTTCAGGTGGAGATGAACTGCAGACTGAGGTCCACTGGCGACCTCTGTGCGGTGCTGGTATAGCCTCTTGTTTAAAGGTTGCTTAGTCTCACCTATGTAGTGTTCATTACAGTTTTCCTGACATCTGATTGGGACAAGTTAGGACATGCCCAGCTCTCCACAATTTCTCTGATACTTACTGGACTGGTAAGCACTGAAAGCCAAGATAGGCATGTCCCAACTTGTCCCATGACACACCGAAACAGAGGTGTTCTTTGTCTCGCTCAAACAGTGAATCAGTCGTTACGCACGAAGCCTCCGCGCGGCTTTCCATGACAAAATCTCTTGTTAAAAGTGAAATCTGCTGGAAAATGGCTGATGTCCAGCTTGTGATAACCAGAGAAAGTGCACATGACAGTCTCATATCCACAGAGCCATCAGCTTAGAAATGATCTGGCGTTTTCTGCCTCGTCATCGCAGCTCGGAGCGCGGCGCGCTGAGCGTCCTTAAAGCCATCCTTAAAGCTGTAGTAACAGTCCTTATTCCCTGTGAAGCCCGTAAAATTTTCACCGAAAGCCAGATAATTTTTTCAAATGGTTTCCAGGTGCCTGTCTCTAACAGTTTCTGAAAAAATTCTGATGGAAAAAAAGTCCAAATCATTCCGCCATTTCCAGCCAATGAAAATCCGACGAGGGGGCGGGACCACTCCTTCCACAAGGCATGCTCACAGGTGAATGACGCCACCGACAGGCGTGGAACGACTCAAGTATGCGCACGAGGGTTCAAGCTTGTCTGACGTAAAAACATATGAATGAAATCCATATAGTTTTTGAAAAAAAATAAAAAGGTACGATACTTATTGTATCACTTCCTGTTCCGGAGCACAGCGGTGTTTTGCTGTATCTGTTAATTTTGGCTCTCTGTTGGGACTGTTTACACAGAGACTGCTACCTGCTGCTTTGGACTTTGAACTAATAGTCTTTTTCAAGACTTTTTTACTTTTTTACCTTTTTATTTTTTTTTTTTTTTTTTTACTTTTTTACTTGACTCTACTGGTGTTTGGCTCTCACTGCGGTATTGTATCACTTCTTGTTCCGGAGCACAGCGGTGTTTTTCTGTATCTGTTAGCTGTTTGATCTGCGCAGTTAGATTGATCTAGTTATCTAGATTACGATTTGTTTCCCAGTGTAATCTTTACGTGCCTTAACTAAAGCACTCCTTCTGCTGAATCACCTCTAAATTATTTACACATTATTCGCTTTGCGTGTTTTTAGGAATCCGCTAGCTTAGCGTAGCTACTAGCTCTTAGCCGATTTAGCATGGCGGCTTCTCCTGTCTCTCCCGCACTTTTCTGCTCTGGGTGTGAAATGTTTAGTTATTCCTCGGCCTCCTTTAGCAGTAATGGTACTTGTAATAAGTGTAGCTTATTCGTAGCTTTGGAGGCCAGGCTGGGCGAATTGGAGACTCGGCTCCGCACCGTGGAAAATTCTACAGCTAGCAAGGCCCCTGTAGTCGGTGCGGACCAAGGTAGCTTAGCCGCCGTTAGTTCCCCCCTGGCAGATCCCGAGCAGCCGGGAAAGCAGGCCGACTGGGTGACTGTGAGGAGGAAGCGTAGCCCTAAACAGAAGCCCCGTGTACACCGCCAACCCGTTCACATCTTTAACCGTTTTTCCCCACTCGACGATACACCCGCCGAGGATCAAACTCTGGTTATTGGCGACTCTGTTTTGAGAAATGTGAAGTTAGCGACACCAGCAACCATAGTCAATTGTCTTCCGGGGGCCAGAGCAGGCGACATTGAAGGAAATTTGAAACTGCTGGCTAAGGCTAAGCGTAAATTTGGTAAGATTGTAATTCACGTCGGCAGTAATGACACCCGGTTACGCCAATCGGAGGTCACTAAAATTAACATTGAATCGGTGTGTAACTTTGCAAAAACAATGTCGGACTCTGTAGTTTTCTCTGGGCCCCTCCCCAATCAGACCGGGAGTGACATGTTTAGCCGCATGTTCTCCTTGAATTGCTGGCTGTCTGAGTGGTGTCCAAAAATGAGGTGGGCTTCATAGATAATTGGCAAAGCTTCTGGGGAAAACCTGGTCTTGTTAGGAGAGACGGCAGCCATCCCACTTTGGATGGAGCAGCTCTCATTTCTAGAAATCTGGCCAATTTTCTTAAATCCTCCAAACCGTGACTATCCAGGGTTGGGACCAGGAAGCAGAGTTGTAGTCTTACACACCTCTCTGCAGCTTCTCTCCCCCTGCCATCCCCTCATTACCCCATCCCCGTAGAGACGGTGCCTGCTCCCAGACTACCACTAACCAGCAAAAATCTATTTAAGCATAAAAATTCAAAAAGAAAAAATAATATAGCACCTTCAACTGCACCACAGACTAAAACAGTTAAATGTGGTCTATTAAACATTAGGTCTCTCTCTTCTAAGTCCCTGTTGGTAAATGATATAATAATTGATCAACATATTGATTTATTCTGCCTAACAGAAACCTGGTTACAGCAGGATGAATATGTTAGTTTAAATGAGTCAACACCCCCGAGTCACACTAACTGTCAGAATGCTCGTAGCACGGGCCGGGGTGGAGGATTAGCAGCAATCTTCCATTCCAGCTTATTAATTAATCCAAAACCCAGACAGAGCTTTAATTCATTTGAAAGCTTGTCTCTTAGTCTTGTCCATCCAAATTGGAAGTCCCAAAAACCAGTTTTATTTGTTATTATCTATCGTCCACCTGGTCGTTACTGTGAGTTTCTCTGTGAATTTTCAGACCTTTTGTCTGACTTAGTGCTTAGCTCAGATAAGATAATTATAGTGGGCGATTTTAACATCCACACAGATGTTGAGAATGACAGCCTCAACACTGCATTTAATCTATTATTAGACTCTATTGGCTTTGCTCAAAAAGTAAATGAGTCCACCCACCACTTTAATCATATCTTAGATCTTGTTCTGACTTATGGTATGGAAATAGAAGACTTAACAGTATTCCCTGATAACTCCCTTCTGTCTGATCATTTCTTAATAACATTTACATTTACTCTGATGGACTACCCAGCAGTGGGGAATAAGTTTCATTACACTAGAAGTCTTTCAGAAAGCGCTGTAACTAGGTTTAAGGATATGATTCCTTCTTTATGTTCTCTAATGCCATATACCAACACAGTGCAGAGTAGCTACCTAAACTCTGTAAGGGAGATAGAGTATCTCGTCAATAGTTTTACATCCTCATTGAAGACAACTTTGGATGCTGTAGCTCCTCTGAAAAAGAGAGCTTTAAATCAGAAGTGTCTGACTCCGTGGTATAACTCACAAACTCGTAGCTTAAAGCAGATAACCCGTAAGTTGGAGAGGAAATGGCGTCTCACTAATTTAGAAGATCTTCACTTAGCCTGGAAAAAAGAGTCTGTTGCTCTATAAAAAAGCCCTTCGTAAAGCTAGGACATCTTTCTACTCATCACTAATTGAAGAAAATAAGAACAACCCCAGGTTTCTTTTCAGCACTGTAGCCAGGCTGACAAAGAGTCAGAGCTCTATTGAGCTGAGTATTCCATTAACTTTAACTAGTAATGACTTCATGACTTTCTTTGCTAACAAAATTTTAACTATTAGAGAAAAAATTACTCATAACCATCCCAAAGACGTATCGTTATCTTTGGCTGCTTTCAGTGATGCCGGTATTTGGTTAGACTCTTTCTCTCCGATTGTTCTGTCTGAGTTATTCTCATTAGTTACTTCATCCAAACCATCAACATGTTTATTAGACCCCATTCCTACCAGGCTGCTCAAGGAAGCCCTACCATTATTTAATGCTTCGATCTTAAATATGATCAATCTATCTTTGTTAGTTGGCTATGTACCACAGGCTTTTAAGGTGGCAGTAATTAAAACCATTACTTAAAAAGCCATCACTTGACCCAGCTATCTTAGCTAATTATAGGCCAATCTCCAACCTTCCTTTTCTCTCAAAAATTCTTGAAAGGGTAGTTGTAAAACAGCTAACTGATCATCTGCAGAGGAATGGTCTATTTGAAGAGTTTCAGTCAGGTTTTAGAATTCATCATAGTACAGAAACAGCATTAGTGAAGGTTACAAATGATCTTCTTATGGCCTCGGACAGTGGACTCATCTCTGTGCTTGTTCTGTTAGATCTCAGTGCTGCTTTTGATACTGTTGACCATAAAATTTTATTACAGAGATTAGAGCATGCCATAGGTATTAAAGGCACTGCGCTGCGGTGGTTTGAATCATATTTGTCTAATAGATTACAATTTGTTCATGTAAATGGGGAATCTTCTTCACAGACTAAAGTTAATTATGGAGTTCCACAAGGTTCTGTGCTAGGACCAATTTTATTCACTTTATACATGCTTCCCTTAGGCAGTATTATTAGACGGTATTGCTTAAATTTTCATTGTTACGCAGATGATACCCAGCTTTATCTATCCATGAAGCCAGAGGACACACACCAATTAGCTAAACTGCAGGATTGTCTTACAGACATAAAGACATGGATGACCTCTAATTTCCTGCTTTTAAACTCAGATAAAACTGAAGTTATTGTACTTGGCCCCACAAATCTTAGAAACATGGTGTCTAACCAGATCCTTACTCTGGATGGCATTACCCTGACCTCTAGTAATACTGTGAGAAATCTTGGAGTCATTTTTGATCAGGATATGTCATTCAAAGTGCATATTAAACAAATATGTAGGACTGCTTTTTTGCATTTACGCAATATCTCTAAAATCAGAAAGGTCTTGTCTCAGAGTGATGCTGAAAAACTAATTCATGCATTTATTTCCTCTAGGCTGGACTATTGTAATTCATTATTATCAGGTTGTCCTAAAAGTTCCCTAAAAAGCCTTCAGTTAATTCAAAATGCTGCAGCTAGAGTACTGACGGGGACTAGAAGGAGAGAGCATATCTCTCTTCCATATTGGCTTCCTTCCCACTGTAGCCAAGTGCTTGCTCACAGGGGGTCGTTTTGACCGTTGGGGTTTTACATAATTATTGTATGGCCTTGCCTTACAATATAAAGCGCCTTGGGGCAACTGTTTGTTGTGATTTGGCGCTATATAAAAAAAATTGATTGATTGATTGATACTTTATTGACAGACCTCGTATAATTGTCCAGGTCTTGGTTAAATAAAGGTAAAAGTAAAAAAAAGTAAAATAAATAAATAAATAAACTAATGAAAGAAAAATGAAGTGGACATTGACCTCGACAGTATAAACAATCAAAATGAAACATTGACGATGACATGACCAACAGTGTGTATGACATCAAGCACAGCCAGCCTTGTTCTCATGTCTGCAATACTTGCAGGTCTGGGATTTGTTTGTCTTGACAACAGGTGAAAGACATTGTCTTCACAACGTGTGTGCACACGCAGGCCACCCACAAACACTTGAAACATGCGCAAATAGTTAAAGTAGTTGATAAAACATTCTTACCGCTATTGTTTTTGTATGACAACATTGCTGTTCTTCCACACATGGAGGAGTCATCAGCAATACAAGGATGTTAAGGTCAGCTCGTCGGAGCTTAACCTCTTAATCCCTAGAGTCCCCAAATTTGGGGACTTGCCCTGTTTTGGAACATTTGAACACTCATAACTAACTTATGCTGACACCAACATACATTTATTATACATCAAAATGTCAAACGAAGTCTCCTCTACAAAAGTATCCACTTCAATCACATATCAACTAACCACAGCTGAAACGCCAAGCAAATGACAAATCGGAATTCATTTTTTGGGAAAAAAAACTCATTTACTCCTACCAAGTATTATTTACTTTCATTTTCTTGCATCCTCAACATCCCCAGGACCTGTCTTTTAGCTGATCCAAACTTTTGCATTTTTGACCTTATACAAGATGAGAAATAAATCATATTGTATGGGTATGTGATTTTGGTGAAATAGGCTCTAGGGCTTAAGGGGTTAAGTTATTGATCTGTTCAGATATCATCAATGCTAATGCAATATGTCGGACTTGGGAGGTTGGACGAAGTTGGATAACATTCAAATGGAATGCTGATGTTACGGGAACTACGAAAATGATAAGGAACCATCAAGATAGAAAGCAAAATTAAATACAGATGAATTGAGGTTGTCATTGTGATGTGTTCACATTTTTCAACGGTTTGAAAATTCTGACAAAGCGCGAGCTGCAGGAATGATGCTGGATGATGGTTAAACAATGCTTCAGAAAGTCAAAGTAAGTCCAGATTTCTTGCTTCGTTTGGGCTTCGTTGTCCTCCATTAGTGCTGTGACTGGGGCTTTAGATGAATCCTTTGTTCAACAATTCCTGGATATGGTTTTTACCTCTTCATACAGTGGTTGAGGTATGGCAGTATACAAGTGCTGGCTTATTTCAATATCATGCAAGATTCTCACCAGTCCATCAGGCATTCTCATTGCTTTTCCACACAGTCATTTTCCCTTTCCATGGTCAGTATTTATATTTTATGGGGTTGTGTTGTTTTGTTTTGTTATTATCTTGGCAATATGAAGTTTTGCAAGATATGTTGCTCAGTATGTATGTTGTTTTTTTTGTCTGTAATCATTACATTTTTCACATTTAACTCACTCTGCAGCACACAATTTACATCACAAACTCTGGCAACTGCACATATAGCAGCCCTAGCAACATAGCTTTCAGAACACAAAAGGATCAAAGTCAAAGTTCAAGGTCACAGGAACGTCAAACACTAAATTCAATAAAACAACTTCCTGGCTGTAATTTCTGATGATTTGCCTCCAAATATGGCATGAATATAGTGACTGGTTTTGCCTCTAAGCCATTCCATGGGATAACCAATCGACCATGATCTTCAGGGTTTCGCTTGAGGTCAAAGGTGACCTAAATTAGGTCAAATTTCAGATTACAGTAAACCATGCTGTGTAATACACCAAATAGAAGGGCTTGATGAGAGGATGCGGGGCCAGACAGCCAGGTCAGAGCGCACACAGCACGGGGAGGAAACTCCCAGCTGCTGACCTGAGACGCAAATGATGGCTCAGTGCATAAGGATGTGTCACAGTGCAAACATAGAGACCACAGCAAGGACAGGTATATTATTAAGTACTACACTACCTACACACACAATTACATAACAAATAACTAAAAAAATAATGATCACTAACAGAGAGAGACATGTTGGTGTGAGAGCTGAACTGACAGGGGCGTGTCCGCCGACAGCAGCTGCTGTTGAGATCTCTGATTCTGGACATCCCAGCTGGGGAACACTTAGCATGTTTTGAAGGACATGAACTTAAAACTGTCCACTGTGATGGGAGTGTGTCTGCTTGCTGTCCTCACATGGACATATATCACTGTTGCGACAGGCTGCATTGACAGGACACGCATGTGGGGCCGGACACGTGCGTGGGGCTGGCTGGAAACACCGGGCCAGCAGATGTGGACATGATAAGAGGAAACTGCTTCATTCATGTCATTCTATGACTCTCTGTGACCATGTGTCATCTACAGAGGAACAGACGGTTCATACTTGTATCGTTTGCTCGATAAGAAGGATTCAACACATTGCGGTATTTTTTATGGTGTGTGGTTTTATTTTTTATTTTTAATATCTTGTTGATTTACGCAGCTTTTATAGGACAGCGATGGTAGAACAGTGGTAAAGTTTCTGGCTGGCAATCAGAGCTTTAGTAAATTGCAGGTTCAAATCCCATGGGTGGCATGTATTTATTATCCACAGCAGCTGCACAATGTGGTTACACATGCTCCAGTTACTCACACTGTGTTCCCACTGTGATGGGGTTGTGCACACTCGTGCACGAAACTATCGCAGCGGGATCATTCATGCCTGTCTGACATGTCCCTCCCGACGTCGGCTCAAAGTTTTCTTGGTTCGCTCATACGAGCTGTTTCACCATGACTGGCCCTGATTTGTACTTAATTTTACTATGTGTGAAGGGGCCCTTAACAATTGTTTTTAGGTTTAAGCTTTGTTCCAAATTCCCAAATCAAGCTCTGTTGTATTCCATAGGAAACATTATAGCTGGCAGAGGAGATGTCTCAGGAAGATAGGAGCTGGACTACCAAAATGAACACATGGATTCAAATAATAGTCATGCTACCTGCATTCTTGGACAAGAGGCTTTATCTGTATTGGCCCAGTCCATGCACCTGCACATGGGTAAGAGCTTTCCCTGGGGAAGTAACCTGTTCCATCTGGGAGGAGTTCTCGATTCATGTGCTTCATGCATGAACGGGTCTCACTGTTTAAGTGGCTATTCTGCACTTTGTTGTTTTCCTATTTTTCTCCATTACATCCTGCAATTTAAATTGATTTTTTTTTTTAATCTTATGGACCTACACTAAATAGTCCAAATTGGTGAAGTGAAAAAAATTGCCATTTGATATTTCTCAGGTTCAGGTTAGTGATTGTCGTTTTTCACTTACCCGGTGAGGCGGGGAGGGGAGGTGAGCCCCGAGCGGGCTCTCGCTTCTGGCGTCAAGTGCCCGGCCCACAACGGTCATGACCCGTTCCGGGGACAGTGGCACGTGGGGAGTTTGACTGGGGCAGTACACCTGTCAAACGGTAAGACAAGTGTCCTAAGGCAAGCTCAGGGAGGACAGAAACCTCCCATGGAGCAGAAGGGCAAAAACTTGCTTGATCTTGATTTTCAGTATGAATACAGACTGTGAAAGTGGAGCCTCACGATCCTTCTGACATTTTGGGTTTTAAGCAGGAGGTGTGTCAGAAAAGTTACCACAGGGATAACTGGCTTGTGGCGTCCAAGCGTTCATAGCGACATCGCTTTTTGATCCTTCGATGTCGGGTCTTCCTATTATTGTGAAGCAGAATACACCAAGCATTGGATTGTTCACCCACTAATAGGGAAAGTGAGCTGAGATTAGACCGTCGTGAGACAGGTTAGTTTTACCCTACTGATGATGTGTTGTTTCAATAGTAATTCTGCTCAGTACAAGAGGAACCGCAGATTGAGACGTTTGGTGTATGTTCATGGCTGAGGAGCCAATGGTGCGAAGCTACCATCTGTGGGATTATGACTGAACGCCTCTAAGTCAGAATCCTGCCTAGATGAAGCTCTCTCTCTCTCTCTCTCTCTCTCTCTCTCTCTCTCTCTCTCTCTCTCTCTCTCTCTCTATATATATATATATATATATATATGTATACACGAGGTCTATTAGAAAAGTATCCGACCTTATTATTTTTTTCAAAAATCATATGGATTTGAATCACGTGTGAGTACATTAGACATGCTTGAACCCTCGTGGGCATGCGAGAGTTTTTACATGCCTGTCGGTTACGTCATTCGCCTGTGGGCAGTCTTTGAGTGAGGAGTGGCCCACCCTCTCGTCGATTTTTCATTGTTTAGGAATGGCTCAGAGACTGCTGTTTTGTTTGATAACATTTTTTTCAAAAGCTGTAAGGCACAACTGAGTGGACACCATTTGATAAATTCAGCTGGTTTTCAGTAAAAATTTTAACGGCTAATGAGAGATTTTGGTCTGGTAGTGTCGCTTTAAGGATGGCCCACAGCGCCTGACGGCGATCTGCGCTTCGAGGCGGCAGCGTCTCGCCGTTTCAAGTTGAAAACTTCCACATTTCAGGCTCTATTGACCCAGGAAGTCGTCAGAGAACAGAGAACTTTCAGAAGAAGTCGGCATGTGGAGTTTATTCGGACATTCCATTGTTAACGGACATTTTGTAATGAAAGAACATGCGGGCAGAGTCGCAAGTCGGGCCGGACCCGACCGCGGGGGGTCGCGACACGAAAAACACCTCCGTTGGAAACCTTAACGGACAAGTTGGAACATGCCCAAGCTGTTAAACAATTTCTCAGTTACTCACTTGTTGAAAGCCATCAAAAGCCGCCTGAATTTTACAAATGGTTTTCAACACGGAGGTGTTTTTCCTGTCGCGGCGCACACAGATTCGCTGAGTCGTCACGGAAACGACTCTGTGAATTTGCGCGCACGTCTTTCATTACAAAATGTCCTTAAACAGTGGAATGTCCGCATAAAGTCCTCATGCCGGCCTCTTCTGAATCTTCTCTGTTCTCTCACGATGTCCTGGGTGAATTAAGCCTTAAATTAGGATGTTTTCAGGTCGAAACAGGCCGACGACGGCGCCTGGAAGCGGTGCGCGACGTCCCGCTCCGTGGGAAGTCCTTACAGCGACAGAAACACTCCATAATCTCTCATCAACCGTTAAACCTTTCACCGAAAACCAGCTAAATTTCTCGAATAGTGTCCACTCGGATATTCCTCACAGGTCCAGAAAAAATTTTGATAAAGCAACGCGCGCCGTCTCGAGCAGCGTGTGAAACAAAGGAATTCAGCCGAGAGGGCGGGACCACATCTCATTCAAGGCCTGCCCACAGGGAAATGACGTCACCGACGCATGAAAAAACTCACGCATGCGCACGAGGGTTCAAGCATGATTGATGTAATCGCACGTCATTCAAATCCATATAGTTAAAAAAAAATAAAAGTGTCAGTTTCTTATCTAATACACCTTGTATACAAGGTCTGTTAGAAAAGTATCTGACCTTTTTTTTGCAAAAACCTGATGGATTTGAATCAAGCATGCTTGCATGAGCTAACCATGAACCTTCGTGGGCATGCGTGAATTTTTTCACACCTGTAGAACTGCGTCATTTGCTGGCAAGCAGCATTTGTGTGAGGATGTGTGTAGCACTCTCGGTGGTTTTTCATTTCAAGGAAAATGACATAACAACTGGAGCAGCGCTACTGCATCAAATTTTGCCAGAAACTGGGCGACAGCCTGGTGGAAACCATTCAGAAGATTCAGACGGCTTTCAGTGACGATGCTATGGACATCACACAGATTAAGGAGCGGTACAACCGGTTTAAAGACGTCCGCACAACGGTGGAGAGTGAGCCACACTCCGGTCGGCCATCAACATGCTGAAATGACCAGGTCATTTCAAAAGTGAACGCTGTGGTGATGTGGGACAATTGTGTGAGTATCCAAGAAATTGCAGAAGAGGTGGACATCAGCACTTTTTCGGCACATTCCACTGTGACAGATATGGCCATGAAAAGAGTGGCGGCGAAATTTGTGCCGAAGCTGCTGACGGCAGAGCAAAAGCACCTTCGTGTTGAAGTCTCTCAGGACATGTTGGACTCTGAAAAATGATGCCCAGCTCTTCCACAATTTCTCGGTCACACACACACACACACACACACATACATACTGTACGAGGTCTATCCAAAAAGTAACGGACCTTTTTATTTTTTTCAAAAACTATATGGATTTGAATCACGTGTGATTGCATCAGCCAAGCTTGAACCTTTGTGCGCATGCGTGAGTTTTTCCACGCCTGTCGGTTGCGTCATTTGCCTGTGGGCAGGCTTTCAGTGAGCACTGGTCCACCCCTCCCGTCGGATTTCTTTTGTCTGAGAACTTGCTGAGAGACTGCCGCTTTGCTCCATGAAATATTTTTCAGAAACTGTTAGAGACAGGCAGTTGGAAACCATTCGATAGATTCAGTTGGATATCGGTGAAGATTCTGTCGGCGTCACGTGGATTATGGACTGTTAAAACCTTTTTAAAGACAGCCCGCAGTGGCGGAGGGCGCAAAACGCGTCGAGCGGCCATCGACAGGCTGGATCGACCAGATCATTTCTAAACTGAATGCTGTGTTGATCCGGGACATCATGTGACTACCACAGAAATGGCAACAGAGCTGGACATAGCACTTTTGTGGCACATTGCACTGTTACAGGAGATTTTGTAATGAAGGACGTGTGTGTAATGAAAAACACCTCCGTGTTGGAAACCATTCAGAAGATTCAGATGGCTTTTGATGTCTTTCAGTCAAGTGAGTATCCGAGAAATTGTGTAACTGCTGGACATGCCACAACATGTCCTGTGAGACTTCCAAGACAGAGGTGTTGTTTTGCTGCGTGTCCTGAGCTGCTCCATGCCGACGCGCGAAATCCTCCGCACGTCTTTCATTACAAAATCTCCTGTAACAGTGGAATGTGCCGCAAAAGTGCTATGTCCAGCTCTGTTGCCATTTCTGTGGTAGTCACATGATGTCCCGGATCAACACAGCATTCAGTTTAGAAATGATCTGGTTGATCCAGCCTGTCGAATGGTCGCTAGGCGCGCCGCACTCCCTCTGCCACTGTGGGCCGTCTCTAAAAGGTTTTAACACTCCTTAATCCGTGTGACGCCGACAGAATTTTCACCGATATCCAACTGAATCTATCGAATGGTTTCCAACTGCCTGTCTCTAACAGTTTCTGAAAAAAATTTCATGGAGCAAAGCGGCAGTCTCTCAGCAAGTTCTCAGACAAAAGAAATCCGACGGGAGGGGTGGACCAGTGCTCACTCAAAGCCTGCCCACAGGCGAATGACACAATCGACAGGCGTGGAAAAACTCACGCATGCGCATGAAGGTTCAAACTTGGCTGATGTAATCACACGTGATTCAAATCCATATAGTTTTTGAAAAAAATAAAAAGGTACGATACTTTTTGGACAGACCTCGTATATATATATATATATATATGTATACTCAACAAAAATATAAACGCAACACTTTTGGTTTTGCTCCCATTTTGTATGAGATGAACTCAAAGATCTAAAACTTTTTCCACATACACAATATCACCATTTCCCTCAAATATTGTTCACAAACCAGTCTAAATCTGTGATAGCGAGCACTTCTCCTTTGCTGAGATAATCCACCCCACCTCACATGTGTGCCATATCAAGATGCTGATTAGACACCATGATTATCAATCAATCAATCAATCAATTTTTTTTTTATATAGCGCCAAATCACAACAAACAGTTGCCCCAAGGCGCTTTATATTGTAAGGCAAGGCCATACAATAATTATGTAAAACCCCAACGGTCAAAACGACCCCCTGTGAGCAAGCACTTGGCTACAGTGGGAAGTAAAAAACTCCCTTTTAACAGGAAGAAACCTCCAGCAGAACCAGGCTCAGGGAGGGGCAGTCTTCTGCTGGGACTGGTTGGGGCTGAGGGAGAGAACCAGGAAAAAGACATGCTGTGGAGGGGAGCAGAGATCGATCACTAATGATTAAATGCAGAGTGGTGCATACAGAGCAAAAAGAGAAAGAAACAGTGCATCATGGGAACCCCCCAGCAGTCTACGTCTATAGCAGCATAACTAAGGGATGGTTCAGGGTCACCCGATCCAGCCCTAACTATAAGCTTTAGCAAAAAGGAAAGTTTTAAGCCTAATCTTAAAAGTAGAGAGGGTGTCTGTCTCCCTGATCTGAATTGGGAGCTGGTTCCACAGGAGAGAAGCCTGAAAGCTGAAGGCTCTGCCTCCCATTCTACTCTTACAAACCCTAGGAACTACAAGTAAGCCTGCAGTCTGAGAGCGAAGCGCTCTATTGGGGTGATATGGTACTACGAGGTCTCTAAGATAAGATGGGACCTGATTATTCAAAACCTTATAAGTAAGAAGAAGAATTTTAAATTCTATTCTAGAATTAACAGGAAGCCAATGAAGAGAGGCCAATATGGGTGAGATATGCTCTCTCCTTCTAGTCCCCGTCAGTACTCTAGCTGCAGCATTTTGAATTAACTGAAGGCTTTTTAGGGAACTTTTAGGACAACCTGATAATAATGAATTACAATAGTCCAGCCTAGAGGAAATAAATGCATGAATTAGTTTTTCAGCATCACTCTGAGACAAGACCTTTCTGATTTTAGAGATATTGCGTAAATGCAAAAAAGCAGTCCTACATATTTGTTTAATATGCGCTTTGAATGACATATCCTGATCAAAAATGACTCCAACATTTCTCACAGTATTACTAGAGGCCAGGGCAATGCCATCCAGAGTAAGAATCTGGTTAGACACCATGTTTCTAAGATTTGTGGGGCCAAGTACAATAACTTCAGTTTTATCTGAGTTTAAAAGCAGGAAATTAGAGGTCATCCATGTCTTTATGTCTGTAAGACAATCCTGCAGTTTAGCTAATTGGTGTGTGTCCTCTGTCTTCATGGATAGATAAAGCTGGGTATCATCTGCGTAACAATGAAAATTTAAACAATACCGTCTAATAATAATACTACCTAAGGGAAGCATGTATAACGTGAATAAAATTGGTCCTAGCACAGAACCTTGTGGAACTCCATAATTAACCCTAGTCTGTGAAGAAGATTCCCCATGTACATGAACAAATTGTAATCTATTAGACAAATATGATTCAAACCACCGCAGCGCAGTGCCTTTAATACCTATGGCATGCTCTAATCTCTGTAATAAAATTTTATGGTCAACAGTATCAAAAGCAGCACTGAGGTCTAACAGAACAAGCACAGAGATGAGTCCACTGTCCGAGGCCATAAGAAGATCATTTGTAACCTTCACTAATGCTGTTTCTGTACTATGATGAATTCTAAAACCTGACTGAAACTCTTCAAATAGACCATTCCTCTGCAGATGATCAGTTAGCTGTTTTACAACTACCCTTTCAAGAATTTTTGAGAGAAAAGGAAGGTTGGAGATTGGCCTATAATTAGCTAAGATAGCTGGGTCAAGTGACGGCTTTTTAAGTAATGGTTTAATTACTGCCACCTTAAAAGCCTGTGGTACATAGCCAACTAACAAAGATAGATTGATCATATTTAAGATCGAAGCATTAAATAATGGTAGGGCTTCCTTGAGCAGCCTGGTAGGAATGGGGTCTAATAAACATGTTGATGGTTTGGATGAAGTAACTAATGAAAATAACTCAGACAGGACAATCGGAGAGAATGAGTCTAACCAAATACCGGCATCACTGAAAGCAGCCAAAGATAACGATACGTCTTTGGGATGGTTATGAGTAATTTTTTCTCTAATAGTTAAAATTTTGTTAGCAAAGAAAGTCATGAAGTCATTACTAGTTAAAGTTAATGGAATACTGAGCTCAATAGAGCTCTGACTCTTTGTCAGCCTGGCTACAGTGCTGAAAAGAAACCTGGGGTTGTTCTTATTTTCTTCAATTAGTGATGAGTAGAAAGATGTCCTAGCTTTACGGAGGGCTTTTTTATAGAGCAACAGACTCTTTTTCCAGGCTATGTGAAGATCTTCTAAATTAGTGAGACGCCATTTCCTCTCCAACTTACGGGTTATCTGCTTTAAGCTACGAGTTTGTGAGTTATACCACGGAGTCAGGCACTTCTGATTTAAAGCTCTCTCTTTCAGAGGAGCTACAGCATCCAAAGTTGTCTTCAATGAGGATGTAAAACTACTGACGAGATACTCTATCTCACTTACAGAGTTTAGGTAGCTACTCTGCACTGTGTTGGTATATGGCATTAGAGAACATAAAGAAGGAATCATATCCTTAAACCTAGTTACAGCGCTTTCTGAAAGACTTCTAGTGTAATGAAACTTATTCCCCACTGCTGGGTAGTCCATCAGAGTAAATGTAAATGTTATTAAGAAATGATCAGACAGCAGGGAGTTTTCAGGGAATACTGTTAAGTCTTCTATTTCCATACCATAAGTCAGAACAAGATCTAAGATATGATTAAAGTGGTGGGTGGACTCATTTACTTTTTGAGCAAAGCCAATAGAGTCTAATAATAGATTAAATGCAGTGTTGAGGCTGTCATTCTCAGCATCTGTGTGGATGTTAAAATCGCCCACTATAATTATCTTATCTGAGCTAAGCACTAAGTCAGACAAAAGGTCTGAAAATTCACAGAGAAACTCACAGTAACGACCAGGTGGACGATAGATAATAACAAATAAAACTGGTTTTTGGGACTTCCAATTTGGATGGACAAGACTAAGAGTCAAGCTTTCAAATGAATTAAAGCTCTGTCTGGGTTTTTGATTAATTAATAAGCTGGAATGGAAGATTGCTGCTAATCCTCCGCCCCGGCCCGTGCTACGAGCATTCTGACAGTTAGTGTGACTCGGGGGTGTTGACTCATTTAAACTAACATATTCATCCTGCTGTAACCAGGTTTCTGTAAGGCAGAATAAATCAATATGTTGATCAATTATTATATAATTTACCAACAGGGACTTAGAAGAGAGAGACCTAATGTTTAATAGACCACATTTAACTGTTTTAGTCTGTGGTGCAGTTGAAGGTGCTATATTATTTTTTCTTTTTGAATTTTTATGCTTAAATAGATTTTTGCTGGTTATTGGTAGTCTGGGAGCAGGCACCGTCTATACGGGGATGGGGTAATGAGGGGATGGCAGGGGGAGAGAAGCTGCAGAGAGGTCTGTAAGACTACAACTCTGCTTCCTGGTCCCAACCCTGGATAGTCACGGTTTGGAGGATTTAAGAAAATTGGCCAGATTTCTAGAAATGAGAGCTGCTCCATCCAAAGTGGGATGGGTGCCGTCTCTCCTAACAAGACCAGGTTTTCCCCAGAAGCTTTGCCAATTATCTATGAAGCCCACCTCATTTTTTGGACACCACTCAGACAGCCAGCAATTCAGGGAGAACATGCGGCTAAACATGTCACTCCCGGTCCGATTGGGCAGGGGCCCAGAGAAAACTACAGAGTCCGACATTGTTTTTGCAAAGTTACACACCGATTTAATGTTAATTTTAGTGACCTCCGATTGGCGTAACCGGGTGTCATTACTGCCGACGTGAATTACAATCTTACCAAATTTACGCTTAGCCTTAGCCAGCAGTTTCAAATTTCCTTCAATGTCGCCTGCTCTGGCCCCCGGAAGACAATTGACTATGGTTGCTGGTGTCGCTAACTTCACATTTCTCAAAACAGAGTCGCCAATAACCAGAGTTTGATCCTAGGCGGGTGTGTCGCCGAGTGGGGAAAAACGGTTAATGAATGATGAATTGTGATTAGTGCATAGGTGTGCCTTAGACTGCCCACAATAAAAGGCCACTCTAAAAGGTGCAGTTTTATCACATAGCACAATGCCACAGATGTCGCAAGATTTGAGGGAGCGTGCAATTGGTATGCTGACAGCAGGAATGTCAACCAGAGCTGTTGCTCGTGTATTGAATGTTCATTTCTCTACCATAAGCCGTCTCCAAAGGCGTTTCAGAGAATTTGGCAGTACATCCAACCAGCCTCACAACCGCAGACCACGTGTAACCACACCAGCCCAGGACCTCCACATCCAGCATGTTCACCTCCAAGATCGTCTGAGACCAGCCACTCGGACAGCTGCTGAAACAATCGGTTTGCATAACCAAAGAATTTCTGCACAAACTGTCAGAAACCGTCGCAGGGAAGCTCATCTGCATGCTCGTCGTCCTCATCGGGGTCTCGACCTGACAGTCTAAGGCACACCTGTGCACTAATCATGGTGTCTAATCAGCATCTTGATATGGCACACCTGCGAGGTGGGATGGATTATCTCAGCAAAGGAGAAGTGCTCACTATCACAGATTTAGACTGGTTTGTGAACAATATTTGAGGGAAATGGTGATATTGTGTATGTGGAAAAAGTTTTAGATCTTTGAGTTCATCTCATACAAAATGGGAGCAAAACCAATAGTGTTGCATTTATATTTTTGTTGAGTGTATATATGAGGTCTGTCAATAAAGTATAGGTCCTTTTTATTTTTTTCAAAAACTATATGGATTTCATTCATATGTTTTTACCTCAGACATGCTTGAAATTAACCAATGTTTAGGAGTAGTTGCTCTTTCAAGACTCATGGACAGATGGACTACAATGTGATTCCCATTCACACCCTAAATTTTTTCTTGTGGTGTATTTTTAACATATTTCCTACTTAGAAAATGAAGCGCCACACACACACACACACACACACTCACACACACACACACAGAAAAAAACCTTTCCTTGTTTGTGTGCATGGCTTTTTATGTCTCAAGCCAAATCCATTTTGAAATTCTGCAAAAGCTACACAAAATAAGATAACAAAGCAGATAATGAGACAATAAAAACGTACTGGTCTTGTAATCTGACAGCACAGAGCCTGTCTCAGAGTCCAGTGTGTTCCAGAGAGTGATTAAGTGAAAGAATAGTGTTAGATTAATGTCATCTTACTGCTATCTTAACCCGGCTGCTTACACTGTTCAGGATTTGGAGGCATTGTGGCTTTAATCACTTGGAGGAGGCAGCAGAAGAAACACGTCCAGTGTCAGAAACATCAGAATTATACAATCAGAAGTAAGAGTGATGGACACACACGGAATCATCTTCTTTGTTAATGTGTTCTACACAGTGGAACACAGAGCACTGTGCCGCCTGCGCGCATGGATTCAGATACGTTTGCAGCTGGAGCATGTGCCTGTCAGCAGGAACTGCAGTTTGAGGGACTTATCCCCGTCCTCTCCTTCTTCAGTTACAAATCAGAAACAACAATAGGAATGTTGGCACATGGAGAATACCCTAGATTCCTGCAAAGTGAAATGAAAACGCAGCTGAAACTATTACAGCTGAATCCATCATGCCAACATCATCACATTAGCATTGAAGAGTTGATCGCAATGCAAAATCATTGATCTTCATCATGACTTTATAAATCATCTCTGCATTTTTTTTAAGACTGTATTCCGTGTATGGGAATCTTTTCAGAAGGGTGTACTGACTGTAGTCAACAGAATATAAACAGATGTGTTGGGAAGGTGTCGTAGCACGGACCCACAACAGGGGGCGCAAATGAACAGACAATGAATAAGCCAAACAAAGTAACAATTTAATGTTGTGATAATACACAACTAAATACACAGAAATTGTAAAGTCAATTGACACCAGGTGACGTGTGGGCAGGCTCGAAGATAGAAGACCCCCGATGAGAGAGAAGCCGCGTCCCACACGGCTTCCACCACCAACGGTCTGAAGAACACCGGAGCCGCCAAGTCCCGAGTCCCCAGGTGGCCTCTGTCTTCGGCTGTCGAACCTGGTACTGCTGGCAGAAAGCAGAGACAAGATGAATGAGTGTGAGTCCGCACACTCAGTAATCCACAGTCTGTACACAGTTAGGAGGGAGCACCTCCACCTCCAATCACACACTCGTGCAGCTCCTGGTTAACCACTTATCTGGTTTGGGGTGTGAGGCGAAGCCGTCGCTGTCACACCAAACGCCAATCCCACAGACAAGGAAAACCACCAGGAAAACGGCTGCAACAGAAGTTCAGATTATTATACAACGTATGTGTCAGCAGAGAAATTACCTCTTCAGTAGTCGATTTCTCGGCGAGGAGGTGGAGCTGCAGTCCGGCCTTTATGGTGATGATGATGATGATGAACGAGTGACAGCTGGTGCAGAGGATGAATGACAGCTGTCACTTCTTCTGGGTCTGGCGCCCTCTCGTGCTTGGAGCCCGCACTCCAAGCAGGGCGCCCTCTGGTGGTGGTGGGCCAGCAGTACCTCCTCTTCAGCGGCCCACATAACAGGGCCCCCCCCAACGGGCGCCTCCTGGCGTCCGACAAGGCTTGTCCGGATGTCTCGTGTAGAAATCGGCCAGGAGGGCCGGGTCCAGGATGAAGCTCCTCTTCCACACCTGCGAAGAGAACTGGGGACCACGATCTGATACAATGTCCGATGGTATCCCATGCAGCCGCATGACGTGGTGGACCAGGAGGTCTGCCGTCTCCTGGGCCGTCGGGAGCTTCGGGAGGGCCACGAAGTGGGCCGCCTTGGAGAACCGGTCCACTATCGTGAGAATAACAGTGTTGCCCTGGGACGGCGGGAGGCCCGTGATGAAGTCCAGGCCGATGTGAGACCAGGGGCAATGAGGCACCGGCAGGGGTTGGAGGAGTCCCGAGGTCCTCCGATGGTCTGCCTTGCCCCTGGTGCAGATGGTACAGGCCTGGACGTAGTCCCGGACGTCGGTTTCCAGGGACGCCCAACAGAAGCGCTGCTGGACCACTGCCACGGACCTACGCACTCCGGGATGACAGGACAGCTTGGACCCGTGACAGAAGTCCAATACGGCAGCTCTTGCTTCTGGTGGGACGTACATTCTGTTCTTGGGGCCGGTCCCCGGGTCCGGGCTCCTTGCCAGGGCCTCCCGGACGGTCTTCTCCACGTCCCAGGTGAGGGAGGCCACGACAGTGGACTCGGGGATGATGGTCTCGGTGGGGTTCGACAGCCCCGCTTTGGCTTCTTCTTCGTGCACCCGGGACAATGCATCTGATTTTTGGTTTTTGGTCCCGGGGCGGTACGTGATCCGGAAGTCAAAGCGCCTGAAGAACAGAGACCAGCGGGCTTGCCTGGGGTTCAGCCGCTTGGCGGTCCGGATGTACTCCAGGTTCCGATGGTCCGTGAAAACCGTGAAAGGCAACGATGCCCCCTCCAGCAGGTGTCTCCACTCTTCAAGAGCCTCCTTCACCGCGAGGAGCTCCCGATTGCCGATGTCATAGTTCCGTTCAGCTGGGGTCAACCTGCGGGAAAAATAGGCACAAGGATGGAGAACCTTATCAGCCTCCACGCTCTGGGACAGCACGGCTCCTATCCCTGAGTCAGAGGCGTCCACTTCCACTATGTACTTGCGATCAGGATCAGGCTGCACCAGAACTTGTGCAGTCGAGAAC
The DNA here is from genome assembly GCF_902500255.1 of Thalassophryne amazonica. NCBI lineage: Eukaryota > Metazoa > Chordata > Actinopteri > Batrachoidiformes > Batrachoididae > Thalassophryne > Thalassophryne amazonica. The sequence goes on along the minus strand of NC_047113.1, from coordinate 92,418,768 downwards.
CGGCGTTTCAACTCCTGGAACGCGGCTTTGCACCGATCCGACCAGGTGAAGGGGACCTTGGTGGAGGTCAGGGCAGTCAGGGGGCTAACTACCTGACTGTAGCCTTTAATGAACCTCCTGTAGAAATTTGCAAAGCCGAGGAACTGCTGCAATTTCCTGCGGCTTGTTGGTTGGGGCCAATCTCTCACCGCCGCAACCTTGGCCGGATCAGGGGTGACGGAGTTGGAGCAGATGATGAACCCCAGGAAGGACAAAGAAGTGCGGTGGAACTCACACTTCTCGCCCTTCACAAACAGCCGGTTCTCCAACAACCGCTGTAGGACCTGACGTACATGCTGGACATGGGTCTCAGGGTCCGGGGAAAAGATGAGTATATCGTCCAGATATACGAAGACGAACCGATGCAGGAAGTCCCGCAAGACGTCATTTACCAAAGCTTGGAACGTCGCGGGGGTGTTAGTGAGGCCGAACGGCATGACCAGGTACTCAAAGTGACCTAACGGGGTGTTGAATGCCGTCTTCCATTCGTCTCCCTTCCGGATCCGAACCAGGTGGTACGCGTGTCTAAGATCCAATTTAGTGAAAATTTGGGCTCCATGCAGGGGCGTGAACACTGAATCCAACAGAGGTAACGGGTATCGGTTGCGAACCGTGATCTCGTTCAGCCCTCTGTAATCAATGCATGGACGGAGTCCGCCGTCCTTTTTGCCCACAAAAAAGAAACCAGCACCCATCGGGGAGGTGGAGTTCCAGATCAGCCCAGCAGCTAAAGAGTCCCGGATGTAGGTCTCCATTGATTCGCATTCCGGACGTGAGAGGTTGTACAACCTACTGGACGGGTACTCAGCGCCCGGGATCAAATCGATGGCACAATCGTATGGTCGGTGCGGGGGAAGAGTGAGCGCCAGATCTTTGCTGAAAACGTCAGCAAGATCATGGTACTCCTTTGGCACCGCCGATAGATTGGGGGGGACTTTAACCTCCTCATTAGCCGTCGTGCCGGGAGGAACCGAGGATCCTAAACACTCCCGGTGGCAGGTTTCGCTCCACTGCGTCACAACCCCGGACGGCCAATCTATCCGGGGATTGTGCTTCACCATCCATGGAAATCCCAAAATCACTCGGGAGGTAGAAGGTGTTACATGGAACACGATCTCCTCCCTGTGATTTCCAGACACAACCAAGGTCACTGGCTGTGTCTGATGTGTGATTAATGGAAGCAGGGTGCCATCTAGTGCTCGCACCTGCAATGGTGCCGGCAGAGCCACCAGGGGGAGCCCTACTTCCTTTGCCCATCTGCTATCCAGCAGATTCCCTTCCGACCCCGTGTCTACCAGTGCTGGGGCGTGAAGGGTTAAATCCCCACAAAGGATCGTTACTGGGATTCGTGCAGATTTGCGGGGTTTCCCCGCGTGCGTGTTATGGCCCACCCTTAGCCCAGTTTCTAAGGACGGGCGTTGTAGTTTGACCGTTTTGGGGCAGTCCTTCTGCATATGCTCACAAGAGCCGCAGACAAAACACTCCCCGCGGGCCAGCCTCCTTTGTCTGACGTTTGTTTTTATTTTGGCCCTGCTCGTGTCCCTAGCCTCCTCAGCAGGGGGAGCTGTAGCCACACGGAGCTCTCTGGCAGTGAAGCATTGGGACGACGTCACCCTTTCGGAACCGGAAGGGGGAGGGACGTCTCGTGCCCGGTCACGCCCCCTGGCCTGCTCCCGACGATGCTCAGTCAAACGGTTGTCTAAGCGTATAACCAAATCGACAAGCCCGTCAAAATCCCGCGGTTCCTCCTTAGCCAGCAGGTGCTCCTTCAGGACCGGAGACAGTCCATTTACGAAGGCGGCGCGGAGCGCAACGTTATTCCAGCCGTACCTCGATGCCGCGATGCGGAAGTCGACTGCATACTCGGCTGCGCTGTGATGCCCCTGTCTCATTGACAGCAGCACGCTCGAAGCAGTCTCGCCTCTGTTGGGATGGTCAAAAACTTGTTTGAACTCCCGTATAAACTCAGCATAAGACGTTAGGAGCCGTGTATTCTGCTCCCAAAGCGCCGTAGCCCAGGCGAGTGCCTCTCCTCGAAGCAGACTAATAACATAAGCCACCCGGCTGGCGTCTGACTCGTACATGACAGGACGCTGTGAAAAGACGAGCGAACACTGCATGAGGAAGTCTGCGCACGTCTCAACACAGCCTCCGTACGGTTCCGGAGGGCTTATGTATGCTTCAGGGGACGGTGGGGGGGGGTCGTTGAACGACCAGTGGAACGTCTGTTACAGGCCCAGGACCAGCAAGAGGAGTGGCTGCAGCAGCGCCCTGATCACGTGCTTCCACCCTGGCGGTGAGAGCCTCCACCCTCCGGTTAAGGAGAACATTCTGCTCGGCCACTAAATCCAGCCGAGCCGTGAAGGCGGTTAAGATTTGCTGCAGCTCACTCAATACGCCTCCCGCTGACGCCTGCGCTCCTGGCTCTTCCATTGGCCGTTCAAGCTCGGGTTGACGCCCCTCGGAATCCATGACGATTGACCGAGAAATCCTGTTGGGAAGGTGTCGTAGCACGGACCCACAACAGGGGGCGCAAATAAACGGACAATGAATAAGCCAAAAAAGTAACAATTTAATGTTGTAGTCCCGAGTCCCCAGGTGGAGTCTGTCTTCGGCTGTCGACCCTGGTACTGCTGGCAGAAAGCAGAGACAAGATGAATGAGTGTGAGTCAGCACACTCAGTAATCCACAGTCTGTACACAGTTAGGAGGGAGCACCTCCACCTCCAATCACACACTCGTGCAGCTCCTGGTTAACCACTTATCTGGTTTGGGGTGTGAGGCGAAGCCGTCGCTGTCACACCAAACGCCAATCCCACAGACAAGGAAAACCACCAGGAAAATGGCTGCAACAGAAGTTCAGATTATTATACAACGTATGTGTCAGCAGAGAAATTACCTCTTCAGTAGTCGATTTCTCGGCGAGGAGGTGGAGCTGCAGTCCGGCCTTTATGGTGATGATGATGATGATGAACGAGTGACAGCTGGTGCAGAGGATGAATGACAGCTGTCACTTCTTCTGAGTCTGGCGCCCTCTCGTGCTTGGAGCCCGCACTCCAAGCAGGGCGCCCTCTGGTGGTGGTGGGCCAGCAGTACCTCCTCTTCAGCGGCCCACATAACAAGATGAGATGATCACCAACTCTCAAAGTACAGTCAAAGCTCTGTGGTGATGATGATGAAGATAACCTCAATCAATACCAATTAGTGATATGCATCTACAAGAGTTTCACAGGACACCAACCCCATGATGAGCAGTGGGCTGCCACAATCCGGCACCCTATGGAACCAACTTCAGATTTAGAGACTCTGCCTTGGGAAGGGCTGAGGAAGGAGCTGACCCTAAAGAAGCATGTTTTTGACTGTGGGAGGAAACCGGAGTGCCTGGAGGAAACCTACACAGACATGGAAAGAACATGCAAACACCATATAGAAATGGCTGGAAGCGATCCCATGATCTTCTTGCTGTGAAGCACCAGTGCTAAGCACTAAGCCACCATGCCGCCCCAAGGCATAGCATGGCATCTTCCAGCTTTCCACGGTCTTATTATGAGTTGGATGTCGTTGAAGTTGCTAGAATATGCCTTCTTTGAGACTGAGAGCAGATGCAGTGTCTTCTCCAGTGTTGGGACACTCTCCAGCCATGTTGTCATTCCAGATAGACAATTTTTTACACAATGTGGACCAATGATTTCCTTCATTCATCCCCAACACTTGCTTTTTCCAATTATGCATCATGTAGGAGTTGGAGACAATTCCAGTGGTCACTGGATGAGATTTAAAGAACACACTGGACAGGCTGCCAGTCTATCACAGAGTTACATATAGACAGAAATACATTCATTATCAAGTTAAAGTTTCCATAACCAAACCAATTCACCAAACCTGGATGTTTTTATAAGTCAGGGCTCTCGAAGGAAACCCACACAACCACCTCAAAGAAAGGACAAATGCAGAAGTAATCCCTGGAACTTCTTGCTGTGAGACAACAATACTAACTACTAATCACAGTGCCACCCACTATTAATTTCACTGTTTTCCACAGTAACATGTTTTTTGTGCTTTCAAAGTGAAAATGTGTTGAACACATGAAATACAAATTGCACATAGTGTGAAGTTTTCTTTGGCATTATGCTCCTGTTCTGGAGGTTAAATAAGTGTGAAAGTCACCATGTTTGTGAAGAACTTTTCTTCACTTTTGGCCCCTCTCGAGCAGGAACTGTACAAAGTGAGACACGCTGATCAGTGGCACCTTGGAACCAGGAACTGAATACACACTTCTGTTGTCCTCTGGTGCTGACAGTGGGCATGTAGTGTGGCTACTGAATTAAGGTAAAGTTCTTGAGCTGCTCATTTGCATTTTCTTTTGGACCTCTTACAACTGCTCTTACAATTTGGACCATGCCTTAGAGCCCCTTTACACATAACACAAAGTTGGGCAAAAGAAGCAGAAACTAACCGAAAAAGAGCCAAAAAAAAAAAAAAAGAATTGCGAACCGCGGAAAATTCCACCTGCTGTCAGGAGGGATACGTGGTCAGACAGGCACGAACGATCCTGTGGCAATGGTTTGTGCATGCTCGTGTGCGTATGCATGAACACAGTGTGAGGACGTACATCACGCTCACACAGCAGCAGCAGTAATTACATGCTGGACATACTCTGGTTATTGGCGACTCTGTTTTGAGAAATGTGAAGTTAGCGAAACCAGCAACCATAGTCAGTTGTCTTCCGGCGGCCAGAGCAGGTGACACTGAAGGAAATTTGAAACTGCTGGCTAAGGCTAAGCGTAAATTTGGTAAGATTGCAATTCATGTCGGCAGTAATGACACCTGGTTATGCCAATCGGAGGTCACTAAAATTAACATTGAATCGGTGCGTAACTTTGCAAAAACAATGTCGGACTCTGTAGTTCTCTCTGGGCCCCTCCCCAATCGGACCGGGAGTGACATGTTTAGCCGCATGTTCTCCTTGAATTGCTGGCTGTCTGAGTGGTGTCCAAAAAATGAGGTGGGCTTCATAGATAATTGGCAAAGCTTCTGCGGAAAACCTGGTCTTGTTAGGAGAGACGGCATCCATCCCACTTTGGATGAAGCAGCTCTCATTTCTAGAAATCTGGCCAATTTTATTAAACCCTCCAAACCGTGACTATCCAGGGTTGGGACCAGGAAGCAGAGTTGTAGTCTTACACACCTCTCTGCAGCTTCTCTCCCCCTGCCATCCCTCCAATACCCCATCCCCGTAGAGACGGTGCCTGCTCCCAGACCACCAACAACCAGTAAAAATCTATTTAAGCATAAAAATTCAAAAAGAAAAAATAATATAGCACCTTCAACTGCACCACAGACTAAAACAGTTAAATGTGGTCTATTAAACATTAGGTCTCTCTCTTCTAAGTCCCTGTTAATAATCTGCCTAACAGAAACCTGGTTACAGCAGGATGAATATGTTAGTTTAAATGAGTCAACACCCCCGAGTCACACTAACTGTCAGAACGCTCGTAGCACAGGCCGAGGAGGAGGATTAGCAGCAATCTTCCACTCCAGCTTATTAATTACTCAAAAACCCAGACATAGCTTTAATTCATTTGAAAGCTTGACTCTTTGTCTTGTCCATCCAAATTGGAAGTCCCAAAAACCAGTTTTATTTGTTGTTATCTATCATCCACCTGGTCGTTACTGTGAATTTCTCTATGAATTTTCAGACCTTTTGTCTGACTTAGTGCTTAGTGCTTAATTATAGTGGGTGATTTTAACATCCACATAGATGTTGAGAATGACAGCCTCAACACTGCATTTAATCTATTATTAGACTCAATTGGCTTCGCTCAAAATGTTAATGAGTCCACCCACTAGTTTAATCATACTTTAGATCTTGTTTTGACTTATGGCATGGAAATTGAAGTCTTAACAGTATTCCCTGAAAACCCCCTTCTGTCTGATCATTTCTTAATAACATTTACTTTAATGGACTACCCAGCAGTGGGGAATAAGTTTCATTACAGTAGAAGTCTTTCGGAAAGCGCTGTAACTAGGTTTAAGGATATGATTCCTTCTTTGTTATGTTCTCCAATGCCATATACCAACACAGTGCAGAGTAGCTACCTAAACTCTGTGAGTGAGATAGATTATCTTGTCATTAGTTTTACATGCTGTAGCTCCTCTGAAAAAGAGAGCCTTAAATCAGAAGTACCTGACTCCGTGGTATAACTCACAAACTCGCAGCTTAAAGCAGATAACCCATAAGTTGGAGAGGAAATGGCGTCTCACTAATTTAGAAGATCTTCACTTAGCCTGGAAAAAGAGTCTGTTGCTCTATAAAAAAGCCCCCTGTAAAGCTAGGACATCTTACTACTCATCACTAATTGAAGAAAATAAGAACAACCCCAGGTTTCTTTTCAGCACTGTAGCCAGGCTGACAAAGAGTCAGAGCTCTATTGAGCCGAGTATTCCTTTAACTTTAACTAGTAATGACTTCATGACTTTCTTTGCTAATAAAATTTTAACTATTAGAGAAAAAATTACTCATAACTATCCCAAAGACATATCTTTATGTTCGGCTGCTTTCAGTAATGCTGGTATTTGGTTAGACTCTTTCTCTCCGATTGTTCTTTCTGAGTTATTTTCATTAGTTACTTCCTCCAAACCATCAACATGTCTATTAGACCCCATTCCTACCAGGCTGCTCAAGGAAGCCCTACCATTAATTAATGCTTCGATCTTAAATATGATCAATCTATCTTTATTAGTTGGCTATGTACCACAGGCTTTTAAGGTGGCAGTAATTAAACCATTACTTAAAAAGCCATCACTTGACCCAGCTATCTTAGCTAATTATAGGCCAATCTCCAACCTTCCTTTTCTCTCAGAAATTCTTGAATGGGTAGTTGTAAAACAGCTAACTGATCATTTGCAGAGGAATGGTCTATTTGAAGAGTTTCAGTCAGGTTTCAGAATTCATCATAGTACAGAAACAGCATTAGTGAAGGTTACAAATGATCTTCTTATGGCCTCAGAGAGTGGACTCATCTCTGTGCTTGTCCTGTTAGACCTCAGTGCTGCTTTTGATACTGTTGACCATAAAATTTTATTACAGAGATTAGAGCATGTCATAGGTATTAAAGGCACTGCGCTGTGGTGGGTTGAATCATATTTATCTAATAGATTACAATTTGTTCATGTAAATGGGGAGTCTTCTTCACAGACTAAGGTTAATTATGGAGTTCCACAAGGTTCTGTGCTAGGACCAATTTTATTCACTTTATACATGCTTCCCTTAGGCAGTATTATTAGAAAGCATTGCTTAAATTTTCATTGTTACGCAGATGATACCCAGCTTTATCTATCCATGAAGCCAGAGGACACACACCAATTAGTTAAACTGCAGGAATGTCTTACAGACATAAAGACATGGATTTCCTGCTTTTAATTTCAGATAAAACTGAAGTTATTGTACTTGGCCCCACAAATCTTAGAAACATGGTGTCTAACCAGATGCTTACTCTGGATGGCATTACCCTGACCTCCAGTAATACTGTGAGAAATCTTGGAGTCATTTTTGATCAGGATATGTCCTTCAATGCTTTTTTACATTTGCGCAATATCTCTAAAATTAGAAAGGTCTTGTCTCAGAGTGATGCTGAAAAACTAATTCATGCATTTATTTCCTCTAGGCTGGACTTATTGTAATTCATTATTATCAGGTTGTCCTAAAAGTTCCCTGAAAAGCCTTCAGTTAATTCAAAATGCTGCAGCTAGAGTACTGACGGGGACTAGAAGGAGAGAGTATATTTCACCCATATTGCCCTCTCTTCATTGGCTTCCTGTTAATTCTAGAATAGAATTCAAAATTCTTCTTCTTACTTATAAGGTTTTGAATAATCAGGTCCCATCTTATCCTAGGGACCTCTTAGTACCATATCACCCCAATAGAGCGCTTTGCTCTCAGACTGCAGGCTTACTTGTAGTTCCTAGGGTTTTTAAGAGTAGAATGGGAGGCAGAGCCTTCAGCTTTCATGATCCTCTCCTGTGGAACCAGCTCCCAATTCGGATCAGGGAGACAGACACCCTCTCTACTTTTAAGATTAGGTTTGAAACTTTCCTTTTTGCTAAAGCTTATAGTTAGGGCTGGATCAGGTCACCCTGAACCACCCCTTAGTTATGCTCCTGTAGACTTACACTGCTGGGGGGTTCCCATGATGCACTGAGTGTTTCTTTCTCTTTTTGCTCTGTATGCACCACTCTGCATTTAATCATTAGTGATTGATCTCTGCTGTCTTCCACAGCATGTCTTTTTCCTGATTCTCTCCCCTCAGCCCCAACCAGTCCCAGCAGAAGACTGCCCTGAGCCTGGTTCTGCTGGAGATTTCTTCCTGTTAAAAGGGAGTTTTTCCTTCTCACTGTCGCCAAGTGCTTGCTCACAGGGGGTCGTTTTGACCACTAGGGTTTTTCTGTAATTATTGTATGGCTTTTGCCTTGCAATATAAAGTGCCCTGGGGCAACTGTTGTTGTGATTTGGCACTATATAAATAAAATTGATTTGATTTGATATGTCCATAAATCAATGGAAATGTGTAAGAACAAAATAATGAGATGGCACAGAACATTATAAGAACAATTAATGATTGTTTAAAATGTAAGGCAATCATGTTACTGGTAATGATTCTGTTCTCACTGTAAAAACAAACAAACAAACACACACACACACAGACAAAAGCAATGTTTACTGCCACTGTTTTGGCACTGTGACAAAACAATTTCCTTCGGGATTAATACAGTTTTTCTTAATATTCGTATGATGTGTAATTGATACTGGTAAAATATTTAATTCCTGTTATAAAGAGCGGACAATAGAATATCATCCCTCTGTTCCACTGTACATGAACCATGGTCATGGACTTAAACAAGGAGGTAATGAGTCTCCCTGCCCCATTTGTATTCTATGAAGGCCAGGCGATATGATCCACCCCGAGACTAAGGAGACTGATGAAAGAACCATGTGATGCTCCTCTAACATTTTACGTCTCACGGGTAACTAATGTTCCTGTGAGACGTAATGTGTTTGAGCTTCTTTGGCTGCTGCACCTTGCACAAGAGGACAAAGCAGTAATCAATCTGTTGGAAATGAACAATATTTCATAGAACAATATTTCACTTTAGCAAAATAATAGAAGGGATGTTAATGTGATCACAAGAAACAGTTGTCCAATGTTTCACTAATGATCCCAAAATAGACTGAGTCCATAAAATTTAACGTAAAATTTAACACTGGGCGGAAACACAATTCCAGACAACAGGTCTATATTATTCATATGAAAGAGAGAACAGATGGGTCTTTAATGTGGATGTCAATTAATCAGTGGTATGTCTTTTTTATCTCAGCAGGCAGACTGCTCCACAAAACGGGAACATGATAAGAAACAGCTTTGTGACCTGCCGACTTCTTAACATTTGCAACACTCAGTAATCCTGCATCCTGAAAACACAGAGTCAGTACATAAGGTTTAATTGGATAAGGAAGATAGTCAGGCACTATTCCAGGAAGATTCTGCATGTTAACAACAAAATCCTAAAATCTGGCCTCAAACAAAGAGGAAGCCAGTGGAGGTAAGCCAAAATCAGGATAATATGATCAAACTTTATTCTCTAGATTAGAACTCTAGCAACAGAATTTTGAACCATTTGAAGTCCACTTATACTCGTCTGTACGGAACCCAGGAGAGGTCACTTAAAGTGATATTTTTTTTCTGGCCATGATCATTTGTGCACACGTTTTCCTTTAATTGAGCCCACAAATTAATAAAACATGCTCTCAAATTAATTAGCATCCTTTTTAATGTATTTAAACTCCAGATGATGTCATGCTGGGCAGCTGGAGTTCTCTATACGAGGTCTCTTAGATAATAAACCGACCCTTTTATTTTTTTTTTTAACTATATGGGTTTGAATGACGTGCGATTACACCAATCATGCTTGAACCCTCGTGCGCATGCGTGAGTTTTTTCACGCGTGTCGGTGACGTCATTTCCCTGTGGGCAGGCCTTGAGTGAGATGTGGTCCCGCCCTCTCGGCTGAATTCCTTTGTTTCACACGCTGCTCGAGACGGCGCGCGTTGCTTTATCAAAATTTTTTCTGGACCTGTGAGGAATATCCGAGCGGACACTATTCGAGAAATTAAGCTGGTTTTCTGTGAAAAGTTTAACGGCTGATGAGAGATTATGGGGTGTTTCTGTCGGTGTAAGGACTTCCCACGGAGCAGGACGTCGCGCAGCGCTCCCAGGCGACGTTGTCTGGCTGTTTCGAGCTGAAATCATCCTAATTTAAGGTTCTGTTGACCCAGGACGTCGTGAGAGAACAGAGAAGATTCAGAAGAGGCCGGCATGAGGAGTTTATGTGGGCATTCCACTGTTAAAGGTCATTTTGTAATGAAAGAACGTGCGCGCAAATTCGCTGAGTCGTTTCCGTGAGGACTCGGCAAATCTGTGTGCGCCGCGACCAGAAAAACACCTCCGTGTTGAAAACCATTTGTAAAATTCAGGCGGCTTTTGATGGCTTTCAACAAGTGAGTAACTGAGAAATTGTTTAACAGCTTGGGCATGTTCCAACTTGCCCGTTAAGATTTCCAACGGAGGTGTTTTTCCTGCCGCGACCCCCCGCGGTCGGGTCCAGCCCGACATGCGACTCTGCCCGCACGTTCTTTCATTACAAAATGACCATTAACAATGGAATGTCCGAATAAACTCCTCATGCCGACTTCTTCTGAAAGTTCTCTGTTCTCTGACGACTTACTGCGTCAACAGAGCCTGAAATGTGGAAGTTTTCAACTTGAAACGGCGAGACGCTGCCGCCTCGAAGCGCAGATCGCCGTCAGGCGCCGTGGACCGTCCTTAAAGCGACACTACCAGACCAAAATCTCTCATCAGCCGTTAAAATTTTTACCGAAAACCAGCTGAATTTATTGAATGGTGTCCACTCAGTTGTGCCTTACAGTTTTGAAAAAAATTTTATCAAACAAAGCAACAGTCTCTGAGCCATTCCTAAACAATGAAAAAAATCGACGAGCGGGTGGACGACTCCTCACTCAAAGCCTGCCCACAGGCGAATGACGTAACCGACAGGCGTGAAAAAACTCTCGCATGCCCACGAGGGTTCAAGCATGTCTGATGTAATCACACGTGATTCAAATCCATATGGTTTTTGAAAAAATAATAAGGTCAGATACTTTTCTAATAGACCTCGTATGTCCTTGTGCGCCCAAACCATGATGATACACTCTGACCAGATCCATTTCTAATGGGGAATCTGTTACACTGTCTCCTGGTTTGTTGGCTAATAGTCAACATTTATGTGTCAAGACAATATTGAGTGCACGTTTTTCAAATTGTGGCCACGTTTAAGTAGATCGTGCCCTTGTTTTACTCAAACGATGCTTAAAACATGCGCACAATATAATAAAATGTGTGCACAATATAATAAAATGTGCGCACAATATAATAAAATGAGTGTACATTCTCTTCACATGCAAAACATTCTGCAATGACACTTCCAGGGCTCCGTACGTCTGCAGTCAGGCAGAACATAAGACTTTACAGTAGTCTAATGTAGAAGAGACAAAGGCATGAATCAATGTCTCTGGCAGAAATAATATGCACATGAAAGCATTGATGAATGTCATGAATGACACATGAATCCAACATGAATGTTTGCTAAACATACTGCTGCTGTCTGTCTCTCGCAGGACAAATGACCATTCGGTGAGCATAATGCCGTACATTAACCAGAATCGAATCAGAATCAGAATCATCATTGTAATTTACATTGCAACGAGATTTGAGTGCAACTCCAAAGGTGCTTTTCCGAGGTGCAAGTAATTGTTAGACAAATAAAAGATAATTAAAATTTAACAATAAATTATTCAAGGTATATGTACAACTAAATAAAATAAAATGTGGACCAAGTAAAATGTAAAACAAGAATTATATACAACTGTGGAATAATATTGCATGGGAATATTGCACATGGTTTACAGATATTGCACAAGAAACTTGAAAAGTGCAGATTAAAGTGGTTTGTTATTGTTCAGTACAGTGATCGCTCTGGGGAGAAAGCTGTCCCTGAGTCTGTTTGTCCTAGTTTTGATTGACCTATACCATCGGCCAGAGGGTAGTAGGTCAAACAGGTGGTTGCTGGGGTGGGATGTGTCTTTGCTGATGCTGGCAGCTCTGCTGAGGTAGCGAGAGCTGGCAATGTCTTCCAGGCTGGGCAGAGAGTAACCACATCACAATCACAAAATTTCAAACAACAGGCCGGCATCCTGTTGAGGGTGTACCACGCCTCACACCCTATTAGTTGCTGGGATAGGCTCCAACTCCCCGCCTCTCCCCATGACACCGGATTGAAGTACGTTGGTACAGAAAATGAATTAGTATTTGAAACAATAATGGCAACATGACTTTTTCATCAACTTGCGCACCTACACATCAGGTCAAGCTACACTGCAAGGCTACACAGATGATGGAGCAATAAATAAATAATGCATTATTTTCAGTGTCAAACAAATGCAGAAGAAGAACAAAGAAGGCAGAGCCTCTTTTATTCAGTTATATGTATTTTTTTTAAATGCTAAGTTGTGTCCTTGCTGTGAAATTCTAGAATTTCTCATTCCAGAAAGTAAAGAAGTAGGAAATGGAAAGACGAGTCAGTTTTATTGCACATTAGTTTAATGTTTTTGTTTGGCTTTTATGACTGAAAATCATATATGCTGAAAGAAACTCACAGTCAAGGACAACATTCAAATTAATGTCACTGACTATTAGATTACATTAAATAGATCCCTGTGGGGAAATAAGACTGCCACAGCAGCCAGTGGAAAGATAGATGCATCAATGAATAGGCTAAAAAGAACAGGCAAATATAATAAATATGGAAACAACAAAGCTGCACCAGCATGTCACATTTTTATTAAGGCTAAAGCCCACATGTATCTACAGGCTTTAAAAAATGAATAAAAATATTTTATTTTAGTATAGTGTATTCAGGTAATTATCAAAAATACAGAAGTGCCAAAAATAGAGTTCCAAGAATCCCTTTCATACGACTCACCCCATGGTGTTAAAGAGGTCAGATGTTAATGAGGCTCCATCTCTCTAACCTACAGGGCTTATGGCCATGTTACAAGGCTGTCAGCCACATAATATGCACACATCCATCTATTTTCTAAACTCTTCTTCATGGCCATTGGGTGAGAGGCGGGTAAAACCTTCTCTGCACTCTGGCAAAACAATTTTCTTTGGGATTAATAAAGTTTTTATTATTTATATTATTTTTCTTATATACGAGGGCTGTCAATAAAGTATAGGTCCTTTTTATTTTTTTCAAAAACTATATGGATTTCATTCATATATTTTTACGTCAGACATGCTTGAACCCTCGTGCGCATGCGTGAGTTTTTCCACGCCTGTCGGTGACATCATTCGCCTGTGAGCACTCCTTGTGGGAGGAGTCATCCAGCCCCTCGTCGGAATTCCTTTGTCTGAGAAGTTGCTGAGAGACTGGCGCTTTGTTTGATCAAAATTTTTTCTAAACCTGTGAGACACATTGAAGTGGACACGGTTCGAAAAATTAAGCTGGTTTTCGGTGAAAATTTTAACGGCTGATGAGAGATTTTGAGGTGATACTGTCGCTTTAAGGACTTCCCACAGAGCGAGACGTCGTGCAGCGCTCTCAGGCGCCGTCATCAGCCTGTTTCAAGCTGAAAACCTCCACATTTCAGGCTCTATTGATCCAGGACGTCGTGAGAGAACAGAGAAGTTTCAGAAGAAGTCGGTTTCAGCATTTTATCCGGATATTCCACTGTTAAAGGAGATTTTTTTAATGAAAGACGTGCGGGCGGATTGCAGCGTCGGGACGCAGCCGGCGTGGTGCGGCAGCACAGGAAAAACACCTCCGTGTTGATAACCATTTGTAAAATCCAGGCGACTTTTGATGGCTTTCAGTGGAGTGAGTATATGAGAAATTGTTTAACAGCTGGACATGTTCCAACTTGTCCTTAAGGCTTCCAACAGAGGTGTTTTTCCTGTGGCAGAGCGTCGCGGCGGCTGCGAGCCGACACTGCAATCCGCCCGCACGTCTTTCATTAAAAAAATCTCCTTTAACAGTGGAATATCCACATAAAATGCTGAAGCCGACTTCTTCTGAAACTTCTCTGTTCTCTCACGACGTCCTGGATCAATAGAGCCTGAAATGTGGAGGTTTTCAGCTTGAAACAGGCTGACGGCGCCTGAGAGCGCTGCACGACGTCTCGCTCCGTGGGAAGTCCTTAAAGCGACAGTATCACCTCAAAATCTCTCATCAGCCGTTAAAATTTTCCCTGAAAACCAGCTTAATTTTTCGAACCGTGTCCACTTCAATGTGTCTCACAGGTTTAGAAAAAATTTTGATCAAACAAAGCGCCAGTCTCTCAGCAACTTCTCAGACAAAGGAACGACTCCTCCCACAAGGAGTGCTCACAGGCGAATGACATCACCGACAGGCGTGGAAAAACTCACGCATGCGCACGAGGGTTCAAGCATGTCTGACGTAAAAACATATGAATGAAATCCATATAGTTTTTGAAAAAAATAAAAAAGACCTATACTTTATTGACAGACCTCGTACACCATTACATTTTGTAAGAAATTAACCCAAAAAAGTCATACAAGTGAACCACACAGTGATGTGAAAGAAAAAATACTTTATTTTAGCAGAAATTATGTAGTTGTCGAACGACGGGGGGAGACCTCAAGTCTCTTAAAGAGACATTTGTGTTTTTTTGGGGGGGGGGTGCTCTAAAATATTGGCAAAATGCTGTTTTTCCATGTATTTGCATTTTGTTTTGTGTTTTGCTTTTGTTGTGTTGTCACAATCATGGATCATGTGTAAAATTATGCTATTTGCAATGTATGATTTGCGCATGAGGGTGTCATGGTCGGCCTCAGCTTGGGGTTTAGGTATTAGTTTATTGATTTAGTTCCATATGTTCATACTTCGTATTTTTAGTCTCTGTTCAGTTTTGTTTATTGCTTTCCTTTGTGTATATTGGAGTAACCATTCATGCTTTATCATTTAGTTGTGGAGTCATTCATTTATTCATGATCTTCTGTAGTAGTTATGCATTCTCTGGTTTTGCTTTATTTATCTTCATTGTCTTATTGTCAGGTTTTGTTCTGTTAGTCTTGGGCTTTATTTTCTGTTATCGTTTATTGTGTGTCAGTTATTCATTGCTTCATTATGTAGTCACTGGTTTTATTTTCTGCTCAGCATTTATTCTCCTTTAACCAATGGTTTGTTTTGCCATTTTTATTGTATTATTTTTTTTCTGTATCAGATGTATTTTTATTGACTTTGAAACATTAACAAATGGAATCAAATACAAGAAGTTTCTTCTTTTCCTTTTTTTTTTTGTTTTTTTGTCAATAACCCACAAACAAAACCCCAGACAGCAAAAACACCCACACACAAGGTCAAACAAACATTTGCAGAGAAGAAGTAAAATACTAAGTGGTATTGTTTTTGAAAATACTAATAAGTATACAATAACAATATGGAGAAAAAATATAGATAATTGAAATATTCAAAAAATAATAATCATCAAAAGAGTAATGAAAATTGCAAAAAAATATTAATAAATGGAGGAGGCTTCTCAGAAACAGTAGTAGTAGTTTTCTCAAAAAAAGATTAAGAAGGGGCCCCAAATGTTGTAAAATGTATTTTCAGAACCTAGAATAGTGAATCTTATCTTTTCCAGGTCCATACACAACATTATATCCTTTATCCAGTGTGAATGGGTGGGGGAAGCTGGATCTTTCCACCTTAATAAAATGGCTCTCTGGGCAATTAAGGTAAAAAAAAAAAAAGAGAGCAATCTTTATTTGCAGTAGGTTCAGGCCTGGGCCAATTCCAAAGATGGCAGAGAGGGGGTTTAGCTCAATGACACATAGCAGAATTTCAGTATGAAGTATGAAAAACTGACTTCCAATAAGTAGCCAGTGAGGGGCAGTACCAAAACATGTGGACTAAAGTACCAGGAGCACACCTACATCTGTCACACATTGGGTCCACATTTGGGTAAATGCATGCCAGTCTAGTTTTTGAGAAGTGTACCTGATGAACAATTTTAAACTGTATAAGTGAGTGACGAGCGCATATTGAGGATTAATGTACCTGAGTCCCACACATCATCAGAAGTGGTGGACTGGAGATCTTGTTCCCAGACAACTTTGACAGCAGTTAACGAGGGGCAATGCAGTTTGAAATGAGATTATAAAGTTTAGACAACACACCTTTAGAGATGGGATTCATTGATAAAAATGTGTCAAGAGGGTTATCTGGGGGTTTATTGGTAAATTGTAATGTCATACTTTGTACATAATGCCTAACCTGCAAAAATCTGTAAAAATGCGTGGGTATTATTCCATATTTTTTAACTAGTTCAGAAAAACTGGAGATTTTTTCCCTCCGAATATAAGTCTGCAAAGCACTTTACCCCTTTCACATGCCAATCTCGAAAGCCAGTTGATGGTGCAAACAGGTAATTTGCTGCTATTGGGTTTAGAAGTGAAAAAGCCTGGAGACCAAGGGTTTTCCTAAACTGTGACCAGATTTTAAGGGATTGTTTAACTACCGGGTTGCTGCAGGTAACAGAACAAGTGAGAGACAAAGGTGAACCTAACAATGCAGAAAGGGAAGTTCCTGTACCTCCAGCATGACCCTCCATGGACACCCAGACCATGGAGGGCAAAAGGTCCAAATGAAAGTGCCGCCAGTAAAGCAGACCTCTGATTTTAGCTGCCCAGTAGTAGTTCTGAAAGTTGGGCAAGGCCATTCCACCCGGCTGTTTAGGCCTTTGAAGAAAGGCTTTCCTTAATCTGGGATGTTTTCCATTCCAAATGAAAGACAGAACTAATGAGTCCAGAGATTTGAAAAATGATTTAGGGATCAAAATAGGGAGGTACTGAAACAGGTACAGATATTACTAGTACTGCTTCATTATTAATCACAAACAATTCACTTTTATCTAAATTTATTATGTACCAGAAAATTTCCCAAAGTTATCCAACACCTGTAGTATAGCAGGCAGAGACTTAAGCAGCTCAGAAACATATAAAAGCAGATCGTCAGCGTAGGGTGACCTTATGTTTGAGTCCATCTCTGTGGATGCCCTGTATCTGCTTGCTGCCACGGACCATAAGAGCAAGAGGCTCAATTGCTATGGCAAATAAAAGAGGGCTTAAAGGACAGCCCTGCCTTGTTCGACGGTGTAACCTAAAATATTCTGAATATCGGCCATTTGTTAACACTGAAGCCAGAGGAGACATATACAGTAGTTTTATCCAAGAACAAAATATTGGACAAAAACCAAACTTCTCCAGGGTAAAAAACAAATAATTCCAATTGACTCTATCAAATGCTTTTTCGGCATCCGCAGAACCCCTGCTGGCTGATTGCTCTCAAAGCTGTCTGAATAACGTGTGTTTGCTCTGATCACTTACTGTCAGGTCCCCTGCAGAGAAGAAACCAGGTCAAGCCTTAAGGTGCCATGACACTTGCACGCTTTTTTGCCTCCGCACTCTCACGCACTTCATCGTGACAATTCCACACACTGTGTTCCTAGCTGGATGCCATGCTTTGTTCCACTGGATGCTGTGCTTTGTTCCACTGGAATGCTGTGCTTTTTGCGCTGGACATTGCGCATATAAAATAATTATTTCATAGCGGATTAATCATTTTATATCAGCGTTTTGGCTGTTGAAAAAAACTCTAATCACTTCCAGAATCACAGAGAACCATTTCATCTTCAGCTTTTATTTCTCTCTATTTCCCGTGCTTCATGAGGTGGATAATGCATTTGGAACAATCTAAAAGGTAAGTATTTGTAATGTTCATATTGTAATGGCTTGGTAAAACAGTTTCATGTTCAGTCCTTCTTATGAGCAGCTGTAAAAGTATGTTTATGATAGATTTAACGTCTCATTATAATCAATCAGATGACTTGCACTGAGATGCGGTGTGCTGACACAATCACTCATACTCACATACAGCGTTTTTTTTAATTGCGCAATGTTCACGTGAAGTTCACGTAATTAATGCGTGTCGGAGATTTTGAACATTTCAAAATTTTCTTTGCACACTTGCACAAAGATGCACACAGTTTACAACGGTTTACAACGCATTCCAAAGGAGTTTACTCTCCTGCATAGCAGGTTGGGTGCAAGTGCACAGATCAAAGTCATGCAAGTGTCAGGTCACCTTTATAAACATCGTTTGTATGTGAATGTTTTCAGTGTACTTTTCACTGAACACAGTGACACGGTATGACTTAAACGCTACTTTACATCAGACATCAGAAAAAAAAGACCTGTTTTGGACTATTATCCTGGCTGTATGTTTTGCAGTCATCATGTCTATTAGAAAACAGGGACAACTCACAAATTTCGTATTTTTCAAGAAATCAAAGAATTATTCTGAGGAACAGCAAAAGGCGAGGTCTTCGGTAGATGCAAGCTTGAGAAAAACCAGCACCACAGCTGCACCTGTGGGGACATCTGGAGGTGAAAGCCGACAGCTCGGCTCTGGGTCACCATGCAGGACGAGCCAACAGAGGGTGGGAAATCGGGTTGACGAGAGCTCCTGCTGCTGATGACGGGGACTCCACCTGCCTTTCTCTCCCGGCTAACTGGACCAGCCAGCAGTGGAGAGAATGGAAGTCCTGCAACACCTGGTTGTTTGTAAAAAATGGACAGTTGGGATGGTGCTTTCTGAAAAGGTAAATGGCACGCACTCATCAGATGAGTAGATTAATGGAGATGTAAGCAGCCACACACACAAAAAGGGTTGCATAAAAAAATTTATAAACATCACACTGTTCATCACATCCTGGATTAAATCAGGTCATCACCTCTCTGCATCATAGTCTTCTGAACCAAAGGAAGCTGATCCCAGGCCTGTGTGGTCACTTCTGTTTTAAGGTAAGGGCTAATCTATAGTATTCAGAGGTATAAAACTCCGGCTTGACAAAGTAAAAACCCCTCCTATGTGTTGCTTCTACCTGTGCACCTAAACAGGTGATCTCAATAATGAGCTCATCCACCTGCCTGAAGAGCTGAACTAATTAAAATCAGCTGGTTTATTAGGAAGATGGAACAATATGTGGCTGGTCTTTTACTTTCTCAAGCCGGAGTTTTACACCTCTGCTAGTATTGTTAACACTGTGTTGGCCGAATTGTACTAAATGGTCTGGATTGAATGGTCATGCATGTGTGGTGTCATTGATTGTTTTGTTGATGCATGTTATAGTATTTCAGGGTTATTTTGCACATGTTAATGCAGACTAGATTCCTTATCTACAATCCCTGGCAAAAATTATGGAATCACCGGCCTCGGAGGATGTTCATTCAGTTGTTTAATTTTGTAGAAAAAAAGCAGATCTCAGACATGACACAAAACTAAAGTCATTTCAAATGGCAACTTTCTGGCTTTAAGAAACTGTTAAGGATTTTATATATATATATATATATGTTATCACTGTTAAACATTTGTACCTTTTGTCTTCTTTCTGATGAGAACGGTGTTGTGCTGTTTGCACTTAAACCCGAGAATGTACGTGTTATTCAACCTTGTTGGAGCTGGATGTACTTATTATTATTATTACACAACTTGTTTTCGTAGCCGCTAACGACTGGGAGTAAAAGAACTGAAGGTTGAATTTTGACTGATTGTGATGTGATGCTTAGTGTTCCAGGCAGATGCAGAACAGCTGATAACTGCAACAGACGAACGAGATGTGCTGACCTCCGACGATACTGCCGGTACTTTATGGACGACCATATCGTCTACCAATTTTGACATGGATACTAAAACAGCAGATGAGGAACAAACATTAGCAGATTTTATGAAAAAGACATTAACACAGAAAGAGATAACTTAAACACATTTACTGCCGAATAATTTTGATCTTCCACAGGACGGCCTTCCAGTAGTCTAGCCAGGAGACTGGGTGTTCATCAGAGTCCAGTCCTCGTTGGGAAGGTCTATACCAAGTGCTGTTAACAACACCAACTGCAGTAAAGATAGCGGAGAGATCAACGTGGATACATCACTGTAAGATACAGCGTGTGTTGGCGGCCTCCACAGTGGAAGGGGAAGTCTGGCTACAAAGGGAGTCTATTTAATTAGCAATAGATTGTCTCAATGCCAGTGAAGCAGGGAGATCCTTGCACTATTAGGTGAGGTGGTTAACAACACTGTATCCTAGCAATCATGACTGAACTACAGCAGACCCCGGAGCGGCGTGGTCAGCGCCGCCGCTGCCGGACTGTTGGTAGGGCAGCCGGTTGCGTTGTGATCTTAGTGTGTTTCGTGCTCCTCGGATTCCTGGCCTGGTGGTTGACCCAAGAATTGCAGCTCATTGTGGACCGAGCCAGAGAACAACGCAAGCAACGTCAGAAGAGGTTTATTCATAATGTGAATGAGACAGATGGACACCCTCATATATACCATACTAATATGTGGTACAGATATGTTCATTTATTGGCTATGGAATTACGTTACTAATTGTTATGTTTGTTCGCAAATACCTATATCCTCAACACACCCAGCTCTGACGGCTAAACCGTACCCTGCTAGGGTGACAGAATGTCTTATCATACGGATGCATAATCAAACTGTATTTCGGGGGCAGCAGTTCTCAGCAAATCTGATAAGATGTAACACCACTTGCCTCAGTGCAACCACTTATATGATAGGGATTTCAACAGAGGACGTACAAGCGTGCCCAAGTGCTGCTCCATTGACTAGACTGAAGGGAAACGCAAAAATATCATCACGTTAAATTGTCATCACAACGGCCATTCCCAATTTGCTTTTACGGGACAGGGAATAAAAATGTAGGTAAAATTAAGAAACGTCTGTGTACCCAAACGTATGTTTTATCAAATAATTTAAGCCTAACCAAAACATAATATGTGGATGGTACTTATCTTCATCACATTGGACGGGGATGTAATTATACAGGCTCCTGTCCATGGGGAACGGATGAATCATGTGCTTATGTTAGTAAGTTTTTGCTACCACCTGTAAATGGTATTCCGGTGTATGATGACATCTATTGGCTTTATGGTTCCAGACTGTACATGAGTCTCCCACCAAATTGGGGTGGTGTGTGTGCACCTACCCAGGTGACTGACCATACATATGTGGTAGGACCTCCACAGAGAAGAATGGCAGCACCAGACGGAGGAGATTGATATACCCAGATGTGTTACCACATAATCACATGTGGGGCTCGGATGTACTAAAGGACCAAAAAATTGTGGTCTGTAGGAGATAAAATAGCACATTCATTGTTCCCCTGGATAGGAGTGGGAAAAAATTCATTAATGATTGAAACTCTGAATTATCGATTGGGTCTGTTCATGAATGTAACTAAAAAAAAAAAATAGTAGCAGCTCAAAACACTGAAATAGATGCTTTACGTACCATGGTGATGCAAAATCGCATGGTTTTAGACTTGCTTACTGGTTCACAGGGAGGAGTTGTGTTCTGCTGAACACAACATGCTGTACTTTCATCCCAGACTCCATTCATTCAGTGGATATGCAGGACGCATTGGAAGAGCTGAATAAACTTCGTGATGCAATGCATAAAGACACCCTAGCCGTGAACCGGTGGAATCCCTGGTCCTGGTTGACTTCAGGACCATGTTGGCAGTTACTATTGAAAATGGTGACACCAGTTATTATAGTCCTAATTCTGATTGGACTTTGCATGTGTTGTGTGATCCCTTATATCAAAACAATGGTTGGCAAAATGGTGTCAAATACATTTGTACAGTGTAATCTGGCCTTCCAACAAACTATGCCAAAATATCAAGCATTGAAACAGTCAGACCTTAGTGGAGAAAACTGTAATGACTGTACTGAGAATTATGATGATATTGAAAAGCTCACAACTCCAGTTCAAGCTTGAACTGTTGACGTGATGAGTTAACACACTCTTAGCCTATGAAGCTTTAGCTGAAAAAGTAATAAGACAAGTGGTGTAGTCGAATAATACAGAAAAACGGTTCATTTATACCAGTCGGTAGGAGTGATGTATGGTGGTGGTGTGGGGATAACAGAATCTTTGACAGACTGCCACGGAATGTGTCAGGTTATTGTGCCTTAATATCATTATTGTTACCAGTTGAAGCCATACCCATGACCCCTGAAGACGTTACGACATATGCAGCCTCTCTTATTCCTGAAGATTGGCAGAAAGGCATAGCCAGACATAGAGTGAAAAGAGATTGGAAAGGAGTGGGAAATCCAACATATATTGACGCAATAGGAGTCCCCAGGGGAGTGCCTGACAAGTATAAACTGGTTAATCAAATAGCAGCTGGATTCGAATCTTCCATCTGTTGGTGGTGTTCAATTAATAAAAACGTGGACAGAATAGATTAAGTTAATAAACTAACTAACTAAGCTGGGTGATGCCTACTGTATGTTTAACAGGTGATAAACAGGTGGGAAATGTTAAGGATTTTATATATATATATATGTTATCACTGTTAAACATTTGTACCTTTTGTCTTCTTTCTGATGAGAACGGTGTTGTGCTGTTTGCACTTAAACCCGAGAATGTACGTGTTATTCAACCTTGTTGGAGCTGGATGTACTTATTATTATTATTACACAACTTGTTTTCGTAGCCGCTAACGACTGGGAGTAAAAGAACTGAAGGTTGAATTTTGACTGATTGTGATGTGATGCTTAGTGTTCCAGGCAGATGCAGAACAGCTGATAACTGCAACAGACGAACGAGATGTGCTGACCTCCGACGATAAGAGTAAAGAAAGAAACTGTTTTTCCTTACAGCTGCGCTTATTGACGTATGTGTTTATGTTACGGGAAGAAACTTGTCTCGCGTTGTCCCCCCCCCCCTTAGGACAAGTTTTATGATGTGATGAGGGATTCACTAATAAAAAGAGCGAAGCGCAGGCCAGACTTTAGTGTAGCTTTGGTGTACAGCCTGGCCGCACTCCGCGCGTAAAATTTGACTTTCTGTCTCACTGGTGTTTCTTGACTCTGTTTGTCTTATCAAAGGTTTTAAGAATGTTTGGAGGAGAAAATACCCAACAGAAACACTATAAGAAATCAGGAAAAAAAATTGTGGCAGTCAGTAACGGTTACTTTTTTAGACCAAGCGGAGGGAAAAAAATATGGAATCACTCAATTCTGAGGAAAAAATTATGGAATCATGAAAAACAAAAGAACGCGCCAACACATCACTAGTATTTTGTTGCACCACCTCTGGCTTTTATAACAGTTTGCAGTCTCTGAGGCATGGACTTAATGAGTGACAAACAGTACTCTTCATCAATCTGGCTCCAACTTTCTCTGATTGCTGTTGCCAGATCAGCTTTGCAGGTTGGAGCCTTGTCATGGACCATTTTCTTCAACTTCCGAAGATTTTCAATTGGATTAAG
This sequence comes from Thalassophryne amazonica, assembly GCF_902500255.1. Taxonomy (NCBI): domain Eukaryota; kingdom Metazoa; phylum Chordata; class Actinopteri; order Batrachoidiformes; family Batrachoididae; genus Thalassophryne; species Thalassophryne amazonica. The sequence goes on along the minus strand of NC_047113.1, from coordinate 92,395,233 downwards.
ATCCGGACTATTTGCAGGCCATGACATTGACCCTATGTGTCTTTTTGCAAGGAATGTTTTCACAGTTTTTGCTCTATGGCAAGATGCATTATCATCTTGAAAAATGATATCATCCCCAAACATCCTTTCAATTGATGGGATAAGAAAAGTGTCCAAAATATCAACGTAAACCTTTGCATTTATTGATGATGTAATGACAGCCATCTCCCCAGTGCCTTTACCTGACATGTAGCCCCATATCATCAATGACTGTGGAAATTTACATGTTCTCTTCAGGCAGTCATCTTTATAAATCTCATTGGAACGGCACCAAACAAAAGTTCCAGCATCATCACCTTGCCCAATGCAGATTCGAGATTCATCACTGAATATGACTTTCATCCAGTCATCCACAGTCCACGATTGCTTTTCCTTAGCCCATTGTAACCTTGTTTTTTTTTCTGTTTAGGTGTTAATGGTGGCTTTTGTTTAGCTTTTCTGTATGTACACCCCATTTCCTTTAGGGGGTTTCTTACAGTTCGGTCACAGACGTTGACTCCAGTTTCCTCCCATTCGTTCCTCATTTGTTTTGTTGTGCATTTTCTTCAAAGCATATAGAAAGTGAAATCTTGATCCCGAATCCAGATCACCTCCAAAATTCAGTGGAGTCTTCCATGGCCTAATATGTATTCCTGGTGAAAATGTAGAGAATCCATGAAATAATTTTGACATAACCCTCAAAGCCTATATCTTGATCCAGAATCCTTATCCAGATCACCTACATAATTCAATGGAATCTTCCATGCCCTAATATCTATCTGTGGTACAAATTTGGTGAGAATCTGTAAATGGAGTCTTCCATGGCCTAATATTTATCTGTGTTGAAAATTTTGACAAAATCTGTGAAGTAGTTTTGACGTAATCCTTCAAAGTGTATATAAAGTGAATCTTTATCCAGATTTTTGAGACATATTGCTTTAAGTTTTCTGTCTTGACACTTTGATGTCTTCCTTGGTCTACCAGTATGTTTGCCTTTAACAACCTTCCCATGTTGTTTGTATTTGGTCCAGAGTTTAGACACAACTGACTGTGAACAACCAACATCTTTTGCAACATTGCGTGATAATTTACCCTCTTTTAAGAGTTTGATAATCCTCTCTTTTGTTTCAATTGACATCTCTCGTGTTGGAGCCATGATTCATGTCAGTCCACTTGGTGCAACAGCTCTCCAAGGTGTGATCACTCCTTTTTAGATGCAGACTAACGAGCAGATCTGATTTGATGCAGGTGTTAGTTTTTGGGATGAAAATTTACAGGGTGATTCCATAATTTTTTCCTCAGAATTGAGTGATTCCATATTTTTTTCCCTCTGCTTGGTCTAAAAAAGTAACCGTTACTGACTGCCACAATTATTTTTCCTGATTTCTTATAGTGTTTCTTAAAGCCAGAAAGTTGCCATTTGAAATGACTTTAGTTTTGTGTCATGTCTGTGATCTGCTTTTTTTCTATAAAATTAAACAACTGAATGAACATCCTCCGAGGCTGGTGATTCCATAATTTTTGCCAGGGGTTGTAGATTTGATTCAGATTTGACGTGTGTGTGGAGGTTGTATGTGATATGTACTGACGTGGTGTGTTGACATGAGACAAGTAGGCGCACACGGGTGTATTAATGGATGTTTAGGAAGGCATGTGCAAGTGCTCCCTCTCGGCCACACCATAAGTGCCCCTGAAAGCTGCAGCATATTTCGCACACTTCCGCATTTTCGCAGATTTATGTATATTTGTCCAACTTGTAATTGCTTGCACTGCTGTGTGAGCTCAATGTGGTATCACAACTCTCATGTGGTGGCATTGTGTTCATGCGCGTGCACGAAACCATCGCTGCGGGATCGTACACGGCTATCTGACCATCTGTCCCTCCTGACAGCGGCTGAAATTTCTGGAGTTTTGCCAGTTCCTTTTTTTTTTTTTTCCAGCCTTTTTCAGCCCGTTTCTGCCTCTTTTGCCCAACTTTGTGTTGTGTGAAGGAGACCCTTTTGAACATTTGACCACAGCTAAAAGAGTTAGACTCTCGTTTGGTGATCAAGGCCTCTGACCAAAGTCTCCACATTTGTTGGCAGCCCTGATGGGATGGGAGTTTGAGTCAAAAGGAGCCATGATTTATCCAGGGTGGTCACAAGCCTGCCTTCAGACCCACAAGCGCACCCTAAACTCTCAGAGGTCAGGCAGACCTTTTTCCTGCTAATTATTAGTCGTGTCTGTCTGTCTGTGATCTGCCCAGGTAATTATGGAGAAATCTCTTGATTTATGACTCACCCTGTCTGAATGTAAAGCTGCATTTACACATAGACAAGACGCATTATGAATGTCATATTTGCATCTTAACGTGACAACGCATTTGAGTAGGTTTCTTAATAGTGCATGTTGGTGTGTAATCGTGTTTTTCGTGGAGCATGTTTTTGGCTGTCAAAATATCTTCCATGAATGTCACGAACCGCCCTCATGTCGCCTCATGTCGTGGAGGTTGCAAATGAGCGTGTTCATCCATCTTGATTAGTGGTGATCCTTAATAGAGCGTGACAGTGTTCTTCTCTGACATGTGCACAGTAAAACCCTGCTGTACCACATTCAGTTTCATTGCTGCAGTATGCTGAAGAAGGACAGTGACGCCACGTTGGCTAAAAGTCATCAGCGCGCTCCTGCAGGTGTTCCACCTGCTGCTGCTGCTGCTGCCTGATGTCTGGCAAAACACACGAGACGAGAGCCGCATGGAGCCACACAGCTGGCTCTCTCAGTCTCCTCCTCCTCTCTGCACCACTCCGTGGTACAGAGCCCAACTAGGCATGCAATCACAAAGTTCTGCTGTGGATTTTGAGGAGCAAACTGGAGCGATCTGAATTGTTCAGCAGCTGATGGATGAATATCAATCAATCAATCAACTTTTTTCTTGTATAGCGCCAAATCACAACAAACAGTTGCCCCAAGGCGCTCCACATTGCAAGGCAAGGCCATACAATAATTATGAAACACAGTCTACGTCTAAAGCAACATAACCAAGGGATGGTCCAGGGTCAATATGGGGGTGTGTGTGGAGACAATTCACCTCATTCACAACATGACTGAATGTAACAGTGCGCTGTTCTGTGCAACAGTGCGCAACAGTGCGGAACATTATTCTTGACCGTGCGTAATGGTCCCTGAAAATTTTCCAGCAACACGTGCCATTAATTGGAATAATGCGTGGCAACAGATTGCAGCAGTTCCTGAGGACACCTGACACCTCTGCCCGGAACCATCACATTCGTGATCAGCGGCCAAGAATGTATACTTCGTGGCATTCGTGAATTGTCATCATTATGTGTAAATGCAGCATAACACAATCTAAAATTTATAGTTACAGAAAACAGACGTCTGAGGTAACAAAGCAACAGTATATATGTTACTTGTCTGTATGTCCCTGTATGTTCAGCAGAACCATGGAGCAGAAAGTGTGCTTGTGTTAATCTCACACTGCAGCAAGTGCATGTTGAATTCGTGACAGCCTTGGTCAATTGCTGAAGAACAGTTGATTTACAGAGAAGCACTGATAAGAACCAAGAGACAAACCCTTATATGCAGCACAGTCTAGAGCTAAGAAGAACAGTGCAACAACCGCTGATAATAGAAGCCTGGACTGAACCTTTAACACAAATATGGGTTAAGGGTATGCTCAGACGTGAAAGTGTTTAAAAGTTCAGTGAAGTTGTGCAATGTGAGGAAAGTAAATTTGGAAACACCTTTAAAAAGTAGATTTAAAGGTAATATCTGAATGTGTTTTATTGAAAGCTGCTACTAAGTTGGTGACAGGGAGGGTTTTGTCAGAACAGCTCGGAAGATGTGGCTACCACTCGAAATCACAGAGGCCTGCTCGGGCAATCTTCCGGGGAGTTAAACGCTTTGCCTAGGAAAGGCAACCACCATTTACAGTGTCAAGAATTTTTTCCTTGCTTGAGGACAGCAAGGGAAAATGGGTGCAACATGTCATTAGAGAGTGGCACAGATTGATATAAGTAAAACCGACATCTTACAACTACCACCTCGTGGACAAGGCGGTCTGAACAGGTCAGTGTTGTCCGAGTTTTAAGTGAGCACTGCAGAGGCAAAAATTTATCAATAAGAGGCCTTTTCGGATGGTGAAAAATAACAGTACTGTTTGAGTTTTAAGCGCTTACTGCCAGAAGGTCGGCAGGAAAAACCACCAGGAGTGTGGTAATAAAACCGCCGAAGGAACAGTGACAAACTAAAAATTACTGGGTGAAATAAAGCTGGCCAGAAAACTATAAAATAATAATAAAAAAGACAGGAAAAAGTAGAACCCTTCAGAGAGGCAGAGAAATAAAAAGAACGGAGCAAGAGTCAGAGTTTTAAGTGAGCACTGCCAAGGGATTGCGAGATAAAGAACAAAAAGAGGAAAAGTTTGGAGTTTCCCACCACCTCTGCAGCTTATGGGAGGAAAGCACAGGGAATTCATAAGCATCTACACACACACACACAAACACACGCACACAAGAGGTAGCGCCAGTTGGAGCTGTCTCCTAAAGACACGGGGGGTCATAGACAAACACAATACACAGACAGACACATGCGCCCGCACACACACAAGCGTTCAAGCGCATGCGAAAGAGATGCGTGCCAGTCAGAACAGTCACCGGCAGAAGGGGTGTAGCGCACACCTGCAAACCCTCTCGTGCAGGGTCACAGGTGAGCAGAACATACCACTAATGCATGAGTGTGCATGTGTTCACATGTGAGCTGAAACGCATATGACCTCACATACTCGCAGCTGAATCAGAAAACACACACGCACACAGATGGAAAAGATGGAAAAACTCTAAGCCATAAATCACAAAGACACACATACAAGCACACAGATAGCTGAGCAGAAGAGAAGTTTAGAGCGTTGCACAGAGTTAGCAAACTAACACAGGGACAACAATTGAGGACTTACAATTAATAACAAGTCAGTCCACAAGAGGAGACATAGTTTGTTGTAACTTAATGTTGTTTCTTGTTATCCGTTTGTGGAGTTCTTTAAAGCTTAATAAAATCTTGGAAAAGCAGACAGATAAAGGATAAGCAAAAAGAACATCTAGAAAAAATATTAAATAAATAAGTAGGTTTTATAAAAATAATAGCAATAGTAATAATAATAATAAAGCTAATGATAACAACCATATATACAGTGAGGAAAATAAGTATTTGAACACCAAGTGATTTTGCAAGTTCTCCCACTTAGAAATCATGCAGGGGTCTGAAATTTTCATCTTAGGTGCACGTCCACTGTGAGAGACATAACCTTAAAAAAAATCCGGAAATCATAATGTATGATTTTTTAAATAATTTATTTGTATGTTACTGCTGCAAATAAGTATTTGAACACCTGTGAAAATCAATGTTAATATTTGGTACAGTAGCCTTTGTTTGCAATTACAGAGGTCAAACATTTCCTGTAGTTTTTCCACCATGTTTGCACACACTGCAGCAGGGATTTTGGTCTACTCCTCCATACAGATCTTTTCCAAATCTTTCACGATTGGAGTTTCAGCTCCCTCCAAAGATTTTCTATTGAGTTCAGGTCTGGAGACTGACCAGGCCACTCGAGGACCTTGAAATGCTTCTTACGGAGCCCCTCCTTAGTTGCCCTGGCTGTGTGTTTGGGGTCATTGTCATGCTGGAAGACCCAGCCATGACCCATCTTCAATGCTCTTACTGAGGGAAGGAGGTTGTTTGCCAAAATCTTGCAATACATGACCCCATCCATCCTCCCTTTAATACGGTGCAGTCGTCCTTGTCCCCTTTGCAGAAGAGCACCCCCCAGAGTATGATGTTTCCACCCCCATGCTTCACGGTTGGGATGGTTTTCTTGGGGTTGTTCTCATCCTCTAAACATGGTAAGTGGAGTTGATTCCAAAAAGCTTTATTCTGGTCTCATCTGACCACATGACCTTCTCCCAGGCCTCCTCTGGATCATCCAGACGGCCAATGGTGAACTTCAAACGGGCCTGGACATGTGCTGGTTTGAGCAGGGGGACCTTGCTGCCCTGCAGGATTTTAAACCATGACAGCATCATTTGTTACTAATGTAATCTTTGTGACTGTGGTCCCAGTTCTCTTCAGGTCATTGACCAGGTCCTCCTGTGTAGTTCTGAGCTTTCTCAGAATCATCCTTACACCACAAAGTAAGATCTTGCATGGAATCCCAGACCGAGGGAGATTGACAGTCATCTTGTGTTTCTTCCACTTTCTAATAAATAATCATAACAGTTGTTGTCTTCTGCCAAGCTGCTTGCTTGTTGTCCTGTAGTCCATCCCAGCCTTGTGCAGGTCTACAGTTTTGTCCCTGGTATCCTTAGACAGCTCTTTGGTCTTGGCTATGGTGGACACGTTGGAGTGTGATTGATTGAGTGTGTGGACAGGTGTCTTTTATACAGGTAACAAGTTCAAACAGGTGCAATTAATACAGGTAAAGAGTGCAGAATAAGAGGGCTTCTTAAAGAAAAAATAACAGGTCTGTGTGAGCCAGAATTCTTGCTGGTTGGTAGCAGTAACATACAAATAAATTATTAAAAAATCATACATTATGATTTCCGATTTTTTTTTTTTTTTAGATTATGTCTCTCACAGTGGACATGCACCTAAGATGAAAATTTCAGACCCCTCCATGATTTCTAAGTGGGAGAACTTGCAAAACCGCAGGGTGTTCAAATACTTATTTTCCTCACTGTATGTATGTATGTATATATATATATATATATAGTTTCAAAGGCTTTAAGCCTTAAGCGACACATACAATAATGACAGGGTGCATTGTGCTGTCTTCAAATGCTCAAACTGAATTTATAGGCTTGAAACGTGGCTGAAAACACACAATTGCAAGGCTCCACTGAGTCTACCCAAAGACGGAAAGAAGAAAAAATGTGGTTGTAAATCTCCGTTCAACCTACACAATTTCCCCACAGAAAAGAACAGACGTAACAAATGGACTAAAATTGTAAGTACACATTTATTTTGTCAATATCCTGAAACCGTGCCAAAATTTAATGTGGTTGATGGCGCTGTTTTTGTGCATCGGCTCTTATGACTGTAATGTCACGCCATGAATGATGTGGCGCGTAATATTGTAATACTGACATGTTTTATAAATGAATTGCATGCATGCACATATTGTATGTCTGTCAACTTATCAAAACAAACGTGACACCAAAGAGGCTATATGTGAGACCCACGTTCCTTGTAGTCATTACGAAGCTGGCGGAATAGCAATTTCTCATCACTGCTTAGCAAATATTCTGCACTATCCACAGTTTCAGACCCTGGACTTCATCTAACCATCCATCAGTTGGGTCAGAAATTTGTCTCCAACTATCAACAAGGACTGGTCATTTCTGACAGTAGCTCTCTGTTCCTCCTTTGTCAGCACCAATGGCTGTAACGATGCAGCACACGCAAGGGCAGCCAGCTCTTCTTTCTGTCCACTGCCGTACGCAGTCCTGGCTGTAACAGGCAATCCACGGAGCTTACAAAAACGCTTTAAATTGTCAACTTTCCAGCGGGTGAAATGGTCCAAATCATAGCACTCCTCGCTGCTTTCTGCCATCTTTGAATGTGGATTGGTAGCCGAAAAATTTAGCATACCCATAATGCACTGCATGGCCAGAGATGTCCACTTCGCTTATTCACGTCGTCATAACATAACAATAGCCATGTTTCCATTCCCCAGTCCCTTCCTGGCTTGTCCTTTTGGCCCTTGTCTCTCCCTTCTCTGTTCTCTTTTTGTGTTGTTGGTCATCTGGTGCCGCCTCTGCAGGGGTACTGTTGCGTTCCACCCCTTGTCCCTGTCTGTTGTTCTGGTTGTTGAATACTGTTGGTCACACTATACTTTAGTCATGTTTTCAGTACTCCTTTAGTTTTTATGTTGTACTATATGATGGCCCCTTGACACATCACATGAAGTTGTGCGAAACCAGTAGAAACTGGCTAAAAAAGAGAAAAAAATCAGAACTGGTGAATCGCGAAACATCCCACCTGCTTTCGGGAGGGACACATGGTTAGACAGCCTTAAGAGTGTGCATAACATGAATGCTTGGTCTTGTTGGATTTGTGAGAATCTACTGAATCGACTGGTACCTTCTTTCCCATGTAACAATAAGAAATATACTCAAAACCTGGATTAATCTTTTTAGTCGCATAGCACCACTAATATTCTGAACACTACTGTATGTGGTTTTATTTATTAGAATGTCAGAAGAGCCCGCGGATGCATGTGCCTCGCGGTGGTGTCTCTTTTGCTGATATTCTGATGCCACAAATTGTGTTCCTCAGCTGTGCATAGCGATGTCGTGGTGGTCAGGTGCAGCTGCATACTCATCACTTTGTGTGCTGAGATGTGGTTGAAGTGATCCAGTTTTTATTTTTCCCCATGTCTTTATTATTTGCAGACACACGTGCAGCACCAAGTACTATGCCTTGCACATGGGTGAGTGGAGCACATGTGTTCCCCAGCTTTGCACTGCACTGGTGGCAGCTGTGAACTGGTGAGGAGGCAGCTGTGATGTGGAGCGGCGCACGCTGCAGGACTGCAGCACTGGCCATGGCCGGTGGTCAGCCCCCTTTTTGCTTGATTGTGAGTGTCGTCCAACCCATGACGTGATTACATGACAACCACTGTTCCCTGACAAACACATAACTGTAGTGCATTTGTGCGCATGTGACCATATCAATCAATACATGATCAACACATGACACACCAACCTTCCCATAGCAGCAATGCACTCACATAGATGGGCTCACAGCTTCAGCCTGTGGGGCAATTGAGCTGGCCATGCTGATTTTTCTGTGAGGCTGTCAGTTAGGCTGGGACATGACGGATGGACGATGTGGATGTTCCGATCGCGTGTCATGTGACGTGTCTGTCCGGTCAGCTGGCATGCTGGTTCTGTGACACGCACAAACCACGATCACAATAAAAAAGAAATAGAAGGATCATACATTCCTCTCCATAAATCTGAATGAACATTCCAAACCTGTGGTCCATTTTCTGCAGCCTGAGTAAAAAAAAAAAAAAAAAAAAGTTTGTTTCTTCATTTTCACATTTTTTTTTTCTCTCTCAGTAGCCAGCCACACTGGACTCGTGTAAAATGTAAATAAAAACAGAATACAATGATTTGCAACTCCTCTTCAACCTATATTCAATTAAATACACCACAAAGACAAGATATTTAATGTTCAAACTAATGAACTTTATTGTTTTTGTGCAAATATTTCCTCAGTTTGAAATGGATGTCCGCAACACATTCCAAAAAAGTTGGGACAGGGCAACAAAAGACTGGGAAAATTGATGAATGCTCAAAGAACACCTGTTTGGAACATTCCACAGGTGAACAGGTTAATTGGAAACAGGTGAGTGTCATGATTGGGTATAAAAGGAGCATCCCCAAAAGGCTCAGCTGTTTACAAGCAAAGATAGGGCAAGGATCACCACTTTGTGAACAACTGCGTGAAAAAATACTCCAACAATTTAAGAACAATGTTTCTCAGTGTTCAATTGCAAGGAATTTAGGGATTCCATCATCTACAGTCCATAATATAATCAGAAGATTCAGAGAATCTGGAGAACTTTCTACACGTAAGTGGCAAGGCCGAAAACCAACATTGAATGCCCATGACCTTCGATCTCTCAGGTGGCACTGCATTAAAAACCGACATCATTGTGTAAAGGATCTTACCGCCTGGGCACAGGAACACTTCAGAAAACCACTGTCAGTTAACACAGTTCATTGCTACATCTACAAGTGCAAGTTAAATCTCTCCCATGCAAAGTGAAAGCCATACATCAACAACATCCAGAAATGCTGCAGCCTTCTCTGGGCCCGAGCTCATTTGAAATGAACAAACGCAAAGTGGAAAAGTGTCCTGTGGTCTGATGAGTCCACATTTCACATTGTTTTTGGAAATCAGGGACGTTGTGTCCTCCAGGCAAAAGAGGTGAAAGACCATCCAGATTGTTACCACCGCAAAGTTCAAAAGCCAGCATCTGTGATGGTATGGGGGTGTGTTAGTGCCCATGGCATGGGCAACTTACACATCTGTGATGGCACCATCAATGCTGAAAGGTACATCCAGGTTTTGTACCTGCCTGCAGTCCAGACCTGTCGCCCATTGAAAATGAAACGCAAAGTACGACAATGGAGCCCCCGGACTGTTGAACAACTGAAGTCGTACATCAAGAAAGAATGGGAAAGAATTCCACCTACAAAGCTTCAACAATTAGTGTCCTCAGTTCCCAAACGCTTACTGAGTGTTGTTAGAAGGAAAGGTGATGTAACACAGTGGTAAACATACCACTGTCCCAGCTTTTTTGAAACGTTTTGCAGGCATCCATTTCAAAATGAGGACATATTTGTACAAAAACAATAAAGTTTATCAGTTTGAACATTAAATATCTTGTCTTTGTGGTGTATTCAGTTGAATATAGGTTGAAGATGATTTGCAAATTGTATTCTGTTTTTATTTACATTTTGCACAATGTCCCAACTTCATTGGAATTGGGGTTGTACTAAAGCAGACATTTAACCCCTTTCCATGGTGTCTTTATCCCGCAAAATTGGAGAATGAATGTTACAGTTTTGTTACCCACCATTGTCCAGCCACACTCAAAAAAACCGATGCATTGATGAACTCAATTCATTTATGTGCAGGATTTCCATCTAATAAATATATGTAGCCTCAACTCAAATAAAGTACATCCATGTGAGATAATTTAATTTAATTTAATTTAATTTAGTTGGGACTACAGAGGTATATTTATTAGATGGAAATCTTGCCATTAACTGAATTGAGTTCATCCAATGAGTCATTTGTTTGAGTGCAGCAACACCATCATCCACAACTCATGTCAGTACTTGTCGAATAAATTCAGACCTGCCAAACTTGAATCTTGTCAGAAAACTGTGTAACCGTGACTTAAAAATGGAAGCACTTCCAATAGCTCTGCCCATACCCTGGCAACAACAGCGTTACTAACTGATATAAGCATGGTCTTTGTAGAAAAGACAGCATGGTGGCTAAGTGGTTAGCAGTGTTACCTCACAGCAAGAAGGTCCTCGTATCACTTACCACCTGCTCCATTCTGTGTGAAGTTTGTATTTTCTCCCTGCATGAGCATGGGTTTACTCCGGTTTCATCAGCCTCCAAAGACATGCAGGTTAGCTGAATTGGAAAAGTTAAATTGACTATAGGTGTGAATGCATTTGGTTGTCTATATGTGTCATCCTGTCCACAATGTACCCTGCCTCTTGACAAATTACCGTTGGGACAGGCTCCATCTTCCTCGTGACCCTTAATTGGAATGAGCTGATATAGAAAATTAATGAAAATTGACAATAGGTATGAGTGTCCACTCCAATCACTCAACAGAAATACTGGAGCACAGACTTCTTCGATAGTCCGTTACAATAATTTATCACACAGTAAGCTTTATCTCAGATATCTGAAATAAAATATCTTCACCTAGACAGAGGACAGACAGAGTCAGTCCTCAGCAGCTAGTGGTCTTCTGCAAGCAGGGCTCTAGGCACAGCTTGTCCAGCACACTAGGTGCGAGAATAGAATATGGCACTGATTTGTCAAACTCTTGTTTTTTTTGCTCTTGGCTATTTTCTCCCTGTTCAATAGTTTACTTGAGCTTTTTGTGTACTATTCAGTGACAAAATTGTACCGACTTAGGTTATGCCTGGCACAGAAATTGCTAACAGGTCAGAAGGTCTGTAAATTTATTGCAAAAACCCAGCTCTGAGTGGCTGTGGCTTTGTGGAATGTCTTTCAGTCCCCACCTAAGATGGCAGCCCAAGCTACGGGTAGGTTTAATCAATGACAGTCGCCACTACAGCTTTTATTTATCTCTATGTCTTTGACCAAGATGTGATGACACCAGCCTATTATCTGTAAGGTTTTAATAAAATTAAATATATTCATTGTACATTTTACTTCTGAATTCATAAAAAAAAATAATAATAATAACTGTGATATGTATTGTAGTTTTGACATTTGTGTGTTTGAACCACATTGGAGACTCAGCAGTTTGGTTACATTACAATAAAACAAATCTCGGCTTGAGTCTCTCATAGGCCTTTTAACAGTCTAGTGCAGGAATGGCTAATCTTTCGTCTAGAAAGCCCTTCTCTGTTCCACTCCTCTGTTTAGCTATATAACTTGTGAAACAATAGATAAAAGTTCCACTATGCATCGTTTAGCGAATCACATTCACAGAAGCCTATAGATCCTTCAGAGTTGTCACACTTTTCTTGGTGGCTTCACTCACTTGTCTCCTTCTTGCAGTCACTCAGTTTTTGAGAACTGCCTACTCCAGACAGATTCACGGTGCAGTACTTCATTGTGTTTCTTAATAACTGAATTAAATGAAGTTCAAGACATATTCAATGAGAGAAACGCTCATGCATTCATCTTCTGACTTGTCGAAAGAAAACTGCGTGTGAAAGTGATGGTTTGTGTTGAACTTTTTCCTACCATTTTGTTAAAATTTACTTTAAAATTTAAAAGGCATATTTTGCATATTTGATGTCAGCTCCATTGTGGTGGTGGCACAGTTATACAAATTGTCACTGCCCAGATACTAATGGACCTAACTACACACCACTGCAAAACATGGCCCAAACATGACCCAAACGGAAAGGTCACAAGGACTTAAAATAAATTTGACAGGAACATTTATAGCAAATATTTAGGGATTGCTGGGGGAGAAAAAATCTTCATGGAAGAAAAGTTAAATTGATTCCTAAAGGAACAACACACAAGTTCTGAGGCTCAAAGGACTGTCAGCACTCAGACTGACAAGATGGACTGAGACAATAACAACATGCAATGTACAAGATGGACAGAATTTCGACAGGGAAGATAAAAAAAAATCGAGCATCTCCATCAGGCAAACATGTCAGTCAAAACCAAAATAGGGTGAGGGTAATCTTCCTCCAAGGGTCCCTGTCAATGCTCAAGTGCTTCATGTTGTTTTGTGTTAAATATCAATTTGGGCAAATTCAAGATTGAATAATACATCTGTTCACAGAATCTGGGGATCAAGTTGATAATAAATACTTCAGTGCCATTCAAGTATCTGCGTATTCCACATTTTGTCCAGTCAGTTCAACATGTTTATTGACTGACACATTATTCGTGTTTCAATACTATATGCTGCTGGATAGTGTATTATTTAATGTTATAAACTCTGAATCAGGAAATCAAAGCAGAACAATGCTCATGAGAGTGCATACACCAATGGCCAACAATCCGTGAGACTGAATATGGATTAAAATACATTTCACTAAGGCAGACTTGCATTCATTCAAAACAACAAAAAACTCAACAAAGCATATTGTGGCGAGCGGTGTGGAAGAATGAGATGCTAGGAACGTTTCTACACTCTATCACAAGGAGGTACTGCTTTATTTTTCAACCCCAACAACATGGGAAATGATGGAGAACATCAAACGTAATACACTTTTTAATTATGGTGGCAACAGAACACTTAACTAAATTTGACTAACTCAATTGGACAATTAAACACACTAAATCAATAACTCCAACAACACTATTACACTAACATGAAAGACAATACATTCAATACGTTCCTCCTGTTTCATGAAAAGGTTGGCATGTCTCTGTAAACACCACTCCTTTCATATCTTTCTTGCACACTTCACTCCTCATCTGCTCTGTTTTGGTGGTGAGAAATGTTGTTTTATTGCATTACTGCTTTGGAACAAAACCACAAATGATATTTGCCTAACACTTTGCAATCTGTTTTGGTTTTAATGTGGACTTGGTTAACTATGAGGGACGGCTGAAAAGTTTTGTTTCCAATGTATTTCAGTAACAGTCAAGGAAAAGATTATTCTTGTTGTAGTTTCACTTTGATGCCTTGCCTAATGGCTGCACCAAATAGCTGCTGCCTGCAGTTTCAAGCATACATTGATTTTCTTTAGTTGAAACACAAGCACAGTAGTTTGTAAAAAATAAAAATTAAAAATGGTGACATACTTAAACGTAGATATTAAACAACATGCTATCATTAAATTACTCATGGCAGAGGGTTGGACACCCATCTATGGTGGCGCCTGGGTGGATGTCAGTGCAGTCAGGAGGTGGGTGAAGAGTATGAAGTGCAAAATCCAGCCATGACTGGGTCCATTGGTGGTGCCTCAAAACAGCAACAGATGCACAGCATCGTGTGGGTGCAATGGCATAGTCCATACAGAAATTTTGGAAGAAGGCAACACGGTCAACTCTGAGTGATAGGTGGATAGAGCAACAGCTGTGTGCACATTTGACCTGGAAAAGACAATTCTCCAGCATGCTTGTCCACACACACGTCAAAAAACACAAGATGCATTGCATCAGCGCAAACCCTATGAGATTTGAATGCACCCCCCAGATCTCACACTTTGCAGCTTTTCCTTTTTCCCCAAGGTGAAAGGACACCTGAATGGACTCCGTTACACCAGTGATGCAGAGGTGCAAGCAGCTTTGAATCTCTGCTGCCGAGAGGAGACAGCTTCACCGATGGGATGCAAAAACATGGCGTGTGTGGAAAGGGAAGGTGACTACGTGGAAATGTGATGATACTGCCTGACAGAGAACATTCCAATCTATAAGCAGATATGCAATTTATGTGAGTTTCTTCCTTTATATTGAATTATTGCACAGGAGGCAGAACTTTTCAGTCGACCATTGTAATTTACAGTGGAAAGCAAAAATCACAAAGTCATTTAGTGATCACGGAAATGTATTCAGATGTTGCATATTGTTGATGCAATGTGATCAGAATTGGTGTCTATTTACGTATTTGGTATTGAGTCAATACCCAATCGGCCCTTTCCCATGCTCAAAAACTCACCAAACTTTGCAAAGTCGTCCAGCTGGATCCGAAATTAGTTATTTTGGGGGTTGCGCAAATGCTCCCCGACAAATTTTCAAAAAACCCTCCACATCGGGGTTTTTTGTCATAGCCTCACAAAATTTGGTACACATATTTACCATGCTGGGATGCACAAAATAGTTTCTTAATGTCATGGTGAAATTTTGACAGGAAGTCGGCCATTTTGATTTTAATTTTCGATTTTGAGGTAATTTTTGCCATTTTTGGTCATTTCCACTACTTATATTCAAACTAACTCATCTTAGGGATTTCATCCAATCATCTTCAAATTTGGTACACATCATCATGGCCCCATGCTGATCAAAAGGTATCAAAAGAACTTCTGTAGGTGAAAAGGCGTGGCTCCTACGGTTCGTCAAACTTTGGAGAGGCTTTCAGAGCACACCATTTCGACGGCTGTCACACCCACATACTTCATCTTAGATCCATCAAACTTGGTGGACATGATGAGGGCTCCGCCCTGAACACCTTCGAGTATTAACTTCCCACCTAAGTCATAGCGTACCCCGGTGGTAATAGGAAATATCCTATTTGCATTTTAAAAGGTACTAATGTCACATAGTTAACCCCATCAACTTAATTCCACTTCTAAAACATGCAGAACAAGTTGGTGAATGTATGTGATGATCGCCGTGAAGCTACGAGTAATGGCGTCCATGTAGTGGCGTGCCGAATAGCGACCCTTTGCCATGATATTACTTTCTTTTGATGGCATTAATTTTGTCATATCATCATGAAAATTAATACACAGGTCAAGCATGACAACCTCTAACAGGTCATAGGGGCGTTACCCACGGGCAGGGCAAAATGCCTCAATAGCACCCTCTTGTAACTTTCAAAAACCCCTACCCATAGGGTTTTTTTGCAGTAGGGACATGAAAATTGGTACACATGTGTGACTTGCATAGACGTACAAAAACGTCTCTTGCACCATTGGTCTACTCCAAACAGGAAGTTGGCCATTTTGAATTTTCGTGGCATTTTGGTGTGATTTCCACACTCCTCCAAAGGATTATGTCCAATGCGTTTCAAATTTCTTTCAGCTCATCCAGACACAATACTGATCAAAAGTTATAAAAAGCTTTTTTTCTATGTCGAAGGGTGTGGCCGCTATGGCGCCACCATTTTGACCCTGCGCCATGGAACATCAAGTCATGAGAACACCTTCATGGTTTGTCTGACTGACTTGAAACTTCACGTGTGATGAAGATCAGCCTCTGAACACACTTGCTCCCTCGGTTTGTGCACTGAGCATCCCCTAGTGGATGAACCATCAACTTGTCATAACTCCTTCATGCATTGTCTGATTTGCCTGAAACTTGAACTGTATGACGAGTGTATGCCCCTGTACGCACCTGCCCACATCTGGTCACAAGGGGACGTGCTGGCTCGGGGAGGCGGTGGAGTGGACACGAGGGCCTGTATATGACTGTTTGCAGTCCTAGTTGTAATAGTTGTTGATACTACTGCTTGGTGGCAGAGACCAGGAGGCAAAGACACTTGAGAACAGGTTGCTGGTGAGGTGATCCAGGCGGGCCACTGGAGCTGGTGGTGGCCGTGGACTGCACAAAAAGACAAGCGACAAATTAGATTCTTACTTCACAAAAAAACATAGACCAGGAGAGCAAATCAGTTTTGGAAAACACTTAAGTATCCAAGACCAACATTACTGTGATGTATTAGGGTATAAAAGGCCATTACTCCTCCACACCAATGTGTGGTGCTATGCACATTCTACTGTCTGTTCCTGTACAACAGCAAATAAACCAGGTGCAATGCAGCTCATGGTATCTGTGTGGCATGCTTCTACTTCAGCATATTGATGCTTTGTATGTGAGTAAATCTTCTGTTGACTGATGAGTCACAAGAATTACCACCCCAAATGTGGAATGATCTGGTAGCGTCCTCTTGTTCAGCTGAGGCTTAAATAGGAGACTGCTGATTAGATGTAAATGTGCAGCAGCCACAGGTGGAGGCGTTGATCAGCTCCACTCGCTGGAAGGCACAGGAAGGAGGAGAGAAAATATGGCATAGGCCAGACCGATCCTCCAGACTCCAACACCAAGAGTGGATTCTGCTAGCAGTGCAACACAAGTGAACACATCTGTCCTGTAAACAATGATACTCCAGCAGGAAGGTGGAGAAGTCAAGCTTATTTTCAAATGTATGCATGGAGTTTAGTTTAAACTTGATCCAGAATGAGACTGCTTCTAATTTAAGTGAAATAAGTGCATTTTCACTTGCTGATAATAGCCCACATGAGCATTAAAGTAAGAATGATTCCCGTGCTGTATTTGCATCAAAACCCGCAACAGCAGAGATTTGTCATTTTCACATGATAATCACGTATCATTTCTCTGTCTGTTCCAACATGATTCCAATATGCTGTGTGAAATTGTGATTAAAAAAACAGAAAGCAATGATCAGCACACTTACAGAAACCCAATGTGCATATGTCAAACCCAATAATTAATTCTGATTTTCAGTGTGAGATCAGAAGGGAACAAATTTTGTGTCTGATCATGTTCATGGAACTTCTGAGTCTTTTTGCTCTGCCCGAAATGTCAAGTTGAGTCCTGGTTCCTCTCTTTGTGCCAAACTGTTAAATAAAAACTACATCAAGAAGTCAATATATTGATGGGGGACAACACAGAGATAATAAGGACAGTTTTGGCATGTCTCAGAGAAACAAGAGACAACCGAACAGAATGGCTTAAACACACAGACTAATGCATATTCTCCCAAAGCAAGATACTTTTTTGAAATATGCAGGATTCAAACCGTAAAAAGTGCAATATGGAAACTAAATAATGCAGTACAAAAATAGAAGAATATCCACATTACAGTCAGAAACTACACCAATGGCTTGTTGTTAAAGTGCATCCATAACAGCAGAGAAATACTATTTGTGGTGATGGTGGTGGAATGCACACTCACAACACTTAAAATTTGTGACAGAGCAAAATAGCTAAACTAAAGTTGTTACAGCAAATTATGGCAGGTGTGCACGCCACATTCACTGGGCTGTCACTTAAAAATAAAAGGTGTCGGCAATGTGTGGCAGGGTGAAAATCTTTCACAGTGCATAGCCTGACAATATACACAGGGATTCCCACAACACTAGAACACAGCAACTAGTTTATTTTGGTGTGGTGGCATCTCTGTGCCACAGAAGTGCGAATGTTCTTCCATGCCCTAATATCCATCTGTGGTACAAATTTAGTGAGCATCTGTGAAGTCATTTTGAAGTAATCCTTCAAAGCCGACATAAAGTGAAACTTGATCCAGAAACCAGATCCGGCTCACCTCCAAAATTTAATGGAGTCTTCCATGGCCTAATATGTATCTGTGCTGAAAATTTAATCAAAATCTGTGAAGAAGTTTTTATGTAATCCTTCAAAAACTATATAAAATTAAACTACATCCAGAATCCAGATCCAGATCACCTCCAAAATTTAATGATGTCTTCCATGGCATAATATGTATCTGTGTTGAACATTTTCTCAAAATCCATGAAGTAGTTTTGCCGTGATCCTTCAAAGCATATATAAAGTGAAATCTTGATCCAGAATCCAGATCACCTCCAAAATTCAGTGGAGTCATCCATGGCCTAATATGTATTCCTGGTGAAAATGTAGAGAATCCATGAAATAATTTTGACATAACCCTCAAAGCCTATATGAAGTAAATCTTGATCCAGAATCCTTATCCAGATCACCTACATAATTCAATGGAGTCTTCCATGCCCTAATATCTATCTGTGGTACAAATTTGGTGAGAATCTGTAAATAGAGTCTTCCATGGCCTAATATTTATCTATGTTGAAAATTTGTCAAAATCTGTGAAGTAGTTTTGACGTAATCCTTCAAAGTGTATATAAAGTGAATCTTTATCCAGAATCCAGATCCAGATCACTTACAAAATTCAGTGGAGTCTTCCATGTAGTATATGTATCTGTATGTTCCCTATGTATCTGTGTTGAAAATTACATCAAAATGCGTGTAGTAGTTTGATGTAATTTTACTAACGGATAGACAGACAAATAAATAAACACAGGTGATTTTATTACATCCTTGGCGGACATAATAATGAAATGTAAAGTGTATGTACGAGAAGAAAATCAGCACAGTTACAGCCTGATTATTTTAAACAAGGTAGAGGACATTGTGTAAAATGTAAATAAAAACAGAATGACAATGATTTGCAAATCCTCTTCAACCTATATTCAATTGAATACACCACAAAGACAAGATAGTTAATGTTCAAACTGATAAACTTTATTGTTTTTGTGCAAATATTTGCTCATTTTGAAATGGATGCCTGCAACACATTTCAAAAAAGCTGCGACAGTGGTATGTTTACCACAGTGTTACATCACCTTTCCTTCTAACAACACTCAATAAGCATTTGGGAACTGATGACACTAATTGTTGAAGCTTTGTAGGTGGAATTCTTTCCCATTCCTGCTTGATTTATGACTTCAGTTGTTGAACAGTCCGGGGTCTCTATTATTGTATTTTTGCACTTCAAAATACGACACACATGTTCAATGGGCGACAGGCCTGGACTGCACGCAGGCCAATCTAGTACCCGCACTATTTTACTACGAAGCCACACTGTTGAAACACGTGCAGAATGTGGCTTGGCATTGTCTTGCTGAAATAAGCAGGGATGTCCCTGAAAAAGACGTTGTTTGGATGGCAGCAAGTGTTTCTCCAAAACCTGGATGTATCTTTCAGCATTGATGGTGCCATCACAGATGTGTAAGTTGTCCATGATATGGGCACTAACACACCCCCATACCATCACAGATGCTGGTTTTTGAACTTTGCGCTGGTAACAATGTGGATGGTCTTTTTCCTCTTTTGTCCAGAGGACACGACATCCACGATTTCCAAAAACAATTTGAAATGTGGACTCATCAGACCACAGCACACTTTTCCACTTTGCGTCTGTCCATTTGAAATGAGCTTGGGCCCAGAGAAGGCGGTGGCGTTTCTGGATGTTGTTGATATATGGCTTTCGCTTTGCATGGTAGAGTTTTAACTTACACTTGTAGATGTAGCGACAAACTGTGTGAACTGACAGTGGTTTTCTGAAGTGTTTCTGAGCCCAGGCGGTAAGATCCTTTACACAATGATATCAGTTTTTAATGCAGTGCCGCCTGAGGGATCGAAGGTCACGGGCATTCAGTGTTGGTTTTTTGGCCTTGTTGCTTACGTGTGGAAAGTTCTCCAGAGATTCTCTGAATCTTCTGATTATATTATGGACTGTAGATGATGGAATCCCTAAAGTCCTTGCAAGTGAATGTTGAGAAACATTGTTTTTAAACTGTTGGACTATTTTTTCATGCAGTTGTTTACAAAGTCTTTGCTTGTGAACATCTGAGACTTTTGGGGATGCTCCTTTTATACCCAATCATGACACTCACCTGTTTCCAATTAGATGTTCTTTGAGCATTCGTCAACTTTCCCAGTTTTATGTTACCCCGTCCCAACGTATTTTGAAATGTGTTGCAGGCATCCATTTCAAATGAGCAAATATTTGCACAAAAAACAACAATCTATCAGTTTGAACATTAAATATCTTGTCTTTGTGGTGTATTCAACTGAATATAGGTTGAAGAGGATTTGCAAATGATTGTCATTCTGTTTTTATTTACATTTTACACAACTTCCCAACTTCACTGGAATTGGGGTCGTATAATGAACATTCCTACTCACTGAATATGTCTTGTGTCTTGACTTTATGTCAGTCGTTGAAAAATAGAAACAGAATGGGACATCTGTGTGGAGTCAGCAGTTCCCAAAAACTGAGTGAAGATAAATGGAGACGACTGAGGGAGGTCCAACACACCTATGACAATCTGAATGAGTTATTGGCTCCTGTGGCTATGACGGAAAGAAATTATACATTGTGCTACTTTTGTGTACCATATCATGAACCACAGCTTCATGGTGGAGTGGAATAAAACAGATAACTGATCAGATCAAGGCTCAGGTCTCACCTGTCCCTTCTGACAAACTGTATCTGTAATTACACACCTTCTCTGGAGAACATTTTCTCTTTTCCTTTTAGTTTGCCAACTCATGAGTCATATTTCAATTAAATTTATTTTATAGCACCAAATCATGATGTAAGAGCAATTTCTTTTTTATTGTGCTGCCAGTCTGGGAAATGGATTATCAACATATTTAAATGCACATGCTAATGTACAACATAAATTTGCAGTCGTTACAGTAGAGTACAGCTGAGATCAGCATTTTTGCATTGCAGCTGACCTCCTGAACCTTATACTTTTGATCCTCATGTCTTCAAACTGCCTGACTCTCTGCACACTGCGATTTCTGTTTCCCTGGCACTGTTTCTGCTGAGGACTCATGCACAACAGTGTCACGTGTACTCAGAGTTGTGTGAAAATGGCTTGTTGGTAAAGGGTGAGCATTTTGTGAGGGCACAGACTTCTCCCGCTTTGATCAAGGCTCTGGTAACACTGATGCACAGTCCGCACGTGCAGCATGAATACACACAAACATGTTGCTACTCAGTTGTTCAAGAGGTTTTATTTTGACCTATTTCAATCCTGGGTGCTGCCAAAGCTCCTATCGGTGTTAGATTTGCATAATCACGTGTGAGTACAGCCAACATTTGTCTAGATGCAACTTGTGTAGTGTATCAATGTATGTGCCAACATTCACACGTACAGTGTGCACGTTATACATCAGTGTGCATCTGAGTGTGTGTGTGTATGTACGCCATGTGAGTCCACAGAGTCTCATTAATGGCTTCATTAAGACCAGGGAGATCTCATTTGGAAGGAGTGAATTATTCAACCCGTGAGTCACTTAGCACCCCATCGACACCATCCAGGTAGACCAAGTAACTGACTGAATGAATTATTTAATTAGGACAAAACCAAGCAGAGAGGTAAACAGATTATTAAGGATGCTCCTTAACTGAAAAGTACTGCACAGATTTGTACTAGAAATTCTGGTGAGAGGCAGCATAGAAACTCAGCACATTTCCATTTTTATTTTCAGCCCATCGCCAAGGGCAAGGATGGTAACGATTGATCCGCTTGACTTGAAAATTTAAACAAACAAACTGTGTGCTTTGCAGTGAGTCTGGACACACACTGTTTCTACCAAAAATAACCCCACAGGCATGAAAAGTAGGATCATGGGCCATGCTGCAAACATGATACCTAATTCATGAAGATATACCCTAAACAGTAAAGTGAAAATAGCAGAAGGGCACTGAGAAAGCACCTTGCTAGGGTGAGTGGTTATTAATACTCATGTCAACAGTCAAAGAAGGGTAACAGATCTTTGAGATATGTAATGCATAACACCTTTAACACTGTCAGAGGAAGGTAATGACTAATGCTAACATGTCAGGATGAACGTTGAAGTTAATATATGGGCCAGTAGGTTTGCTGTTGGAGCACCATAGAGCCTTGAAATGAAATTCAAGGCAATAGTTTGAATGTGTAAGAAAAATGCTGCATGAAGCTGTATGATGTGTGATATTTGCGGTAGGACCACCACTTCTCCAATGTCTGAAGCTTCCACCTCGACCATAAACTGCCGACAGTGATCCGGGTGGAGTAGCACAGGAGCAGACGTGAAACACTGCTTGAGTTCACAGATGGCTGCATCACACTCAGGGGACCAAACAAAAGACCTGTGGGGAGAGGTAAGATCATTCAAAGGTAAATAAATGCAACTAAAACTGTGAATGAACTTCCAATAAAAGTTAGCAAATCCAAGGAATTTGTGCACCTCCTTATGGGTATGTGGCATGGTCCACTCGTCCACTATTTAGCCACCACAAACCCCAGAAAGATACTGAGGGTTTGGGGAATTTGCATGTTGCATACAGCTGGTTTTGGAGTAACCGCTGCAGTTCCAAACGGTCATGTGTATTATGTCCCAAAGTACATTTATGAACCAAATTTTGAAATGTGTCCTGTACGCTGGTAAGGCAAATGGCATGACCAAATATTCATAATGGCCTATTGGGATATTAAACACCGGCTTCCATTTCTCATCCTACAGTGGCTCAAATGCCAGTACAATTAATGGAAGGGGGTATCTGTTCTTCACAGTTACATCATTTTGCCCTCGAGTGGTTCCAGGGTGTTATCCTTCTTCTCTATGAAGAAAAACCCCGCCCCCGCAGGTGACGAGGATGGTCTGATTAGACTGGCTGCAAGAGATTCTTGTATGTTGTCCTCAATGGCTTGGTGTTCTGGTGCTGATAGGGAATACAGCTTGCCCTTTGGGGGGGGTTCCTGGCAACAAATCTATGGCACAATCATAATCTCGGTGCAGAGGCAGGGACTTAAGCTTAGCCTTGCTAAAGACTGCAGAAAGGTCATGGTAGCAGGATGGAACATTAGTGAAGTCTGGGTCAGTTTTAAGCAGACACGAGGTCATTTTAAGCAGAAACAAGGTGATAATCTGTGAGTCGCTACTGATGCTTTAAAATGACAGAGGCACAGTGAAAGCAGCAGCAGCTCCTCTGGCTGTGGCACTCTGATCTTTTCCTCTGTCTTTAATTGTGAAATATTGTTGAATTGATGTGGAAATGATTGTTGTACAGAAGCTTCAGATATCTGTTGCTGAGACAGATGATGATTGAAGTGCAGACTTAAGCAGAAATGAGGTGATAATTGGTGAACTGCGGCTGATGCACAGAAATGACGCATGCACAATAAAGTTAGCGTGGACCGATTTTTAGGGGGGGCGTTCAATTGGCGACACCGGTTTCCTCCTACATTGAAAGACATGCAGGTTAGGTGAATTGGAATCTTTACAATTGCCCAGGTCTCCCTTGCTAAAGAGATCTCAATGTCAATGGGACTAACCTGGCAGTTTGGCCCCCAGGAAAGGATCAGCCCATTGTCCCATTCAATATTTGAGTTATGTCTCTTCAACTACATCATCACTGGATGAGTCATATTTCCAAAAATGTGGACGTGCATTTAGAGAATGAACCCTGTGCAGGCAGAGAACAGTGAGCAATTCTCCCTAAGGTGCTGCCATCCATGGCATTCATTTTAGTGTGGTCAGACAAAAAAGCTGAGGCCTAAAGTTCAAAATGTAGTTCACATTGTGTGATGAACAGCTTCACATCTCCTGATTTCCCTTAGAATCATTCTGAATGGGGAAAGCTGATTGCAAAAAACCGGTGTCTTGGACCTGGAGTCCTGTGTTCTCTGCCGCTGGAGTCTGCTGGACTGCTGGGGCAGTGTGTGTCTCCACCTTGCTGTGTTCCAGGACTCGGCGCTGGAACAGAGTTCTGCAGTGCCTAGTCCTGGAGAAGATGGAAAGAGAAGCACGCAGTCCAGTCCACTGTGGAGATCTGTGCGCACAGATCGGTGGATCCACCTGCTGTTGTCTATCCAGACCATCCTCGTCTTCTGTCGCGTACAGTTCGAACGTATACGGCTGGAGCCCCTCATTATTTTCACCGTCGTTTTGTTCATCAGAAACTTCCTCATCTTCTTCAAAAACAAACGATATATCACTTAAATCTTCGCTATAATCGCTCACTATGCCTTCGCTGTCCGTGTCTGCCGTATTGGTAAACAGAGCATCGCTTCGACACATTTACTCGCATGACGTCACATCCATCGCAGCGATAAAGTAGGTCAACTCGGAAGTGGTAAATACAAATTCTCAGATGAGTAACGAAACGTTTTATCCTTGTTTAGTGTAATTTTATGGTAAAAAAACAAAGACAACATGTGGAAAAAGCTTTTTATTCTTCAAGAATATGTAAAACATCATGGCATGGCAGGGACACTTTAATCTTAAACTCAAAGCAAATCTCTATTACTTGATGTGTGTTAATTAAAAATATAAAAGCCAAAATGATGAGTTGCATATGTAATGGGGCACTTTAGTATAATACCTTTAAATAATCTGTTTTATTGCCAGTTTTCTTCAGACAAGTCAGGGGATGGATACATGAACATTTCCAAGTGACGTGTTATGCCTTGGACTTTATTTAATCAATTATAATGAAACAGAAACAGTATATGAGTCTATAATAAATCGGTGTGGAGTAGGACAGTTCTCAAAACTGAGTGACTGTAGGAAGAAGAGTGAAGAATGCCACGAGACAACCAGACACCCCAGAAGAGGTTATAGGCTTATGTGGCTGTGAATGGAAAAAAAAATGTGCTGAGTGCATGATTTGCACTTTGAATCACAAGTTATACAGCTTCATGATAAAGTGGTATAGAAGAGGATTTTCTAACCTAGTCTTGCATCTTAGATATACATTCTAGAAAAAAATAGCTGAACTTGCAGGTCTTCATTTTAAGAAAATCCTCCTCTATACTTTTCGGATGCACTGTATAAGAGTAGAGTAAGGAGTGCACAGGTACACATAAGTATACTACACATAGGCATATGTTATACTGTATCCTATGCAGAAGATACAACCTGAAAGAAACTGGAGACTGTAATGGGGGTGGCAGGGGAAGTGCAGCTACACTCTAAAAAATGAACTGCTGGACTGAGTGGCTGTGTAGCTGAGTTTATCAGGACCTCACCCTGATCACCTGCGGCTCGTCAGGACTCACAGCTGTGGTGCATCTACATGGATTGGAACATGGTGGCATTTAAGACTGGAGTACACAGTGTGTATTTGCCAGAGACTCGACCTTGTGACCAGACGGGTGAGATCGTCGTCTCGGGAGCCATCTCATCATCAGTGGATGCAGAGAACGTCCAGGTTTGATGCATGGTCTGTGAAAGAGGAGAGGGGTGAGGTCTCACCTCGTCAGCACACTTCCTGAGGTACGTTAGATTTGTGGACTAACATTTATACAGTCAGTAAATGTGGTGTCCCTCACACCTTATTATATTGAGCTGTATGTTGGTCGTTTAAATCAGCTTCCGCTGCAGTGAGTTTGTGAACTGGATGTTCCATGCCTGCAGGGTGGGAAGCTGATTAGTAATTAAGCCAGGAAGTGTTTGCTGTTTTGTACACCTTTGAGCATTCTCTCTGTGTGTTGAGTGTGGACTCACATAATGGATTCCTTCTTTCACAGACTCGGTTTGTCGCGGCCACCTGGGGGGTGTCGGCGGGGGTTGGGTCCGAAACAGTTCTGGCTCCGGACCGTTAGCGCTGCTGGGAGCGCACCGCAATCCACCACGCCAGACCGCGCACTTCTATATTTTTCACAGCACTGTTATGTTCATTAAACTCTGTTATCCTTTGTACCGTGCTCTGCTTATTTTATACTGGGTCCTTCAAACGCTGGTCGGTTCTCCGGGCTGCGTCCGACACATAACAGTACCAGTAGATTCAGTAGATTCTCACAAATCCAACAAGACCAAGCATTCATGATATGCACACTCTTAAGGCTATGAAATTGGCCTATTGGTAAAAAAAAGTAGAAAAGGGGGTGTTCACAATAATAGTAGTGTGGCATTCAGTGGGTTCATCAGTTTTGTGGAACAAACAGGTGTGAATCAGGTGTCCCCTTTGTGGTGTATTCAATTGAATACACCACAAAGACAAAATATTTAATGTTCAAACTGATAAACTTTATTGTTTTTGTGCAAATATTTGCTCATTTTGAAATCGATGCCTGCAACAAGGACAGTGGTATGTTTACTACTGTGTTACATCACCTTTCCTTCTAACAACACTCAATAAGCATTTGGGAACTGAGGACACTAATTGTTGAAGCTTTGTAGGTGCAATTCTTTCCCATTTTTGCTTGATGTATGACTTCAGTTGTTCAACAGTCTCATTGTCGTATTTTGTGCTTCATAATGTGCCAAACATTTTCAATGAGCGACAGGTCTGGACTGCAGGCAGGCCAGTCTAGTACCCGCACTGTTTTACTACGAAGCCACGCTGTTGTAACACATGCAGAATGTGGCTTGGCATTGTCTTGCTGAAATAAGCAGGGAGGTCCCTGAAAAAGACGTTGCTTGGATGGCAGCATGTGTTGCTCCAAAACCTGGATGTTCCTTTCAGCATTGATGGTACCATTGTAGATATGAAAGTTGCCCATGCCATGGGCACTAACACACCCCCATACCATTACAGATGCTGACTTTTAAACTTAGCGCTGGTAAAAATCTGGATGGTCTTTTTCCTCTTTTGTCAAGAGGACACGACGTCCATGATTTCCAAAAAAATGTGGACTCATCAGACCACAGCACACTTTTCCACTTTGCGTCTATCCATTTCAAATGAGCTCGGGCCCAGAGAAGGCGGCGGTGTTTCTGGATGTTTTTGATGTATGGCTTTCACTTTGCATGGTAGAGTTTTAACTTGCACTTCTAGTTGTAGCGACGAACTGTGTTAACTGACAATGGTTTTCTGAAGTGTTCCTGAGCCCACACAGTTAGATCCTTTACACAATGATGTCGGTTTTTAATGCAGTGTCACTTGAGGGATCGAATGTCATGGGCATTCAATGTTGGTTTTCGGCCTTGCCACTTACGTGTAGAAAGTTCTCCAGATTCTCTGAATCTTCTGATTATATTATGGACTGTAGATGATGGAATCCCTAAATTCCTTGCAATTGAACACTGAGAAACATTGTTCTTAAACTGTTGGACTATTTTTTCACGCAGTTGTTCACAAAGTGGTGAGCCTCACCCCATCTTTGCTTGTGAACGGCTGAGACTTTTGGGAATGCTCCTTTTATACACAATCATGACACTCACAGTTCGTGTCCTCAGTTCTCAAACGCGTATTGAGTGTTGTTAGAAGGAAAGGTGATGTAACAGTGGTAAACATACCACTGTCACAGCTTTTTTGAAATGTGTTGCAAGCATCCATAAGCAAATATTTGCACAAAAACAATGAAGTTTATCAGAGTGAACATTAAATATCTTTTCTTTGTGGTGTATTCAATTGAATATAGGTGGAAGAGGATTTGCAAATCATTGTATTCTGTTTTTATTTACACTTCACACAACGTCCCAACTTCATTGGAATTTGGGTTGTAAGTCATTGGTTGTTTGGATCAGCAATTTCAGTTAAATACATCATATAGCAGACAAACACAGTGATATTTGAGAAGTAAAATGAAGTTTATAGGATTTACAGAAAGTGTAAACAAAATTAGGGTGCATAAATTTGGGCATCCCAACAGAAAAAATACATCAATATTTAATATATCCTCCTTTGCAGAAATAACAGCCCCGAAATGCTTCCTATAGCTTCCAATGACTCTGATTCTGGTTGAAAGTATTTTGGACCATTCTTCTTTACAAACCATCTCAGGTTTGTTGATTTCTGAGCATGGTCAGCCCACTTAAAATCACACCACAGACTTTCAATAATATTCAGGTCTGGGGACTGAGATGGCCAGTGTTTAGGGTCGTTGTCTTGTTGAAAGATCCAGCCCCCACGCAACTTCAACTTTATCACTGAATCTTGAACATTGTTCTCAAGAATCTGCTGATATTGACTGGAATCCATGTGACCTTCAACTTTAACAAGATTCCCAGTACCTGCACTGGCCACACAGCCCCACAGCATGATGAAACCACGTCCAGATTTTACTGTAGGTAGCAAGCGTTTTTCCTTGGAATGCTGTGTTCTTTTTCAGCCATGCATACTGTCCCTTGTTATGTCCAAATAACTCAGTTTTAATTTCATCAGTCCACAGCACTTTATTCCAAAATTAAGCTGGCTTGTCCAAATGTGTTTTGAACAATCTTTGTTTTTAGGTCATTTGAGAGTTGTTTAGAGGCTCCCATGTTGCCACTCATTAGAATAGATGCAAAGAGGGAAACATTAGCAAATGGCCACTTTAAATATCCTTTCTCATGATTGGATTCACCTGTGTAAGGAGGTCAACCAAACCAACCAGGAGCTTACCAAACCAATTTTGTGTTCCAATAATTAATACTAAATGCATTCAAATCAATAAAATGACAAATTTATGCACCCACCTTGTTCAAATAATTATTGCACACTTTCTGTAAATACTTCATTTCACTTCTCTAATATCAGTGTGTTCTTCTGCTATATGATATATTTAACTGAAATTTCTGATCCAGACAACCAATGATTTAGAAAAAGGAAAATCATGAAAATGATCAGGGGTGCCCAAACATTTGCATACAACTGTAGTCCAGATCAGGAGTGAAATTTAACTCTCTTTCAGTTTGTCCCACCAGAGGAGGCTAATGCTTTTGATGGGCATGCCATCTGTCAAATCACACATTAAGACTGAGTTTATATTAATTTTCCACACCTCTGGCCACTCAGATCAAGTCAGGTTGTTTCTCTTATCATGTCCACCACAGCCTATAATTATGAGTTTTACCCAGCTAAACAAGCACAATCCCTTCACCCCCCTGCCGTGTTCACCCCCTCTCCCCTTACTTTAGTGTTTGACCATTAATCACAACCAAGTTTTTTTTTTATTTAACACTGTTTAGCTGTGAACAATCTCTCAGACTAGTAGTTAACATGAATAACTGCAGTGAAAATACAAATAGGGACTGAAATTCTAAAATGAACACGTAATGGAAAAAAGAAATGGAAATCAGAGACCAAACTCCTCAACATGAAGTTGTGTTTGTGTGTGTGCTTGTTTGCATGTGAATTCATGCACATGAGTGGCATTTGACACTTGTTTGACTCATAGTTTGAGCGATATAGTCCTACTAGAATCAACAGACCCATGTAGGCTTGGAGGTCTACCAGGTCTAATTCTCTCTAGGTGTCGCCAAACACATGCCTCCACTCCAGGTTGTCATCTCCAGTGTAATTCCTTCAATGGATTGTAGTAAAAAGAGTTGGAAGCTGGACTTGATGTCATCCACATGAGATGTTGCATACCATGTAGGCCCCGATGTCATCTTTTTGACATTTTCCAATCTTGCTCTACCTCGTCTGTTCTGGGGGGATGAAGACCAGAGCAAGTCTCCATTCTTGGACTGGAATGTCTCCTCAGGTGCCTTTTCCTCTCCATCTGTTGACTGGTCAGTCTCCTCAAAGTCTGGATCAAAATCGATGTTATGTTCCACTTACGAGACATCTTCCTCGATCTCTGGTTCAACTTTCTGTGACAGAAAACTGCCTGGTCAGTTGCCTACAACATCAAGCTATATTTTGGTGGTCTGTGTGACAATATGATACATTGTTTCATCAGGAAGGTGGTTCATGTGGAAGGATCAGCACATAAGCACAGGAAAGAGATGTGTACCCACAATAGATATTGTTCAGTCTGAAATGTGTGGTTCGTGTGTGTGTATTGGGGTGGTGTGTATGGGGGTGTTTTCTCATCTGATGGATGAAAAAATCAAGATACCCATTAATTTCCCATGGTGGTCACTTTAGACCAGGAACACCACAGGTGAAAGAAAGTTGACTATACTGTACTACTCAAAATTCAATAAAAGCAGTGATCATCAGTTTTATATTTTCAAGTACAGCATATCATGAGGCCTTGAACCAGTCAGATGTAAAACACAATATGCATGAGTGTTTTAAATTGCAAATCAGTCAGATTTGACCTGAACAAGACAGGAAGGTTAATAAAGTGAGATTCTGGGGAAACTGTTAGTTGGGGTTGTTCGGGTCATGTCCATATTCCCATAGTCTCTCCCCCATTCAGTCACATGTTGCACCCCCTAGCTTAAGGGAGTTCATGAACCTTTCCAGTGTTCCCTCCTGCTATCATGATTTAAAGGAGGTTTTTAGTAAGGCTAAAGCTTCCAGCCTTCCTTCTCAATGACCCTATGGTTGCTCAATTGAGTTACTCCCCAGCACCACTCCACCCAAAGTAAGGCTATACTCTCAATCATATCCAGAATTCAATGCTATGAAAGAGTACCATGACAACATTCTGATATCAGGCCATATCCACCCATAGTGCTCAGCTGCAGCAGCAGGTTTTGTCTTTAGAGAAAAGAAAGAATCAAAAATTGTTCTAACAACTTCAGGAGGCATAACTGTTTACCAAGTTGGACCTCAGAAATGCTTATCACCGAGTTGGAATGAGAGAAGGCAATGAATGGAAGACTGCTTTTAACACTCATACAAGACATCGTGCATACCTGGCAATGCCCTTTGGTCTTACTCATTTTAGTTTTACGAATGCCCCGACTATTTTCCAAGTGACTTCCTGAATATATTTGTTTTTGTCTATCTTGACAATATTATTATATTTTCACCTGATGAAATGACTCACATTCACCACGTCTGGCATTTCCTCAAGAGGCCTTAGTCAGGGAGCTGACAAAAAACCTGATGGTTACTCTGTCAGAGCTCCAGCATTCCTCTCCACCAATCAGGCCTGTATGGTTAGAACGGCCAGACAGAAGCCACTCCTTAGTAAAAGGCACATGGCAGCACACCTGGAATTTGACAAAGGCACCTAAAGTACTCTAAGACCATGAGAAACAACATTCTCTGGTCCTGATGAGACCAAAATTGAACTATTGGTGTGAATGTCAGATGTCATATTTGGAGGAAATGGTAAATGGACCGCATTTATATAGCGCTTGTCATCTGCATCAGACACTCAAAGTGCTTTACAAATAATGCCTCACATTCACCCCGATGTGAGGGTGCTGCCATACAAAGTACTCACTACACATCGGGAGCAACTAGGGAATTAAGGACCTTGCCCAAGGGCCCTTTGTGATTTTCTGGTCAGGCTGGGTTTTGAACCAAGGATCCTCTTGTCTCAAGCCATCACTTTAACAACTAGACCATCACCTCCCCATAAAAGGAAACCAGGCATCATCCCTACAGTGAAGCATGGTGGTGGCAGCATCATGTTGTGGGGATGTTTATCAGTGGTAGGAACTGGGAGACTAGTAAGGATTGAGTAAAAGATGAATGCAGCAATGTACAGAGACATCATGGATGAAAACCTGCTCTAGAGTGCTCTTGACCTCAGACTGGAACGATGGTTCAGCTTTCAACAGGACAGTGACCCTGAGCACACAGTCAAGATATCATGGAATGGTTTCAGGGACAACTCTGTGAATGTCCTTGAGTTACCCAACCAGAGCCCAGACCTGAATCTGGTTGAACATCATTGAAAAAGATTGTTACCTCTGCCAAGGAGGTTATGTTTTCGGTCGTGTTTGTTTGTTTGTCTGTCTGTCTGTTTGTCAGCAGGATTGTTGTGTGGGCCGCTGAAGAGGAGGTACTACTGGCCCACCACCACAAGATGGCGCCCTGCTTGAAGTGCGGGCTTCAAGCACGAGAGGGCGTCGGAGCGACCAGGAGTGACAGCTGTCACTCATCATCTGTACCAGCTGTCACTCATCCACTACTCATCACCACCAGCATAAAGACCGGACTGCAACTCCACCTCCCCGCCGAGAAATCAAATACCAATCAGGTAATTTTCTCTGCTGACTCGAACGTCGAATAATAATCTGAACTTCTTTTGCAGCCGTTTTCCTGGTGTTTACCTTATCTGTGGGATTGGCGTTTGGTGTGACAGCGACGGCTTCGCCTCACACCCCAGACCAGATAAGTGGTTAATACAGGAGCTGCACGAGTGTGTGATTGGAGGTGGAGGTGCTCCCTCCTTACTGCATACAGACTGTGGGATTACTGAGTGTGCGTCCTCACACTCATCTGGACTGTCTTTGTTCTCTGCCAGCAGTACCGGGTCTGACTGCTGAAGACAGCGGCCACCTGGGGCGCAGGGCTTGGCAGCTCCGGTGTTCTTCAGCTCCGTTGGTGGTGGAAGCTGTGTGGATCCGGCCTCTCTCTCGCCAGGCGTCTTCTATCGTCGAGCCTGCCCACACGTCACCTGGTGTATGATTGACAGTCACTATATTGTTATTGTCTGTACATCGTTGTGCGATTCACAACATTAAATTGTTACTTTTTGGCTTATCCATTGTCCGTTCATTAACGCCCCCTGTTGTGGGTCCGTGTCACGTCACTTTCACAACAAGGATAACTCAAAAAGTTCTGAACGGATTTTGATGACATTTTGTGGAGTGGTTGGAAATGACAAGAGGAACAAGTGATTACATTTTAGTGGTGATCTGGATCACGATCCGGATCCAGGAATTTTTTAAAGGATTCTTCACCATTGGGGGATGGGGGAATTTTGACATTCTAGTTTCTAACTCCAAAAACAAAGCAGAAAGGCTTGAAAAAAATTACAGTGTAACATAGTCAATTGTTCTATCAAACAACAAAGTTGGTGATGATCGGATCCGGATTCCGGATCTGGTGATCCACAATATGCAAAAATTTTGGGAAAAATGGAAAATGTGTCAGTGTGAGGTGACAAATGAAGCTAGAGATGCACAACTAACACCAAACTGTAGCTGAATCTGTACTGATTCAGTAAGGTGTCATCAGATTTGATGTAGCTTCAAATGTTATGGAGCTTGATCCAGAAGAAAACCGCCATTACCGAAAAATCGTTTTTATACAATAACTTTTGAACTAATAAAGACATAAAAGTGATTCCAAGTTCTAGTGGTATGTTTCATGGTCAAGGATGGCAAATATAAAGGAAAGAAAAGTGTATGTATCATAGTTTTGGTTGTAACACTGAATTGTTGAATAGATCACTGTGCCAAGGAGGGAATCTCTTTATGCAATATCAATATCAGTGCTCAGATGACAGTAGCTTCTGGGAAAGGTGCAACTGCAATAAACTGTGATGCCAAGCGCTAAGGATACATGCTATCCAGTCACAGCAGATGAAACTTTTTTTTACTACTGAGCAAACATCATTGTTAGACGTTTTAGGTTCAATGATTCCACGGCGTGTAGCTGTTATGGCGTCAGTGACCCATGGCCTTGGTGGAGGTTTGCACTCTCCTGAGTGCTTCTAGTTCACGATGCTACCATCCAGCTTGAGACATACTGCAAAAAGGAATGAGCAAAACTAACGAGATGAAAGGCTGTAATTGCTCCCAAAGACACATCAACAATGTATTGAGCAAAGGGTGTGAAAACATCTGTACATGTGATTTCTTATTCTCTTGGGACATTGTGTAAAATGTAAATAAAACAGAATACAATGATATGCAAATCCTCGTCAACCTATATTCAATTGAATACACAACAAAGACAAGATATTTAATGTTCAAACTGATAAACTTTATTGTTATTGTGCAAATATTTGCTCATTTTGAAATGGATGCCTGCAACATGTTTCAACAAAGCTGGGACAGTGGTATGTTTACCACTGTGTTACATCACCTTCCTTCTAACAACACTCAATAAGCATTTGGCAACTGAGGACACGTAACTGGGTATAAAAGGAGCATCCCCAGAAGTCTCAGCCTTTCACAAGCAAAGGCAGGGTGAGGATCACCACTTTGTGAACATACACTCAACAAAAATATAAATGCAACACTTTTGGTTTTGCTCCCATTTTGTATGAGATGAACTCAAAGATCTAAAACTTTTCCACATACACAATATCACCATTTCCCTCAAATATTGTTCACAAACCAGTCTAAATCTGTGATAGTGAGCACTTCTCCTTTGCTGAATAATCCATCCCACCTCACAGGTGTGCCATATCAAGATGCTGATTAGACACCATGATTAGTGCACAGGTGTGCCTTAGACTGCCCACAATAAAAGGCCACTCTGAAAGGTGCAGTTTTATCACACAGCACAATGCCACAGATGTCGCAAGATTTGAGGGAGCGTTGCAATTGGCATGCTGACAGCAGGAATGTCAACCAGAGCTGTTGCTCGTGTATTGAATGTTCATTTCTCTACCATAAGCTCTCTCCAAAGGTGTTTCAGAGAATTTGGCAGTACATCCAACCAGCCTCACAACCGCAGACCACGTGTAACCACACCAGCCCAGGACCTCCACATCCAGCATGTTCACCTCCAAGATCGTCTGAGACCAGCCACTCGGACAGCTGCTGAAACAATCGGTTTGCATAACCAAAGAATTTCTGCACAAACTGTCAGAAACCGTCTCAAGGAAGCTCATCTGCATGCTTGTCGTCCTCATTGGGGCCTCGACCTGACTCCAGTTCGTCGTCGTAACCGACTTGAGTGGGCAAATGCTCACATTCGCTGGTGTTTGGCACGTTGGAGAGGTGTTCTCTTCACGGATGAATCCCGGTTCACACTGTCCAGGGCAGATGGCAGACAGCGTGTGTGGCGTTGTGTGGGTGAGCGGTTTTCTGATGTCAATGTTGTGGATCGAGTGGCCCATGGTAGCGGTGGGGTCATGGTATGGCAGGCGTCTGTTATGGACGGAGAACACAGGTGCATTTTATTGATGGCATTTTGAATGCACAGAGATACTGTGACGAGATCCTGAGGCCCATTGTTGTGCCATACATCCAAGAACATCACCTCATGTTGCAGCAAGATAATGCACGGCCCCATGTTGCAAGGATCTGTACACAATTCTTGGAAGCTGAAAATGTCCCAGTTCTTGCATGGCCGGCATACTCACCGGACATGTCACCCCATTGAGCATGTTTGGGATGCTCTGGACCGGCGTATACGACAGCGTTGTACCAGTTCCTGCCAAATCCAGCAACTTCGCACAGCCATTGAAGAGGAGTGGACCAACATTCCACAGGCCACAATTGACAACCTGATCAACTCTATGCGAAGGAGATGTGTTGCACTGCATGAGGCAAATGGTGGTCACACCAGATACTGACTGGTATCCCCCCTCCAATAAAACTGCACCTTTCAGAGTGGCCTTTTATTGTGGGCAGTCTAAGGCACACCTGTGCACTAATCATGGTGTCTAATCAGCATCTTGATATGGCACACCTGTGAGGTGGGATGGATTATCTCAGCAAAGGAGAAGTGCTCACTATCACAGATTTAGACTGGTTTGTGAACAATATTTGAGGGAAATGGTGATACTGTGTATGTGGAAAAAGTTTTAGATCTTTGAGTTCATCTCATACAAAATGGGAGCAAAACCAAAAGTGTTGCGTTTATATTTTTGTTGAGTGTATGTGTTATGTATGTGTTACATATGTTGTGAACACAACACGTATATATATATATATAATATATATATATATATATATATATATATATATATATATATATATATATATATATATATATATATATATATGAGGTCTGTTAGAAAAGTATCATACCTTTTATTTTTTTCAAAAACTATATGGATTTGATTCATATGTTTTTACGTCACCCAGCTTGAACCTTCGTGCGCATGCGTGAGTTTTTCCACGCCTGTCGGTTGCGTTATTCACCTGTTGGCAGGCTTGAGTGAGCACTGCATCACCCCCTCTCATCGTTGTTTCATTGCGAGGAAATGGCGGAATGATTTGAGCTTTTTTCCATCAGAATTTTTTCAGACAGGCAGCTCGAA
Source organism: Thalassophryne amazonica (assembly GCF_902500255.1). Classification (NCBI taxonomy): domain Eukaryota; kingdom Metazoa; phylum Chordata; class Actinopteri; order Batrachoidiformes; family Batrachoididae; genus Thalassophryne; species Thalassophryne amazonica. Next base: position 92,358,946 of record NC_047113.1, on the reverse strand, counting down.
ACCATTCTAAAAATTTATCTGGCTTTCGGTGAAATTTTACGGGCTTCACAGAGAATAAGGAGTGTTACTACAGCTTTAAGGACGGCCCACCAATGGCGCACGCGCAGATTTCACTTTTAACAAGAGATTTTGTCATGGAAAGCCGTGCGGAGGCTTCGCGCGTCACAACCGATTCGCTGATGAAGCAAGACAAGGAACACCTCCGTTTCGGAGTGTTAGAGGACAAGTTGGGACAAGCCCAGCTCTCCACAATTTCTCTTATACTCACTTGACTGGTAAGCACTGAAAGCCGAGAGCGGCTGCCCTGCCGACGTGCGAATCCGTCCGCAGTCTTTCATTACAAAATCTCCTTTAACAGTGGAATGTCCGGATAAACTGCTGATCCCGACCTCTTCTGAAACTTCTCTGTTCTCTCACGACGTCCTGGGTCAACAGAGGCTTAAATTTGTAAGTTTTCAGCTCGAAACAGGCTGACGACGGCGGCTCGGAGCACGACGCGCCCTCCGGCTCCGTGGGTTGTCCTTAAAGCGACAGTAACACTCCATAATCTCTCATCAGCCCTTAAAATTTTCACCGAAAACCAGCTGAATTTCTCAAATGGTGTCCACTCGAATGTGCCTTACAGTTTCTGAAAAATTTTGATCAAGCAAAGCAGCAGTCTCTGAGCCATTCCTAAACAATGAAAAAATAGACGGGAGGGGTGGACCAGTCCTCACTCAAAGCCTGTCCACAGGCGAATGATGCAACCGACAGGCCGTGTGAAAAAACTCACGCATGACCACGAGGGTTCAAGCTTGTCTGATGTAATCGCACGTGATTCAAATCCATATAGTTTTTGAAAAAAATAAAAAGGTCGGTTTCTTTTCTAATAGACCACATATATATATAGTGCATCCGGAAAGTATTCACAGTAATGTCACTCTTTCCACATTTGTTACATTACAGCCTTATTCCACAATGGAGTAAATTATTTTTCCCCACACCTCTACTCACAGCACCCATGACCACATGAAAAAAGCTGTTTTGAAATTTTTTCAAATTAATAATAATATTAAAAAAATAACAAATCACATGTACATAAGTATTCACATCCTTTGCTCAATACATTTTTCATGCACATTTGACAGCAATAACAGCAATAATCTTTTTGAATATGATGCCACAAGCTTGGCACACCTATCCTGTTCTTTTCAGCACCTCTCAAGTTCCATCAGGTTGGATGGAGAGCATCACAGCATAGCTGTTTTCAGGTCTTTCCAGAGATGTTAATTCGGTTTGCGGCTTGGGCTCTTGCTCGGCCACTCAAGGACATAACACAGAAGTGTCCTGAAGCTACACCTTTGATATTTTGGCTATGTGCTTAGGGTTACCAGTAGAAGCATCTCAAAGATGATCAGTGGAAACAGGATGCACCTGAAGCTGAATTGTAAACTTCACTGCAAAGGTTGTGAAAATAAATAAATATTTTCACATTGTCATTATGGGGGTATTGTGTGTAGAATTTTGAGCAAAACAATGAATTTCATCCATTTTGGAATAAGGCTGCAACAAATGTAGAAACAAGTGACTCACTCTGAATACTTTCTGGTGCACTGTATACTATATATATATATATATATATATATATATATAATATATATATATATATATATATATACAAGGTCTATTAGAAAGTATCCGACCTTATTATTTTTTCAAAAACCATATGGATTTGAATCACGTGTGATTACATCAGACATGCTTGAACCCTCGTGGCGCATCGAAGAGGTTTTTTCACGCCTGTCGGTTACGTCATTCACCTGTGGGCAGTCTTTGAGTGAGGAGTCGTCCACCTGCTCGTCGATTTTTTTTCATTGTTTAGGAATGGCTCAGAGACTGTTGCTTTGCTTTGATAAAAAATTTTTCAAAAACTGTAAGGCACAACTGAGGTGGACACCATTCAATAAATTCAGCTGGTTTTCAGTAAAAATTTTAACGGCTGATGAGAGATTTGGTCTGGTAGTGTCGCTTTAAGGACGGTCCACGGCGCCTGACGGCGATCTGCGCTTCGAGGGCGGCAGCGTCTCGCCGTTTCAGTTGAAAACTTCCACATTTCAGGCTCTGTTGACGTAGTAAGTCGTCAGAGAACAGAGAACTTTCAGAAGCAAGTCGGCATGAGGATTTATTCGGACATTCCATGTTAACGGTCATTTTGTAATGAAAGAACGTGCGGGCAGAGTCGCCATGTCGGGCTGGACCCGACCCGCAGGGGGTCGCGGCAGGAAAACACCTCCGTTGGAAATCTTAACGGGCAAGTTGGAACATGCCCAGCTGTTAAACAATTTCTCAGTTACTCACTTGTTGAAAGCCATTAAAAGCCGCCTGAATTCTACAAAATGGTTTTCAACACGGAGGTGTTTTTCCTGTCGCGGCGCACACAGATTTGCCGAGTCGTCACGGAAACGACTCGGCGAATTTGCGCGTACGTCTTTCATTAAAAAAATGTCCTTAAACAGTGGAATGTCCGCATAAATTCCTCATGCCGGCCTCTTCTGAATCTTCTCTGTTCTCTCACGATGTCCTGGGTGAATTAAGCCTTAAATTAGGAGGTTTTAAGCTCGAAACAGGCCGACGACAGCGCCTGGAAGCGCTGCAGGACGTCCCGCTCCGTGGGAAGTCCTTACACCGACAGAAACACCCCATAATCTCTCATCAGCCGTTAAACTTTTCACAGAAAACCATCTTAATTTCTCGAATAGTGTCCACTCGGATATCCTCACAGGTCAGAAAAAATTTTGATAAAGCAACGCCCGCCATCTCGAGCAGCGTGTGAAACAAAGGAATTCAGCCGAGAGGGCGGGACCACATCTCACTCAAGGCCTGCCCACAGGGAAATGACGTCACCGACACGCGTGAAAAAACTCACGCATGCGCACGAGGGTTCAAGCATGATTGGTGTAATCGCATGTCATTCAAATCCATATAGTTAAAAAAAAAATAAAAGGGTCGGTTTATTATCTAAGAGACCTCGTATATATATATATATATATATACTTATATATATATATATATATATATATATATAATATATATATTTTTTTTTTTTTTATTTTTTTTTTTTATTGTGGGTTTGCAATGTGTCAGCATTTGAGAATGCTGGCAAAAGTTCATGGTAATCATTGTTAGGGCTTGGTCGGACTGCTAGGAACAAAAACCCGGCACCAAACTTTAATTTCAAACATTGAGAGCTAGGGAGCACCACCTTCAGGCAATATCACACATGATTGCACGAACAAGCACAGTTGGCACTCGAGCATAAACAAAAAGGGCACAGCGACCAAACTCAGTAAATATCACAAACATCTAAACACATTATACACAGCTCAGTGTGCACACAGTGAACAAGTCCACCACGGTTAGAAAGTATCATAAAAAGAAGAAATAAGGCCAGATGCTGCAAAGAGCCAGCAGGCTCCAGGAGCAATGAACTGCAACGAGCCCTAGAGGGGCAAGAGCTCTTTCCTGATGGAATACTCATGTAATATTTAAAGTCCAGCCCAATATTATTGGCATGCCTGAATTTTAACAGCAGAGTATGTTTAGAAGGTCTAATTAACCCAATTTTATAACATCAAAATGTTAAATTCATGAAGTTATTACAAAATAAGAACCAAACATTTTCATAAAATGCAAACATAAGCTTCTTCTTCACACCCTTAGATTAATTTGCAGTGTATTACTTTTACAGCCAGTTTTCTGCATACAAGTCAGATGATAACTACAAGAACACTTCCAAGTCACTGAAATGTCTTGGACTTCATTACATGAGTTATCAAGAAATACGAAGACTATGGTACTGTATGGTAAATCTGTCTGGGTGTGACATTCTGAAAAAAATGAGTGATCTTGCAAGAATGAGACTAGTGAGAGAAGCCACCAAGATACCTACAGCCCTGAGGGAAAGCTCAGCTTCTTGGGCTGTGATTGGAGAACAGGGCAAAGTGCAACATTTGTCTATTGTATCACCACTTATGCACTTCCATAGTTGAGTCATTTATGTATAGAGGTGCTGTTTTCACAAACCATGATGATTCAGAGGGCAAAGTATGTCTGGAATAATCCATAAATACAATGAGCAGCCTAGCTATTGTGCATTTTGCATACTGTATCTGGTGCAAAATGCTGTTGCTCATAAACACACACAGTCATGCAAGCAGATTGCTGCCAACAAATCAGATGCTTTCTGTTTCACTGCAGCAGTCAGCGGACATAATAATAATGATATACAGTGTTTTCCTGAGTGCATCTATAGACTAAGACTTCTGTGCTGCAGATTTGAGACAAACTGGGCACACATGTACTTTGACATATGGGAGTACATAAGCTATTAGCACTTACTAGTAGTCATAGCAGTAGTAGTAAAGGGGAGACACTTTGTGCTGCAGAATTGAGCCAATTTGGCACAACATACTTTGACATACAGGAAGTGATATAAGGTACTGACACTTGTAGAAAGTCTGAATAAACATTGGTGTCATACTTTTCTACGTTGGTGTCATACTTTCTATTCTCCTCTTTTTCCTTTGAAATTTGACCTCTTCATATTTGCAGTGGTGGGCACAGTTCCGCTAATCCACCAACTGCTAATTAGCTAAGCTAACTGTTTTGTTTAGCGGATTTGTCTTTTCAGCTAACTTCAAAACCATCAGTGGACCAATTCCCTTTTGCTAAATTTTGTTCCGGTAATTTAGTCACGCTAATTAGTTCTGCTAATGTTTCATAGTTAGTAAGGGTGAAAAATATTTTGTAAACCCTAAAAACTCTAACACGTTGGTTTCTGTCTGCTACGTATTTTGCAGCTAAGGCCTGGTTCACACGGCAGGATAATTATGGCCGATATCTCTACCCGATCTCCCCTTCTGACAATCTTAAGGACGCCCCGACAATCGTGATGACGCTAAAGATAATCTTATCAGATATTCCTGCCATGTGTGGTGTGTTAAGAGCACTCTGATCTGCTTGGAAGGACGTTAGGAGCGCTTCCGATCGCAAATTGGGGATATTCAACATGATGGATTTTTTTGGCCCGATATTGCAGCGTGTGTTATGTCCTCCGACCACAAACGAGCACGCAGTCTGCTGAATGTTACATGCAGCCAATCAGAAAGTGAGGTGACGGATGTACGGAATCAAAACAGCTGTTCTGACTTACCAGAATGTCCGGTGGTTGCGCTGTCTCCACTCCTTTAAAGAACACCTTTTGTTTTTCTTTTTATATCATTTTCCCCCTCTGTTTTAAATTGTCCACAAAGTATCTCCATTTGTTTACTATGAAGTCACGTTTAATCTCCAGAGTTTTTGCAAGATTTCCTCTCTGAGCTGTGAATGTTCCTGTATGAAATCTGTTCGTGTGTGGTGTGGTTGTCCTTACCATGTGGCTGAACACCACACACTGTAAGACCAAACCTGTTAGATCCATGATTTTTTATCTTCACATGTGTGGTTTCTCAGGTTTTGGAAACCTAAAGATAATTTTAAAATCCTGCCGTGTGAACCAGGCTTAAGAGAAGCTGAGCTCAACTCTACCACAGCAGAAGGGACCTGGCTGGCAGGATGCTACAAAACCCCCCAAAGTCATGTCCATTCACACATACAGTGGTCCAGCCGTGAGGCAGATGTACTGAAAAGGAAAGCATGTTTGACTTATGGTTTTGATTTATACATCAAATTAATCCGGATAGAATAACTTTATTAATGTCAACTCTGACATTTTTATGAAGTGAAAATATAACACATATCTTTGATTTTAAAATAATGCACTAATTCTGAATGTTTAGAACATTACACCCACAGATGCCAAAATGCATTGGGCCTCATGTATCAAAGTTGCGCACTTATGGCATAAATTTACGGTGTAAATTTGAAGTACACCAAAGTTGCCGTGACATCTCTCCCTCAGCCCCAACCAGTCCCAGCAGAAGACTGCCCCTCCCTGAGCCTGGTTCTGCTGGAGGTTTCTTCCTGTTAAAAGGTAGTTTTTCCTTCCCACTGTCGCCAAGTGCTTGCTCACAGGGGGTCGTTTTGACCGTTGGGGTTTTTATGTAATTATTGTATGGCCTTGCCTTACAATATAAAGCGCCTTGGGGCAACTGTTTGTTGTGATTTGGCGCTATATAAATAAAATTGATGATGATGATGATGACATGTATCAAGCAGTGCGCACCTGCCCATTTCCAGCATACGCCTGACGTGACCTTGATGAATGTGGCGGGTGAAAACAATCGTAATTATAATAAACACCCCATAAATATTCAGACTCTGCTTCAGACACACCCTTATTTTACGACATGGAAGCCAGGAAGACGGCAAAGAAAAAGAACTCCACCAATCACGATGCATGCCAATAGAGCATCAAAAGCGGCCATCGTATTAACTGTTTTGTAGTATAATCAAAAAAGTGTTACAGTGGTCCCTCGTTTATCATGGGAGTTACGTTCTAAAAATAGTCCGCAAAAAATGAAGTCCGCGACGTAGTCAGCGTTATTTTTTACAATTATTATAGACGTTTTAAAGCTGTAAAAACCCTGTAAAACCACTTTATACACTTTTCTCAATCAGGCATGAACATTTTCTCACTTTTCTCTTGTGTGTAAACATTCTCAAAGTTCAAACCTTAGTAGAAAAAAGACCAACCTGTTTTCAGGCCAAAACATTTGTTTGAGAAATAAAATAGAACATTTTCCTATAAATAATTATGATGGCTTTTAGAAATAACAAATTTAATTTTAACGATCAACGTACGAGGTTGGACACATAAGAAATTATTAATAGTGACTGACCAGTATTTCACAGATCGCGCCTCTGCGTCCTGGCGCCGCACCTTTTTCCACTCACACCTGGCTGCAGGTGTCTGTTTACAAGTGACAAACACAGTTATGAGTAGTTGTTAGCGCTCTTTTTCTTCTGGGCAAGAAGATTCTTATAAACAGACACGTAGAACACAGAACACTGTAAAAAAAAGCATGCAAAATTGGACTAAAGAAATCCGCGAAACGGCAAGGCCGCGAAAGGTGAACCGCGTTATAGCGAGGGACCACTGTATTCTCTTTTCACATGTCAATAATTCTTGACGTGGATATTTGCTCGCTCAATTAATAAGACACGCCTAATTTTTCAGATTTCTTTATTCTTAAGATGTATTTCTTTATTTATTTTACTGTAACAAACGCATGGAGACAACACAACCTGATTGTGGCACGGGTGAAGGAAATGACAACACTACAGTTGTAATTATCAATTTCATTGTCTAAAACGATCACACCACATAAAGTTAAGCTCAGCGCTGCTCTGGCTCCAGGCTCTAGAGAAAAAGGCGAGCAGGACTTTCTTTGCGGTCAGCACTGTGGCCACAGATCGTGCTCGATAGACCAGCAACCCTGCAAAAGCGGGATTTGTATTGATTATTATGTAGTATAATCAGGAAAGTGTTATTTATGTAACATATGCATTGATTTGTATAATGGCAATGTTTATCATGTTGATCAGTTTCATTTTTATGTGGATTCCAGCGCTGGTTCATTTTGGTGTATAATTTACACCACCTCTTGACCTCGTGTATATTTTCAGCGCAGCGTACGCCAACGACCACATTGATAAATGCCAAGTAGCGCAGCCGTTTTGGCGTACACCCCATACACGCTCAAATATCACCGTACGCAACGTTGATACATGAGGCCCGTTATGCGTAAAATGAGCCTCCCCTCACCACTAATTGGTTGATGTAAAAACCAACACACAAGTGACTGTAACGTGTTGGTTTTTACAAATAAATGTGTATTTGTAAAATATGTTTTTTTTTCATTTGTAAAAAAAGGCATTTGCTAAACTGAAAATTCTGTTTGTTAAGTTGTGATTCAACTCTACAACCGTGTAATATAACCAGGCATCATTCACACTGCCATTAAGTATTTGGCAATGTTCTATGCATTTTGACACATCCAGTTCCGTGTTTGTCATCCAGACGTTTGGACATCAGGCAGTCTTCAGCGCTTTTTATGGCCGTCTGACAGCAGTCTGTGTCATCTATCTGTTATCTACATACGCTTTGGATGCCATCGTGCAGGTGTGGACGAGGTAATCTGGATGTGTTCTGACACTGCTAACCATGCCCCTTTTCCTCCCGACTGCATCAGATTATAGCAATATTTGCCATTTTTCTGCATGGTTCCTGCACATTCTTGCTATGTGTGATGGCTTTAAGGTCAAAGCAGTGGCAGTTGCAATTAAAAAAAAAATGCACTATGATTTTTATTGTGAAGAGTAATGTTATTGTGCACTAAAGTAGCTTTGAAAAGCTAATGCCAGTTTTTTTTTTTTTCTTTTTCCAAAAACAGACAGCATAACCATCAAACAATGAAGAAAGTTTTCTGGTATGTCTGAGTATTTATATGAGCACAGTGCTGACTGAAAACCTGTGAGGGTGTTCAATTTACTTAAAATTTAAGATTGTTATAGTTGTATGATTACATTTATTAGTGCAGTAATATCAGATGCCGTACGCATCACCTTGTTACAACTGGCTCTCATCCTCTGGAAACACATGTCGAGACCAGAGAGTTAGTAAGAATGTATGGTGTCAGATCGGTGCCAAAATGAGTCTCGGGCGTATTATATTCTTTCACAGGCATAGATATTAACTGACATCTCTGTGTGAGCAAGGGAAAAGGTGCTGCGAGTGAGGAGGAATATGTGACCAGTGCTTCCCCCGCCCTCTCTAAGTTGATTTCTGCTTGCGCGTGGTGGATTTCTGCACTCTTGCTTGAAACTTGGGGAGGGTTTTGGCACTATGGGGGAGGGAACCAGGGTCGGTACTAGCACTCGTAATATATGCCCGAGACTCATTTTGGCACCAACCTGACTCCATAAGAATGCTCTCCAGTGCTGCTAAATAAAAGTGCATCAAACTTTGACTAGATATGCAAGGATTATACTGTTGTTGGAGATCATTTAAACACCACACATACAGGAACTGTGGCTTTGGTGCAACCAAACTCAGTTTTTTTGTGTTGATTGTTGGTGAAGTCATTGGAGGCATACACTCTTGTTCTCACCTCACTCCCCATATGCGATTCAACCAAATGCTGCCAAACTGATAAGGTGGAGCTTATTGAACCCATGAGCTTCTCACGACAGCGACATTAAATATTCTACAAAGGTGAGTCAGTCAGCTGACCTATGTTAGGGCCCCTTCACACATAACATGGAAGACGCAGAAACAGGAAGAAAATCCGCAAAACAAAAACGAAATGGGGAACCACAAAACATTCCCGTGCTGTCGGGAGGAACGCACGTTATGTTTGTATTATTAGTGTAGGCCGCCAGCCAATACCCGACCCCATGCACCCCCCCCATGTCAGAGTGAAACTACTTTTTTCTGAAGCCTTAGCATGTCCACTAGCTGAATATGACTGGTAACAGTGTATAAACTGGGATGCACTATGCCATTTTACATTTTAGATGATACCGTCAACCACATCAAAGTTTCTGACGCGATTCGTAGAAATGTGTTTTGCATCGTATATATACTTCTGATTGGGATAAAATCATAATCTTGGTGTCTATACCTATGTTTTTCAGGACCAGAAATCCACTGGCAAACTTTATGATGAGCTATCTCTCACCAATTCTGAGATAAGTCAGCTGACACTCATCAAACATGTATTTTCGCATGGTTCTAGTTACTCCCATTGTCATTCACACCTTTCCTCATACCAAAATTTGTCAAAAGTATTCTTTTGACACATCATAGTCTTCAATATCATGTACTAAAATTATATTTCAGGTATATTTAACCTCCAGAAACACAACAGTTTGATAAGAGAAAGTTTTTTTGTATTTTTTCCGTTCCGCTGCAGAGACCCATAAGCATGATAAGGTTACTTAAGATATGTGTTTTATTATTTTGTTCAAAATTTGTTGAAAGTATTCTTTTGACATCATCATCTTTAGTGTCATATACTGAAATAATGTTTTATCTGTTCAAGGTGTGCACCAGCTCAAGATTCACATTTTGACAAGCAGAATTTTTTTCTGTATTTCTTTTTCCACCACAGACATGCATGAGGTTAGTTAAGATAAAGATAAGTTTTTTTATTGTTATTATTTTGTTCATTTCCAATACCTTAAATTTTAGTTAGTCCAAATTTGACATCAGTCATATTCTTTCGAGGACACGTGATATGCTAAGAGCCTGAAGTATGTCTGACGGTAACATACATCAATCCACTAGGGGACAACCCTCCAAGAACCCAAGACGGGATAATACTCGACTGTCAACAAGACAGCCACCAGAATGCATTGTCCATGTGCCTGGATTGAAATTGGCGCCATTAAACTCTTCAAGTCTTCTACATTTTATGTCCTGCAGTTTGGTCAGTGTGTTCTCACCATCTTCAGTGGAAGAGAAGAGTATAGACACCAAGATTATGATTTTTATCCCAATCAGAAGCGGAGATATGATGCAAACACAATTCTACGAATCGCGCTGGAAATTTTGACGCGGTTAACGGTACCATCTAAAATGTGTTGAAATGGTATAGTGCATCCCACTGTTACCAGTCATATTCAGATAGTGGACATGCTCAGGTGTCAGAAAAAAGTAGTTTCACTCTGGCACTACAGAAATTGGAAGAAGGCAACACGGTCAACTCTGAGTGATAGGTGGATAGAGCAACAGCTGTGTGCACATTTGACCTGGAAAGACATTCTCCAGCATGCTTGTCCACACACACGTCAAAAAAACACAAGATGCATTGCATCAGCGCAAACCCTATGAGATTTGAATGCACCCCCCAGATCTCACACTTTGCAGCTTTTTCCTTTTTCCCCAAGGTGAAAGGACACCTGAATGGACTCCGTTACACCAGTGATGCAGAGGTGCAAGCAGCTTTGAATCTCTGCTGCCGAGAGGAGACAGCTTCACCGATGGGATGCAAAAACATGGCGTGTGTGGAAAGGGAAGGTGACTACGTGGAAATGTGATGATACTGCCTGACAGAGAACATTCCAATCTATAAGCAGATATGCAATTTATGTGAGTTTCTTCCTTATATTGAATTATTGCACAGGAGGCAGAACTTTTCAGTCGACCATTGTAATTTACAGTGGAAAGCAAAAATCACAAAGTCATTTAGTGATCACGGAAAGGTATTCAGATGTTGCCTATTGTTGATGCAATGTGATCAGAATTGGTGGTCTATTTACGTAATTTGGTATTGAGTCAATACCAATCGGCCCTTTCCCATGCTCAAAAACTCACCAAACTTTGCAAAGTCGTCCAGCTGGATCCGAAATTAGTTATTTTGGGGGTTGCGCAAATGCTCCCCGACAAATTTTCAAAAAAACCCTCCACATCGGGTTTTTTGTCATAGCCTCACAAAATTTGGTACACATATTTACCATGCTGGATGCACAAAATAGTTTCTTAATGTCATGGTGAAATTTTGACAGGAAGTCGGCCATTTTGATTTTAATTTTCGATTTTGAGGTAATTTTTGCCATTTTTGGTCATTTCCACTACTTATATTCAAACTAACTCATCTTAGGGATTTCATCCAATCATCTTCAAATTTGGTACACATCATCATGGCCCCATGCTGATCAAAAGGTATCAAAAGAACTTCTGTAGGTGAAAAGGCGTGGCTCTACGGTTCGTCAAACTTTGGAGAGGCTTTCAGAGCACACCATTTCGACGGCTGTCACACCCACATACTTCATCTTAGATCCATCAAACTTGGTGGACATGATGAGGGCTCCGCCCTGAACACCTTCGAGTATTAACTTCCCACCTAAGTCATAGCGTACCCCGGTGGTAATAGGAAATATCCTATTTGCATTTTAAAAGGTACTAATGTCACATAGTTAACCCCATCAACTTAATTCCACTTCTAAAACATGGCAGAACAAGTTGGTGAATGTATGTGATGATCGCCGTGAAGCTACGAGTAATGGCGTCCATGTAGTGGCGTGCCGAATAGCGACCCTTTGCCATGATATTACTTTCTTTTGATGCATTAATTTTGTCATATCATCATGAAAATTAATACACAGGTCAAGCATGACAACCTCTAACAGGTCATAGGGGCGTTACCCACGGGCAGGGCAAAATGCCTCATAGCACCCTCTTGTAACTTTCAAAAAACCCCTACCCATAGGGTTTTTTTGCAGTAGGGACATGAAAATTGGTACACATGTGTGACTTGCATAGACGTACAAAAACGTCTCTTGCACCATTGGTCTACTCCAAACAGGAAGTTGGCCATTTTGAATTTTCGTGGCATTTTGGTGTGATTTCCACACTCCTCCAAAGGATTATGTCCAATGCGTTTCAAATTTCTTTCAGCTCATCCAGACACAATACTGATCAAAGTTATAAAAAGCTTTTTTTCTATGTCGAAGGGTGTGGCCGCTATGGCGCCACCATTTTGACCCTGCGCCATGGAACATCAAGTCATGAGAACACCTTCATGGTTTGTCTGACTGACTTGAAACTTCACGTGTGATGAAGATCAGCCTCTGAACACACTTGCTCCCTCGGTTTGTGCACTGAGCATCCCCTAGTGGATGAACCATCAACTTGTCATAACTCCTTCATGCATTGTCTGATTTGCCTGAAACTTGAACTGTATGACGAGTGTATGCCCCTGTACGCACCTGCCCACATCTGGTCACAAGGGGACGTGCTGGCTCGGGGAGGCGGTGGAGTGGACACGAGGGCCTGTATATGACTGTTTGCAGTCCTAGTGTAATAGTTGTTGATACTACTGCTTGGTGGCAGAGACCAGGAGGCAAAGACACTTGAGAACAGGTTGCTGGTGAGGTGATCCAGGCGGGCCACTGGAGCTGGTGGTGGCCGTGGACTGCACAAAAAGACAAGCGACAAATTAGATTCTTACTTCACAAAAAACATAGACCAGGAGAGCAAATCAGTTTGGAAAACACTTAAGTATCCAAGACCAACATTACTGTGATGTATTAGGGTATAAAAGGCCATTACTCCTCCACCACCAATGTGTGGTGCTATGCACATTCTACTGTCTGTTCCTGTACAACAGCAAATAAACCAGGTGCAATGCAGCTCATGGTATCTGTGTGGCATGCTTCTACTTCAGCATATTGATGCTTTGTATGTGAGTAAATCTTCTGTTGACTGATGAGTCACAAGAATTACCACCCCAAATGTGGAATGATCTGGTAGCGTCCTCTTGTTCAGCTGAGGCTTAAATAGGAGACTGCTGATTAGATGTAAATGTGCAGCAGCCACAGGTGGAGGCGTTGATCAGCTCCACTCGCTGGAAGGCACAGGAAGGAGGAGAGAAAATATGGCATAGGCCAGACCGATCCTCCAGACTCCAACACCAAGAGTGGATTCTGCTAGCAGTGCAACACAAGTGAACACATCTGTCCTGTAAACAATGATACTCCAGCAGGAAGGTGGAGAAGTCAAGCTTATTTTCAAATGTATGCATGGAGTTTAGTTTAAACTTGATCCAGAATGAGACTGCTTCTAATTTAAGTGAAATAAGTGCATTTTCACTTGCTGATAATAGCCCACATGAGCATTAAAGTAAGAATGATTCCCGTGCTGTATTTGCATCAAAACCCGCAACAGCAGAGATTTGTCATTTTCACATGATAATCACGTATCATTTCTCTGTCTGTTCCAACATGATTCCAATATGCTGTGTGAAATTGTGATTAAAAAAACAGAAAGCAATGATCAGCACACTTACAGAAACCCAATGTGCATATGTCAAACCCAATAATTAATTCTGATTTTCAGTGTGAGATCAGAAGGGAACAAATTTTGTGTCTGATCATGTTCATGGAACTTCTGAGTCTTTTTGCTCTGCCCGAAATGTCAAGTTGAGTCCTGGTTCCTCTCTTTGTGCCAAACTGTTAAATAAAAACTACATCAAGAAGTCAATATATTGATGGGGGACAACACAGAGATAATAAGGACAGTTTTGGCATGTCTCAGAGAAACAAGAGACAACCGAACAGAATGGCTTAAAACACCAGGACTAATGCATATTCTCCCAAAGCAAGATACTTTTTTGAAATATGCAGGATTCAAACCGTAAAAAGTGCAATATGGAAACTAAATAATGCAGTACAAAAATAGAAGAATATCCACATTACAGTCAGAAACTACACCAATGGCTTGTTGTTAAAGTGCATCCATAACAGCAGAGAAATACTATTTGTGGTGATGGTGGTGGAATGCACACTCACAACACTTAAATTTGTGACAGAGCAAAATAGCAAAACTAAAGTTGTTACAGCAAATTATGGCAGGTGTGCACGCCACATTCACTGGGCTGTCACTTAAAAATAAAAGGTGTCGGCAATGTGTGGCAGGGTGAAAATCTTTCACAGTGCATAGCCTGACAATATACACAGGGATTCCCACAACACTAGAACACAGCAACTAGTTTATTTGGTGTGGTGGCATCTCTGTGCCACAGAAGTGCGAATGTTCTTCCATGCCCTAATATCCATCTGTGGTACAAATTTAGTGAGCATCTGTGAAGTCATTTTGAAGTAATCCTTCAAAGCCGACATAAAGTGAAACTTGATCCAGAAACCAGATCCGGCTCACCTCCAAAATTTAATGGAGTCTTCCATGGCCTAATATGTATCTGTGCTGAAAATTTAATCAAAATCTGTGAAGAAGTTTTTATGTATCCTTCAAAAACTATATAAAATTAAACTACATCCAGAATCCAGATCCAGATCACCTCCAAAATTTAATGATGTCTTCCATGGCATAATATGTATCTGTGTTGAACATTTTCTCAAAATCCATGAAGTAGTTTTGCCGTGATCCTTCAAAGCATATATAAAGTGAAATCTTGATCCAGAATCCAGATCACCTCCAAAATTCAGTGGAGTCATCCATGGCCTAATATGTATTCCTGGTGAAAATGTAGAGAATCCATGAAATAATTTTGACATAACCCTCAAAGCCTATATGAAGTAAATCTTGATCCAGAATCCTTATCCAGATCACCTACATAATTCAATGGAGTCTTCCATGCCCTAATATCTATCTGTGGTACAAATTTGGTGAGAATCTGTAAATAGAGTCTTCCATGGCCTAATATTTATCTATGTTGAAAATTTTGTCAAAATCTGTGAAGTAGTTTTGACGTAATCCTTCAAAGTGTATATAAAGTGAATCTTTATCCAGAATCCAGATCCAGATCACTTACAAAATTCAGTGGAGTCTTCCATGTAGTATATGTATCTGTATGTTCCCTATGTATCTGTGTTGAAAATTTCATCAAAATGCGTGTAGTAGTTTTGATGTAATTTTACTAACGGATAGACAGACAAATAAATAAACACAGGTGATTTTATTACATCCTTGGCGGACATAATAATGAAATGTAAAGTGTATGTACGAGAAGAAAATCAGCACAGTTACAGCCTGATTATTTTAAACAAGGTAGAGGACATTGTGTAAAATGTAAATAAAAACAGAATGACAATGATTTGCAAATCCTCTTCAACCTATATTCAATTGAATACACCACAAAGACAAGATAGTTAATGTTCAAACTGATAAACTTTATTGTTTTTGTGCAAATATTTGCTCATTTTGAAATGGATGCCTGCAACACATTTCAAAAAAGCTGCGACAGTGGTATGTTTACCACAGTGTTACATCACCTTTCCTTCTAACAACACTCAATAAGCATTTGGGAACTGATGACACTAATTGTTGAAGCTTTGTAGGTGGAATTCTTTCCCATTCCTGCTTGATTTATGACTTCAGTTGTTGAACAGTCCGGGGTCTCTATTATTGTATTTTTGCACTTCAAAATACGACACACATGTTCAATGGGCGACAGGCCTGGACTGCACGCAGGCCAATCTAGTACCCGCACTATTTTACTACGAAGCCACACTGTTGAAACACGTGCAGAATGTGGCTTGGCATTGTCTTGCTGAAATAAGCAGGGATGTCCCTGAAAAAGACGTTGTTTGGATGGCAGCAAGTGTTTCTCCAAAACCTGGATGTATCTTTCAGCATTGATGGTGCCATCACAGATGTGTAAGTTGTCCATGATATGGGCACTAACACACCCCCATACCATCACAGATGCTGGTTTTTGAACTTTGCGCTGGTAACAATGTGGATGGTCTTTTTCCTCTTTTGTCCAGAGGACACGACATCCACGATTTCCAAAAACAATTTGAAATGTGGACTCATCAGACCACAGCACACTTTTCCACTTTGCGTCTGTCCATTTGAAATGAGCTTGGGCCCAGAGAAGGCGGTGGCGTTTCTGGATGTTGTTGATATATGGCTTTCGCTTTGCATGGTAGAGTTTTAACTTACACTTGTAGATGTAGCGACAAACTGTGTGAACTGACAGTGGTTTTCTGAAGTGTTTCTGAGCCCAGGCGGTAAGATCCTTTACACAATGATATCAGTTTTTAATGCAGTGCCGCCTGAGGGATCGAAGGTCACGGGCATTCAGTGTTGGTTTTTGGCCTTGTTGCTTACGTGTGGAAAGTTCTCCAGAGATTCTCTGAATCTTCTGATTATATTATGGACTGTAGATGATGGAATCCCTAAAGTCCTTGCAAGTGAATGTTGAGAAACATTGTTTTTAAACTGTTGGACTATTTTTTCATGCAGTTGTTTACAAAGTCTTTGCTTGTGAACATCTGAGACTTTTGGGGATGCTCCTTTTATACCCAATCATGACACTCACCTGTTTCCAATTAGATGTTCTTTGAGCATTCGTCAACTTTCCCAGTTTTATGTTACCCCGTCCCAACGTATTTTGAAATGTGTTGCAGGCATCCATTTCAAAATGAGCAAATATTTGCACAAAAAACAACAATCTATCAGTTTGAACATTAAATATCTTGTCTTTGTGGTGTATTCAACTGAATATAGGTTGAAGAGGATTTGCAAATGATTGTCATTCTGTTTTTATTTACATTTTACACAACTTCCCAACTTCACTGGAATTGGGGTCGTATAATGAACATTCCTACTCACTGAATATGTCTTGTGTCTTGACTTTATGTCAGTCGTTGAAAAATAGAAACAGAATGGGACATCTGTGTGGAGTCAGCAGTTCCCAAAAACTGAGTGAAGATAAATGGAGACGACTGAGGGAGGTCCAACACACCTATGACAAATCTGAATGAGTTATTGGCTCCTGTGGCTATGACGGAAAGAAATTATACATTGTGCTACTTTTGTGTACCATATCATGAACCACAGCTTCATGGTGGAGTGGAATAAAACAGATAACTGATCAGATCAAGGCTCAGGTCTCACCTGTCCCTTCTGACAAACTGTATCTGTAATTACACACCTTCTCTGGAGAACATTTTTCTCTTTTCCTTTTAGTTTGCCAACTCATGAGTCATATTTCAATTAAATTTATTTTTATAGCACCAAATCATGATGTAAGAGCAATTTCTTTTTTATTGTGCTGCCAGTCTGGGAAATGGATTATCAACATATTTAAATGCACATGCTAATGTACAACATAAATTTGCAGTCGTTACAGTAGAGTACAGCTGAGATCAGCATTTTTGCATTGCAGCTGACCTCCTGAACCTTATACTTTTGATCCTCATGTCTTCAAACTGCCTGACTCTCTGCACACTGCGATTTCTGTTTCCCTGGCACTGTTTCTGCTGAGGACTCATGCACAACAGTGTCACGTGTACTCAGAGTTGTGTGAAATGGCTTGTTGGTAAAGGGTGAGCATTTTGTGAGGGCACAGACTTCTCCCGCTTTGATCAAGGCTCTGGTAACACTGATGCACAGTCCGCACGTGCAGCATGAATACACACAAACATGTTGCTACTCAGTTGTTCAAGAGGTTTTATTTTGACCTATTTCAATCCTGGGTGCTGCCAAAGCTCCTATCGGTGTTAGATTTGCATAATCACGTGTGAGTACAGCCAACATTTGTCTAGATGCAACTTGTGTAGTGTATCAATGTATGTGCCAACATTCACACGTACAGTGTGCACGTTATACATCAGTGTGCATCTGAGTGTGTGTGTGTATGTACGCCATGTGAGTCCACAGAGTCTCATTAATGGCTTCATTAAGACCAGGGAGATCTCATTTGGAAGGAGTGAATTATTCAACCCGTGAGTCACTTAGCACCCCATCGACACCATCCAGGTAGACCAAGTAACTGACTGAATGAATTATTTAATTAGGACAAAACCAAGCAAGAGAGGTAAACAGATTATTAAGGATGCTCCTTAACTGAAAAGTACTGCACAGATTTGTACTAGAAATTCTGGTGAGAGGCAGCATAGAAACTCAGCACATTTCCATTTTTATTTTCAGCCCATCGCCAAGGGCAAGGATGGTAACGATTGATCCACTTGACTTGAAAATTTTAAACAAACAAACTGTGTGCTTTGCAGTGAGTCTGGACACACACTGTTTCTACCAAAAATAACCCCACAGGCATGAAAAGTAGGATCATGGGCCATGCTGCAAACATGATACCTAATTCATGAAGATATACCCTAAACAGTAAAGTGAAAATAGCAGAAGGGCACTGAGAAAGCACCTTGCTAGGGTGAGTGGTTATTAATACTCATGTCAACAGTCAAAGAAGGGTAACAGATCTTTGAGATATGTAATGCATAACACCTTTAACACTGTCAGAGGAAGGTAACGACTAATGCTAACATGTCAGGATGAACGTTGAAGTTAATATATGGGCCAGTAGGTTTGCTGTTGGAGCACCATAGAGCCTTGAAATGAAATTCAAGGCAATAGTTTGAATGTGTAAGAAAAATGCTGCATGAAGCTGTATGATGTGTGATATTTGCGGTAGGACCACCACTTCTCCAATGTCTGAAGCTTCCACCTCGACCATAAACTGCCGACAGTGATCCGGGTGGAGTAGCACAGGAGCAGACGTGAAACACTGCTTGAGTTCACAGATGGCTGCATCACACTCAGGGGACCAAACAAAAGACCTGTGGGGAGAGGTAAGATCATTCAAAGGTAAATAAATGCAACTAAAACTGTGAATGAACTTCCAATAAAAGTTAGCAAATCCAAGGAATTTGTGCACCTCCTTATGGGTATGTGGCATGGTCCACTCGTCCACTATTTTAGCCACCACAAACCCCAGAAAAGATACTGAGGGTTTGGGGAATTTGCATGTTGCATACAGCTGGTTTTGGAGTAACCGCTGCAGTTCCAAACGGTCATGTGTATTATGTCCCAAAGTACATTTATGAACCAAATTTTGAAATGTGTCCTGTACGCTGGTAAGGCAAATGGCATGACCAAATATTCATAATGGCCTATTGGGATATTAAACACCGGCTTCCATTTCTCATCCTACAGTGGCTCAAATGCCAGTACAATTAATGGAAGGGGGTATCTGTTCTTCACAGTTACATCATTTTGCCCTCGAGTGGTTCCAGGGTGTTATCCTTCTTCTCTATGAAGAAAAACCCCGCCCCCGCAGGTGACGAGGATGGTCTGATTAGACTGGCTGCAAGAGATTTCTTGTATGTTGTCCTCAATGGCTTGGTGTTCTGGTGCTGATAGGGAATACAGCTTGCCCTTTGGGGGGGGTTCCTGGCAACAAATCTATGGCACAATCATAATCTCGGTGCAGAGGCAGGGACTAAGCTTAGCCTTGCTAAAGACTGCAGAAAGGTCATGGTAGCAGGATGGAACAGTAGTGAAGTCTGGGTCAGTTTTAAGCAGACACGAGGTCATTTTAAGCAGAAACAAGGTGATAATCTGTGAGTCGCTACTGATGCTTTAAAATGACAGAGGCACAGTGAAAGCAGCAGCAGCTCCTCTGGCTGTGGCACTCTGATCTTTTCCTCTGTCTTTAATTGTGAAATATTGTTGAATTGATGTGGAAATGATTGTTGTACAGAAGCTTCAGATATCTGTTGCTGAGACAGATGATGATTGACGTGCGACTTAAGCAGAAATGAGGTGATAATTGGTGAACTGCGGCTGATGCACAGAAATGACGCATGCACAATAAAGTTAGCGTGGACCGATTTTTAGGGGGGGCGTTCAATTGGCGACACCGGTTTCCTCCTACATTGAAAGACATGCAGGTTAGGTGAATTGGAATCTTTACAATTGCCCAGGTCTCCCTTGCTAAAGAGATCTCAATGTCAATGGGACTAACCTGGCAGTTTGGCCCCCAGGAAAGGATCAGCCCATTGTCCCATTCAATATTTGAGTTATGTCTCTTCAACTACATCATCACTGGATGAGTCATATTTCCAAAAATGTGGACGTGCATTTAGAGAATGAACCCTGTGCAGGCAGAGAACAGTGAGCAATTCTCCCTAAGGTGCTGCCATCCATGGCATTCATTTTAGTGTGGTCAGACAAAAAAGCTGAGGCCTAAAGTTCAAAATGTAGTTCACATTGTGTGATGAACAGCTTCACATCTCCTGATTTCCCTTAGAATCATTCTGAATGGGAAAGCTGATTGCAAAAACCGGTGTCTTGACCTGGAGTCCTGTGTTCTCTGCCGCTGGAGTCTGCTGACTGCTGGGGCAGTGTGTGTCTCCACCTTGCTGTGTTCCAGGACTCGGCGCTGGAACAGAGTTCTGCAGTGCCTAGTCCTGGAGAAGATGGAAAGAGAAGCACGCAGTCCAGTCCACTGTGGAGATCTGTGCGCACAGATCGGTGGATCCACCTGCTGTTGTCTATCCAGACCATCCTCGTCTTCTGTCGCGTACAGTTCGAACGTATACGGCTGGAGCCCCTCATTATTTTCACCGTCGTTTTGTTCATCAGAAACTTCCTCATCTTCTTCAAAAACAAACGATATATCACTTAAATCTTCGCTATAATCGCTCACTATGCCTTCGCTGTCCGTGTCTGCCGTATTGGTAAACAGAGCATCGCTTCGACACATTTACTCGCATGACGTCACATCCATCGCAGCGATAAAGTAGGTCAACTCGGAAGTGGTAAATACAAATTCTCAGATGAGTAACGAAACGTTTTATCCTTGTTTAGTGTAATTTTATGGTAAAAAAACAAAGACAACATGTGGAAAAAGCTTTTTTATTCTTCAAGAATATGTAAAAACATCATGGCATGGCAGGGACACTTTAATCTTAAACTCAAAGCAAATCTCTATTACTTGATGTGTGTTAATTAAAAATATAAAAGCCAAAATGATGAGTTGCATATGTAATGGGGCACTTTAGTATAATACCTTTAAATAATCTGTTTTATTGCCAGTTTTCTTCAGACAAGTCAGGGGATGGATACATGAACATTTCCAAGTGACGTGTTATGCCTTGGACTTTATTTAATCAATTATAATGAAACAGAAACAGTATATGACTCTATAATAAATCGGTGTGGAGTAGACAGTTCTCAAAAACTGAGTGACTGTAGGAAGAAGAGTGAAGAATGCCAACGAGACAACCAGACACCCCAGAAGAGGTTATAGGCTTATGTGGCTGTGAATGGAAAAAAAAATGTGCTGAGTGCATGATTTGCACTTTGAATCACAAGTTATACAGCTTCATGATAAAGTGGTATAGAAGAGGATTTTCTAACCTAGTCTTGCATCTTAGATATACATTCTAGAAAAAAATAGCTGAACTTGCAGGTCTTCATTTTAAGAAAATCCTCCTCTATACTTTTCGGATGCACTGTATAAGAGTAGAGTAAGGAGTGCACAGGTACACATAAGTATACTACACATAGGCATATGTATACTGTATCCTATGCAGAAGATACAACCTGAAAGAAACTGGAGACTGTAATGGGGTGGCAGGGGAAGTGCAGCTACACTCTAAAAAATGAACTGCTGGACTGAGTGGCTGTGTAGCTGAGTTTATCAGGACCTCACCCTGATCACCTGCGGCTCGTC
The DNA here is from genome assembly GCF_902500255.1 of Thalassophryne amazonica. Lineage (NCBI taxonomy): Eukaryota > Metazoa > Chordata > Actinopteri > Batrachoidiformes > Batrachoididae > Thalassophryne > Thalassophryne amazonica. The sequence continues at coordinate 92,337,026 of NC_047113.1, read as the reverse complement.
AGGACTCACAGCTGTGGTGCATCTACATGGATTGGAACATGGTGGCATTTAAGACTGGAGTACACAGTGTGTATTTGCCAGAGACTCGACCTTGTGACCAGACGGGTGAGATCGTCGTCTCGGGAGCCATCTCATCATCAGTGGATGCAGAGAACGTCCAGGTTTGATGCATGGTCTGTGAAAGAGGAGAGGGTGAGGTCTCACGCTCGTCAGCACACTTCCTGAGGTACGTTAGATTTTGTGACTAACATTTATACAGTCAGTAAATGTGGTGTCCCTCACACCTTATTATATTGAGCTGTATGTTGGTCGTTTAAATCAGCTTCCGCTGCAGTGAGTTTGTGAACTGGATGTTCCATGCCTGCAGGGTGGGAGCTGATTAGTAATTAAGCCAGGAAGTGTTTGCTGTTTGTACACCTTTGAGCTTTCTCTCTGTGTGTTTGAGTGTGACTCACATAATGATTCCTTCTTTCACAGACTCGGTTTGTCGCGGCCACCTGGGGGGTGTCGGCGGGGTCCTTGGGTCCGAACCAGTTCTGGCTCCGGACCGTTAGCGCTGCTGGGAGCGCACCGCAATCCACCACGCCAGACCGCGCACTTCTATATTTTTCACAGCACTGTTATGTTCATTAACCTCTGTTATCCTTTGTACCGTGCTCTGCTTATTTTTATACTGGGTCCTTCAAACGCTGGTCGGTTTCTCCGGGCTGCGTCCGACACATAACAGTACCAGTAGATTCAGTAGATTCTCACAAATCCAACAAGACCAAGCATTCATGATATGCACACTCTTAAGGCTATGAATTGGCCTATTGGTAAAAAAAAAGTAGAAAAGGGGGTGTTCACAATAATAGTAGTGTGGCATTCAGTGGGTTCATCAGTTTTGTGGAACAAACAGGTGTGAATCAGGGTGTCCCCTTTGTGGTGTATTCAATTGGAATACACCACAAAGACAAAATATTTAATGTTAAAACTGATAAACTTTATTGTTTTTGTGCAAATATTTGCTCATTTTGAAATCGATGCCTGCAACAAGGACAGTGGTATGTTTACTACTGTGTTACATCACCTTTCCTTCTAACAACACTCAATACGCAATTTGGGAACTGAGGACACTAATTGTTGAAGCTTTGTAGGTGCAATTCTTCCCATTTTTGCTTGATGTATGACTTCAGTTGTCAACAGTCTCATTGTCGTATTTTGTGCTTCATAATGTGCCAAACATTTTCAATGAGCGACAGGTCTGGACTGCAGGCAGGCCAGTCTAGTACCCGCACTGTTTTACTACGAAGCCACGCTGTTGTAACACATGCAGAATGTGGCTTGGCATTGTCTTGCTGAATAAGCAGGGAGGTCCCTGAAAAAGACGTTGCTTGGATGGCAGATGTGTTGCTCCAAAACCTGGATGTTCCGTTCAGCATTGATGGTACCATTGTAGATATGAAAGTTGCCCATGCCATGGGCACTAACACACCCCATACCATTACAGATGCTGACTTTTAAACTTAGCGCTGGTAAAAATCTGGATGGTCTTTTTCCTCTTTTGTCAAGAGGACACGACGTCCATGATTTCCAAAAAAATGTGGACTCATCAGACCACAGCACACTTTTCCACTTTGCGTCTATCCATTTCAAATGAGCTCGGGCCCAGAGAAGGCGGCGGTGTTTCTGGATGTTTTTGATGTATGGCTTTCACTTTGCATGGTAGAGTTTTAACTTGCACTTCTAGTTGTAGCGACGAACTGTGTTAACTGACAATGGTTTTCTGAAGTGTTCCTGAGCCCACACAGTTAGATCCTTTACACAATGATGTCGGTTTTAATGCAGTGTCACTTGAGGGATCGAATGTCATGGGCATTCAATGTTGGTTTTCGGCCTTGCCACTTACGTGTAGAAAGTTCTCCAGATTCTCTGAATCTTCTGATTATATTATGGACTGTAGATGATGGAATCCCTAAATTCCTTGCAATTGAACACTGAGAAACATTGTTCTTAAACTGTTGGACTATTTTTTCACGCAGTTGTTCACAAAGTGGTGAGCCTCACCCCATCTTTGCTTTGTGAACGGCTGAGACTTTTGGGAATGCTCCTTTTATACACAATCATGACACTCACAGTTCGTGTCCTCAGTTCTCAAACGCGTATTGAGTGTTGTTAGAAGGAAAGGTGATGTAACAGTGGTAAACATACCACTGTCACAGCTTTTTTGAAATGTGTTTGCAAGCATCCATAAGCAAATATTTGCACAAAAACAATGAAGTTTATCAGAGTGAACATTAAATATCTTTTCTTTGTGGTGTATTCAATTGAATATAGGTGGAAGAGGATTTGCAAATCATTGTATTCTGTTTTTATTTACACTTCACACAACGTCCCAACTTCATTGGAATTTGGGTTGTAAGTCATTGGTTGTTTGGATCAGCAATTTCAGTTAAATACATCATATAGCAGACAAACACAGTGATATTTGAGAAGTAAAATGAAGTTTATAGGATTTACAGAAAGTGTAAACAAAATTAGGGTGCATAAATTTGGGCATCCCAACAGAAAAAATACATCAATATTTAATATATCCTCCTTTTGCAGAAATAACAGCCCCGAAATGCTTCCTATAGCTTCCAATGACTCTGATTCTGGTTGAAAGTATTTTGGACCATTCTTCTTTACAAACCATCTCAGGTTTGTTGATTTCTGAGCATGGTCAGCCCACTTAAAATCACACCACAGACTTTCAATAATATTCAGGTCTGGGGACTGAGATGGCCAGTGTTTAGGGTCGTTGTCTTGTTGAAAGATCCAGCCCCCACGCAACTTCAACTTTATCACTGAATCTTGAACATTGTTCTCAAGAATCTGCTGATATTGACTGGAATCCATGTGACCTTCAACTTTAACAAGATTCCCAGTACCTGCACTGGCCACACAGCCCCACAGCATGATGAAACCACGTCCAGATTTTACTGTAGGTAGCAAGCGTTTTTCTTGGAATGCTGTGTTCTTTTTCAGCCATGCATACTGTCCCTTGTTATGTCCAAATAACTCAGTTTTAATTTCATCAGTCCACAGCACTTTATTCCAAAATTAAGCTGGCTTGTCCAAATGTGTTTTGAACAATCTTTGTTTTTAGGTCATTTGAGAGTTGTTTAGAGGCTCCCATGTTGCCACTCATTAGAATAGATGCAAAGAGGGAAACATTAGCAAATGGCCACTTTAAATATCCTTTCTCATGATTGGATTCACCTGTGTAAGGAGGTCAACCAAACCAACCAGGAGCTTACCAAACCAATTTTGTGTTCCAATAATTAATACTAAATGCATTCAAATCAATAAAATGACAAATTTATGCACCCACCTTGTTCAAATAATTATTGCACACTTTCTGTAAATACTTCATTTCACTTCTCTAATATCAGTGTGTTCTTCTGCTATATGATATATTTAACTGAAATTTCTGATCCAGACAACCAATGATTTAGAAAAAGGAAAATCATGAAAATGATCAGGGGTGCCCAAACATTTGCATACAACTGTAGTCCAGATCAGGAGTGAAATTTAACTCTCTTTCAGTTTGTCCCACCAGAGGAGGCTAATGCTTTTGATGGGCATGCCATCTGTCAAATCACACATTAAGACTGAGTTTATATTAATTTTCCACACCTCTGGCCACTCAGATCAAGTCAGGTTGTTTCTCTTATCATGTCCACCACAGCCTATAATTATGAGTTTTACCCAGCTAAACAAGCACAATCCCTTCACCCCCCTGCCGTGTTCACCCCCTCTCCCCTTACTTTAGTGTTTGACCATTAATCACAACCAAGTTTTTTTTTTATTTAACACTGTTTAGCTGTGAACAATCTCTCAGACTAGTAGTTAACATGAATAACTGCAGTGAAAATACAAATAGGGACTGAAATTCTAAAATGAACACGTAATGGAAAAAAGAAATGGAAATCAGAGACCAAACTCCTCAACATGAAGTTGTGTTTGTGTGTGTGCTTGTTTGCATGTGAATTCATGCACATGAGTGGCATTTGACACTTGTTTGACTCATAGTTTGAGCGATATAGTCCTACTAGAATCAACAGACCCATGTAGGCTTGGAGGTCTACCAGGTCTAATTCTCTCTAGGTGTCGCCAAACACATGCCTCCACTCCAGGTTTGTCATCTCCAGTGTAATTCCTTCAATGGATTGTAGTAAAAAGAGTTGGAAGCTGGACTTGATGTCATCCACATGAGATGTTGCATACCATGTAGGCCCCGATGTCATCTTTTTGACATTTTCCAATCTTGCTCTACCTCGTCTGTTCTGGGGGATGAAGACCAGAGCAAGTCTCCATTCTTGGACTGGAATGTCTCCTCAGGTGCCTTTTCCTCTCCATCTGTTGACTGGTCAGTCTCCTCAAAGTCTGGATCAAAATCGATGTTATGTTCCACTTACGAGACATCTTCCTCGATCTCTGGTTCAACTTTCTGTGACAGAAAACTGCCTGGTCAGTTGCCTACAACATCAAGCTATATTTTGGTGGTCTGTGTGACAATATGATACATTGTTTCATCAGGAAGGTGGTTCATGTGGAAGGATCAGCACATAAGCACAGGAAAGAGATGTGTACCCACAATAGATATTGTTCAGTCTGAAATGTGTGGTTCGTGTGTGTGTATTGGGGTGGTGTGTATGGGGGTGTTTTCTCATCTGATGGATGAAAAAATCAAGATACCCATTAATTTCCCATGGTGGTCACTTTAGACCAGGAACACCACAGGTGAAAGAAAGTTGACTATACTGTACTACTCAAAATTCAATAAAAGCAGTGATCATCAGTTTATATTTTCAAGTACAGCATATCATGAGGCCTTGAACCAGTCAGATGTAAAACACAATATGCATGAGTGTTTTAAATTGCAAATCAGTCAGATTTGACCTGAACAAGACAGGAAGGTTAATAAAGTGAGATTCTGGGGAAACTGTTAGTTGGGGTTGTTCGGGTCATGTCCATATTCCCATAGTCTCTCCCCCATTCAGTCACATGTTGCACCCCCTAGCTTAAGGGAGTTCATGAACCTTTCCAGTGTTCCCTCCTGCTATCATGATTTAAAGGAGGTTTTTAGTAAGGCTAAAGCTTCCAGCCTTCCTTCTCAATGACCCTATGGTTGCTCAATTGAGTTACTCCCCAGCACCACTCCACCCAAAGTAAGGCTATACTCTCAATCATATCCAGAATTCAATGCTATGAAAGAGTACCATGACAACATTCTGATATCAGGCCATATCCACCCATAGTGCTCAGCTGCAGCAGCAGGTTTTGTCTTTAGAGAAAAGAAAGAATCAAAAATTGTTCTAACAACTTCAGGAGGCATAACTGTTTACCAAGTTGGACCTCAGAAATGCTTATCACCGAGTTGGAATGAGAGAAGGCAATGAATGGAAGACTGCTTTTAACACTCATACAAGACATCGTGCATACCTGGCAATGCCCTTTGGTCTTACTCATTTTAGTTTTACGAATGCCCCGACTATTTTCCAAGTGACTTCCTGAATATATTTGTTTTTGTCTATCTTGACAATATTATTATATTTTCACCTGATGAAATGACTCACATTCACCACGTCTGGCATTTCCTCAAGAGGCCTTAGTCAGGGAGCTGACAAAAAACCTGATGGTTACTCTGTCAGAGCTCCAGCATTCCTCTCCACCAATCAGGCCTGTATGGTAGAACGGCCAGACAGAAGCCACTCCTTAGTAAAAGGCACATGGCAGCACACCTGGAATTTGACAAAAGGCACCTAAAGTACTCTAAGACCATGAGAAACAACATTCTCTGGTCCTGATGAGACCAAAATTGAACTATTTGGTGTGAATGTCAGATGTCATATTTGGAGGAAATGGTAAATGGACCGCATTTATATAGCGCTTGTCCATCTGCATCAGACACTCAAAGTGCTTTACAAATAATGCCTCACATTCACCCCGATGTGAGGGTGCTGCCATACAAAGTACTCACTACACATCGGGAGCAACTAGGGAATTAAGGACCTTGCCCAAGGGCCCTTTGTGATTTTCTGGTCAGGCTGGGTTTTGAACCAAGGATCCTCTTGTCTCAAGCCCATCACTTTAACAACTAGACCATCACCTCCCCATAAAAGGAAACCAGGCATCATCCCTACAGTGAAGCATGGTGGTGGCAGCATCATGTTGTGGGGATGTTTATCAGTGGTAGGAACTGGGAGACTAGTAAGGATTGAGTAAAAGATGAATGCAGCAATGTACAGAGACATCATGGATGAAAACCTGCTCTAGAGTGCTCTTGACCTCAGACTGGAACGATGGTTCAGCTTTCAACAGGACAGTGACCCTGAGCACACAGTCAAGATATCAATGGAATGGTTTCAGGACAACTCTGTGAATGTCCTTGAGTTACCCAACCAGAGCCCAGACCTGAATCTGGTTGAACATCATTGAAAAAGATTGTTACCTCTGCCAAGGAGGTTATGTTTTCGGTCGTGTTTGTTTGTTTGTCTGTCTGTCTGTTTGTCAGCAGGATTGTTGTGTGGGCCGCTGAAGAGGAGGTACTACTGGCCCACCACCACAAGATGGCGCCCTGCTTGAAGTGCGGGCTTCAAGCACGAGAGGGCGTCGGAGCGACCAGGAGTGACAGCTGTCACTCATCATCTGTACCAGCTGTCACTCATCCACTACTCATCACCACCAGCATAAAGACCGGACTGCAACTCCACCTCCCCGCCGAGAAATCAAATACCAATCAGGTAATTTTCTCTGCTGACTCGAACGTCGAATAATAATCTGAACTTCTTTTGCAGCCGTTTTCCTGGTGTTTACCTTATCTGTGGGATTGGCGTTTGGTGTGACAGCGACGGCTTCGCCTCACACCCCAGACCAGATAAGTGGTTAATCAGGAGCTGCACGAGTGTGTGATTGGAGGTGGAGGTGCTCCCTCCTTACTGCATACAGACTGTGGGATTACTGAGTGTGCGTCCTCACACTCATCTGGACTGTCTTTGTTCTCTGCCAGCAGTACCGGGTCTGACTGCTGAAGACAGCGGCCACCTGGGGCGCAGGGCTTGGCAGCTCCGGTGTTCTTCAGCTCCGTTGGTGGTGGAAGCTGTGTGGATCCGGCCTCTCTCTCGCCAGGCGTCTTCTATCGTCGAGCCTGCCCACACGTCACCTGGTGTATGATTGACAGTCACTATATTGTTATTGTCTGTACATCGTTGTGCGATTCACAACATTAAATTGTTACTTTTTGGCTTATCCATTGTCCGTTCATTAACGCCCCCTGTTGTGGGTCCGTGTCACGTCACTTTCACAACAAGGATAACTCAAAAAGTTCTGAACGGATTTTGATGACATTTTGTGGAGTGGTTGGAAATGACAAGAGGAACAAGTGATTACATTTTAGTGGTGATCTGGATCACGATCCGGATCCAGGAATTTTTTAAAGGATTCTTCACCATTGGGGGATGGGGGAATTTTGACATTCTAGTTTCTAACTCCAAAAAACAAAGCAGAAAGGCTTGAAAAAAATTACAGTGTAACATAGTCAATTGTTCTATCAAACAACAAAGTTTGGTGATGATCGGATCCGGATTCCGGATCTGGTGATCCACAATATGCAAAAATTTTGGGAAAATGGAAAATGTGTCAGTGTGAGGTGACAAATGAAGCTAGAGATGCACAACTAACACCAAACTGTAGCTGAATCTGTACTGATTCAGTAAGGTGTCATCAGATTTGATGTAGCTTCAAATGTTATGGAGCTTGATCCAGAAGAAAACCGCCATTACCGAAAAATCGTTTTTATACAATAACTTTTGAACTAATAAAGACATAAAAGTGATTCCAAGTTCTAGTGGTATGTTTCATGGTCAAGGATGTCAAATATAAAGGAAAGAAAAGTGTATGTATCATAGTTTTGGTTGTAACACTGAATTGTTGAATAGATCACTGTGCCAAGGAGGGAATCTCTTTATGCAATATCAATATCAGTGCTCAGATGACAGTAGCTTCTGGGAAAGGTGCAACTTGCAATAAACTGTGATGCCAAGCGCTAAGGATACATGCTATCCAGTCACAGCAGATGAAACTTTTTTTTACTACTGAGCAAACATCATTGTTAGACGTTTTTAGGTTCAATGATTCCACGGCGTGTAGCTGTTATGGCGTCAGTGACCCCATGGCCTTGGTGGAGGTTTGCACTCTCTGAGTGCTTCTAGTTCACCGATGCTACCATCCAGCTTGAGACATACTGCAAAAAGGAATGAGCAAAACTAACGAGATGAAAGGCTGTAATTGCTCCCAAAGACACATCAACAATGTATTGAGCAAAGGGTGTGAAAACATCTGTACATGTGATTTCTTATTCTCTTGGGACATTGTGTAAAATGTAAATAAAACAGAATACAATGATATGCAAATCCTCGTCAACCTATATTCAATTGAATACACAACAAAGACAAGATATTTAATGTTCAAACTGATAAACTTTATTGTTATTGTGCAAATATTTGCTCATTTTGAAATGGATGCCTGCAACATGTTTCAACAAAGCTGGGACAGTGGTATGTTTACCACTGTGTTACATCACCTTTCCTTCTAACAACACTCAATAAGCATTTGGCAACTGAGGACACGTAACTGGGTATAAAAGGAGCATCCCCAGAAGTCTCAGCCTTTCACAAGCAAAGGCAGGGTGAGGATCACCACTTTGTGAACATACACTCAACAAAAATATAAATGCAACACTTTTGGTTTTGCTCCCATTTTGTATGAGATGAACTCAAAGATCTAAAACTTTTTCCACATACACAATATCACCATTTCCCTCAAATATTGTTCACAAACCAGTCTAAATCTGTGATAGTGAGCACTTCTCCTTTGCTGAAATAATCCATCCCACCTCACAGGTGTGCCATATCAAGATGCTGATTAGACACCATGATTAGTGCACAGGTGTGCCTTAGACTGCCCACAATAAAAGGCCACTCTGAAAGGTGCAGTTTTATCACACAGCACAATGCCACAGATGTCGCAAGATTTGAGGGAGCGTGCAATTGGCATGCTGACAGCAGGAATGTCAACCAGAGCTGTTGCTCGTGTATTGAATGTTCATTTCTCTACCATAAGCTCTCTCCAAAGGTGTTTCAGAGAATTTGGCAGTACATCCAACCAGCCTCACAACCGCAGACCACGTGTAACCACACCAGCCCAGGACCTCCACATCCAGCATGTTCACCTCCAAGATCGTCTGAGACCAGCCACTCGGACAGCTGCTGAAACAATCGGTTTGCATAACCAAAGAATTTCTGCACAAACTGTCAGAAACCGTCTCAAGGAAGCTCATCTGCATGCTTGTCGTCCTCATTGGGGCCTCGACCTGACTCCAGTTCGTCGTCGTAACCGACTTGAGTGGGCAAATGCTCACATTCGCTGGTGTTTGGCACGTTGGAGAGGTGTTCTCTTCACGGATGAATCCCGGTTCACACTGTCCAGGGCAGATGGCAGACAGCGTGTGTGGCGTTGTGTGGGTGAGCGGTTTTCTGATGTCAATGTTGTGGATCGAGTGGCCCATGGTAGCGGTGGGGTCATGGTATGGGCAGGCGTCTGTTATGGACGGAGAACACAGGTGCATTTTATTGATGGCATTTTGAATGCACAGAGATACTGTGACGAGATCCTGAGGCCCATTGTTGTGCCATACATCCAAGAACATCACCTCATGTTGCAGCAAGATAATGCACGGCCCCATGTTGCAAGGATCTGTACACAATTCTTGGAAGCTGAAAATGTCCCAGTTCTTGCATGGCCGGCATACTCACCGGACATGTCACCCATTGAGCATGTTTGGGATGCTCTGGACCGGCGTATACGACAGCGTGTACCAGTTCCTGCCAATATCCAGCAACTTCGCACAGCCATTGAAGAGGAGTGGACCAACATTCCACAGGCCACAATTGACAACCTGATCAACTCTATGCGAAGGAGATGTGTTGCACTGCATGAGGCAAATGGTGGTCACACCAGATACTGACTGGTATCCCCCCTCCAATAAAACTGCACCTTTCAGAGTGGCCTTTTATTGTGGGCAGTCTAAGGCACACCTGTGCACTAATCATGGTGTCTAATCAGCATCTTGATATGGCACACCTGTGAGGTGGGATGGATTATCTCAGCAAAGGAGAAGTGCTCACTATCACAGATTTAGACTGGTTTGTGAACAATATTTGAGGGAAATGGTGATACTGTGTATGTGGAAAAAGTTTTAGATCTTTGAGTTCATCTCATACAAAATGGGAGCAAAACCAAAAGTGTTGCGTTTATATTTTTGTTGAGTGTATGTGTTATGTATGTGTTACATATGTTGTGAACACAACACGTATATATATATATATATATATATATATATATATATATATATATATATATATATATATATATATATATATATATATATATGAGGTCTGTTAGAAAAGTATCATACCTTTTTATTTTTTTCAAAAACTATATGGATTTGATTCATATGTTTTTACGTCAACCAAGCTTGAACCTTCGTGCGCATGCGTGAGTTTTTCCACGCCTGTCGGTTGCGTTATTCACCTGTTGGCAGGCTTTGAGTGAGCACTGCATCACCCCTCTCATCGTTGTTTCATTGCGAGGAAATGGCGGAATGATTTGAGCTTTTTTCCATCAGAATTTTTTCAGACAGGCAGCTCGAAACCATTCTAAAAATTTATCTGGCTTTCGGTGAAAATTTTACGGGCTTCACAGAGAATAAGGAGTGTTACTACAGCTTTAAGGACGGCCCACAATGGCGCACGCGCAGATTTCACTTTTAACAAGAGATTTTGTCATGGAAAGCCGTGCGGAGGCTTCGCGCGTCACAACCGATTCGCTGATGAAGCAAGACAAAGGAACACCTCCGTTTCGGAGTGTTAGAGGACAAGTTGGGACAAGCCCAGCTCTCCACAATTTCTCTTATACTCACTTGACTGGTAAGCACTGAAAGCCGAGAGCGGCTGCCTGCCGACGTGCGAATCCGTCCGCACGTCTTTCATTACAAAATCTCCTTTAACAGTGGAATGTCCGGATAAACTGCTGATCCCGACCTCTTCTGAAACTTCTCTGTTCTCTCACGACGTCCTGGGTCAACAGAGGCTTAAATTTGTAAGTTTTCAGCTCGAAACAGGCTGACGACGGCGGCTCGGAGCACGGCGCGCCCTCCGGCTCCGTGGGTTGTCCTTAAAGCGACAGTAACACTCCATAATCTCTCATCAGCCCTTAAAATTTTCACCGAAAACCAGGTGAATTTCTCGAATGGTGTCCACTCGAATGTGCCTTACAGTTTCTGAAAAATTTTTGATCAAGCAAAGCAGCAGTCTCTGAGCCATTCCTAAACAATGAAAAAATAGACGGGAGGGGTGGACCAGTCCTCACTCAAAGCCTGTCCACAGGCGAATGATGCAACCGACAGGCGTGAAAAAACTCACGCATGACCACGAGGGTTCAAGCTTGTCTGATGTAATCGCACGTGATTCAAATCCATATAGTTTTTGAAAAAAATAAAAAGGTCGGTTTCTTTTCTAATAGACCACATATATATATAGTGCATCCGGAAAGTATTCACAGTAATTCACTCTTTCCACATTTTGTTACATTACAGCCTTATTCCACAATGGAGTAAATTATTTTTCCCCACACCTCTACTCACAGCACCCCATGACCACATGAAAAAAGCTGTTTTGAAATTTTTTCAAATTAATAATAATAATTAAAAAAAATAACAAATCACATGTACATAAGTATTCACATCCTTTGCTCAATACATTTTTCATGCACATTTGACAGCAATAACAGCAATAATCTTTTTGAATATGATGCCACAAGCTTGGCACACCTATCCTTGTTCTTTTCAGCACCTCTCAAGTTCCATCAGGTTGGATGGAGAGCATCACAGCATAGCTGTTTTCAGGTCTTTCCAGAGATGTTAATTCGGTTTGCGGCTTGGGCTCTTGCTCGGCCACTCAAGGACATAACACAGAAGTGTCCTGAAGCTACACCTTTGATATTTTGGCTATGTGCTTAGGGTTACCAGTAGAAGCATCTCAAAGATGATCAGTGGAAACAGGATGCACCTGAGCTGAATTTGTAAACTTCACTGCAAAGGTTGTGAAAATAAATAAATATTTTCACATTGTCATTATGGGGGTATTGTGTGTAGAATTTTGAGCAAAACAATGAATTTCATCCATTTTGGAATAAGGCTGCAACAAAATGTAGAAACAGTGACTCACTCTGAATACTTTCTGGTGCACTGTATACTATATATATATATATATATATATATATATATATATATATATATATATATATATATATATACAAGGTCTATTAGAAAAGTATCCGACCTTATTATTTTTTCAAAAACCATATGGATTTGAATCACGTGTGATTACATCAGACATGCTTGAACCCTCGTGGGCATGCGAGAGTTTTTTCACGCCTGTCGGTTACGTCATTCACCTGTGGGCAGTCTTTGAGTGAGGAGTCGTCCACCTGCTCGTCGATTTTTTTCATTGTTTAGGAATGGCTCAGAGACTGTTGCTTTGTTTGATAAAAAATTTTTCAAAACTGTAAGGCACAACTGAGTGGACACCATTCAATAAATTCAGCTGGTTTTCAGTAAAAATTTTAACGGCTGATGAGAGATTTTGGTCTGGTAGTGTCGCTTTAAGGACGGTCCACGGCGCCTGACGGCGATCTGCGCTTCGAGGCGGCAGCGTCTCGCCGTTTCAAGTTGAAAACTTCCACATTTCAGGCTCTGTTGACGTAGTAAGTCGTCAGAGAACAGAGAACTTTCAGAAGAAGTCGGCATGAGGAGTTTATTCGGACATTCCATTGTTAACGGTCATTTTGTAATGAAAGAACGTGCGGGCAGAGTCGCATGTCGGGCTGGACCCGACCGCAGGGGGTCGCGGCAGGAAAAACACCTCCGTTGGAAATCTTAACGGGCAAGTTGGAACATGCCCAAGCTGTTAAACAATTTCTCAGTTACTCACTTGTTGAAAGCCATTAAAAGCCGCCTGAATTCTACAAATGGTTTTCAACACGGAGGTGTTTTTCCTGTCGCGGCGCACACAGATTTGCCGAGTCGTCACGGAAATGACTCGGCGAATTTGCGCGTACGTCTTTCATTAAAAAAATGTCCTTAAACAGTGGAATGTCCGCATAAATTCCTCATGCCGGCCTCTTCTGAATCTTCTCTGTTCTCTCACGATGTCCTGGGTGAATTAAGCCTTAAATTAGGAGGTTTTAAGCTCGAAACAGGCCGACGACAGCGCCTGGAAGCGCTGCAGGACGTCCCGCTCCGTGGGAAGTCCTTACACCGACAGAAACACCCCATAATCTCTCATCAGCCGTTAAACTTTTCACAGAAAACCATCTTAATTTCTCGAATAGTGTCCACTCGGATATTCCTCACAGGTCCAGAAAAAATTTTGATAAAGCAACGCCCGCCATCTCGAGCAGCGTGTGAAACAAAGGAATTCAGCCGAGAGGGCGGGACCACATCTCACTCAAGGCCTGCCCACAGGGAAATGATGTCACCGACATGCGTGAAAAAACTCACGCATGCGCACGAGGGTTCAAGCATGATTGGTGTAATCGCATGTCATTCAAATCCATATAGTTAAAAAAAAAATAAAAGGGTCGGTTTATTATCTAAGAGACCTCGTATATATATATTATATATATATATATATATATATATATATATATATATATATATATATATATTTTTTTTTTTTTTTTTTTTTTTTTTTATTGTGGGTTTGCAATGTGTCAGCATTTGAGAATGCTGGCAAAAGTTCATGGTAATCATTGTTAGGGCTTTGGTCGGACTGCTAGGAACAAAAACCCGGCACCAAACTTTAATTTCAAACATTGAGAGCTAGGGAGCAACCACCTTCAGCAAATATCACACATGATTGCACGAACAAGCACAGTGGCACTCGAGCATAAACAAAAAGGGCACAGCGAACCAAATCAGTAAATATCACAAACATCTAAACACATATACACAGCTCAGTGTGCACACAGTGAACAAGTCCACCAGGTTAGAAAGTATCATAAAAGAAGAAATAAAGGCCAGATGCTGCAAAGAGCCAGCAGGCTCCAGGAGCAATGAACTGCAACGAGCCCTAGAGGGGCAAGAGCTCTTTCCTGATATGAATACTCATGTAATATTTAAAGTCCAGCCCAATATTATTGGCATGCCTGAATTTTAACAGCAGAGTATGTTTAGAAGGATCTAAATTAACCAATTTTATAACATCAAAATGTTAAATTCATGAAGTTATTACAAAATAAGAACAAAACATTTTCATAAAATGCAAACATAAGCTTCTTCTTCACACCCTTAGATTAATTTGCAGTGTATTACTTTTACAGCCAGTTTTCTGCATACAAGTCAGATGATAACTACAAGAACACTTCCAAGTCACTGAAAATGTCTTGGACTTCATTACATGAGTTATCAAGAAATACGAAGACTATGGTACTGTATGGTAAATCTGTCTGGTGTTGACATTTCTGAAAAAAAATGAGTGATCTTGCAAGAATGAGACTAGTGAGAGAAGCCACCAAGATACCTACAGCCCTGAGGGAAAGCTCAGCTTCTTGGGCTGTGATTGGAGAAACAGGGCAAAGTGCAACATTTGTCTATTGTATCACCACTTATGCACTTCCATAGTTGAGTCATTTATGTATAGAGGTGCTGTTTTCACAAACCATGATGATTCAGAGGGCAAAGTATGTCTGGAATAATCCATAAATACAATGAGCAGCCTAGCTATTGTGCATTTTGCATACTGTATCTGGTGCAAAATGCTGTTGCTCATAAACACACACAGTCATGCAAGCAGATTGCTGCCAACAAATCAGATGCTTTCTGTTTCACTGCAGCAGTCAGCGGACATAATAATAATGATATACAGTGTTTTCCTGAGTGCATCTATATACTAAGACTTCTGTGCTGCAGATTTGAGACAAACTGGGCACACATGTACTTTGACATATGGGGAGTAACATAAGCTATTAAGCACTTTACTAGTAGTCATAGCAGTAGTAGTAAAGGGGAGACACTTTGTGCTGCAGAATTGAGCCAAATTTGGCACACATACTTTGACATACAGGAAGTGATATAAGTTACTGACACTTGTAGAAAGTCTGATAAAACATTGGTGTCATACTTTTCTACGTTGGTGTCATACTTTCCTATTCTCCTCTTTTTTCCTTTGAACATTTGACCTCTTCATATTTGCAGTGGTGGGCACAGTTCCGCTAATCCACCAACTGCTAATTAGCTAAGCTAACTGTTTTGTTAGCGGATTTGCTTTTCAGCTAACTTCAAAAACCATCAGTGGACCAATTCCCTTTTGCTAAATTTTGTTCCGGTAATTTAGTCACGCTAATTTAGTCTGCTAATGTTTTCATAGTTAGTAATGGTGAAAAATATTTGTAAACCCTAAAAACTCTAACACGTTGGTTTCTGTCTGCTACGTATTTTGCAGCTAAGGCCTGGTTCACACGGCAGGATAATTAGGCCGATATCTCACCCGATCTTCCCCTTCTGACAATCTTAAGGACGCCCCGACAATCGTGATGACGCTAAAGATAATCTTATCAGATATTCCTGCCATGTGTGGTGTGTTAAGAGCACTCTGATCTGCTTGGAAGGACGTTAGGAGCGCTCCGATCGCAAATTGGGGATATTCAACATGATGGATTTTTTTGGCCCGATATTGCAGCGTGTGTTATGTCCTCCGACCACAAACGAGCACGCAGTCTGCTGAATGTTACGTGCAGCCAATCAGAAAGTGAGGTGACGGATGTACGGAATCAAAACAGCTGTTCTGGCTTACCAGAATGTCCGGTGGTTGCGCTGTCTCCACTCCTTTAAAGAACACCTTTTGTTTTTCTTTTTATATCATTTTCCCCCTCTGTTTTAAATTGTCCACAAAGTATCTCCATTTGTTTACTATGAAGTCACGTTTAATCTCCAGAGTTTTTGCAAGATTTCCTCTCTGAGCTGTGAATGTTCCTGTATGAAATCTGTTCGTGTGTGGTGTGGTTGTCCTTACCATGTGGCTGAACACCACACACTGTAAGACCAAACCTGTTAGATCCATGATTTTTTATCTTCACATGTGTGGTTTCTCAGGTTTTGGAAACCTAAAGATAATTTTAAAATCCTGCCGTGTGAACCAGGCTTAAGAGAAGCTGAGCTCAACTCTACCACAGCAGAAGGGACCTGGCTGGCAGGATGCTACAAAACCCCCCAAAGTCATGTCCATTCACACATACAGTGGTCCAGCCGTGAGGCAGATGTACTGAAAAGGAAAGCATGTTTGACTTATGGTTTTGATTTATACATCAAATTAATCCGGATAGAATAACTTTATTAATGTCAACTCTGACATTTTTATGAAGTGAAAATATAACACATATCTTTTGATTTTAAAATAATGCACTAATTCTGAATGTTTAGAACATTACACCCACAGATGCCAAAATGCATTGGGCCTCATGTATCAAAGTTGCGCACTTATGGCATAAATTTACGGTGTAAATTTGAAGTACACCAAAGTTGCCGTGACATCTCTCCCTCAGCCCCAACCAGTCCCAGCAGAAGACTGCCCCTCCCTGAGCCTGGTTCTGCTGGAGGTTTCTTCCTGTTAAAAGGTAGTTTTTCCTTCCCACTGTCGCCAAGTGCTTGCTCACAGGGGGTCGTTTTGACCGTTGGGGTTTTTATGTAATTATTGTATGGCCTTGCCTTACAATATAAAGCGCCTTGGGGCAACTGTTTGTTGTGATTTGGCGCTATATAAATAAAATTGATGATGATGATGATGACATGTATCAAGCAGTGCGCACCTGCCCATTTCCAGCATACGCCTGACGTGACCTTGATGAATGTGGCGGGTGAAAACAATCGTAATTATAATAAACACGCCCATAAATATTCAGACTCTGCTTCAGACACACCCTTATTTTACGACATGGAAGCCAGGAAGACGGCAAAGAAAAAGAACTCCACCAATCACGATGCATGCCAATAGAGCATCAAAAGCGGCCATCGTATTAACTGTTTTGTAGTATAATCAAAAAAGTGTTACAGTGGTCCCTCGTTTATCATGGGAGTTACGTTCTAAAAATAGTCCGCAAAAAATGAAGTCCGCGACGTAGTCAGCGTTATTTTTTACAATTATTATAGACGTTTTAAAGCTGTAAAAACCCTGTAAAACCACTTTATACACTTTTCTCAATCAGGCATGAACATTTTCTCACTTTTCTCTTGTGTGTAAACATTCTCAAAGTTCAAACCTTAGTAGAAAAATAAGACCAACCTGTTTTCAGGCCAAAACATTTGTTTGAGAAATAAAAATAGAACATTTTCCTATAAATAATTATGATGGCTTTTAGAAATAACAAATTTAATTTTAACGATCAACGTACGAGGTTGGACACATAAGAAATTATTAATAGTGACTGACCAGTATTTCACAGATCGCGCCTCTGCGTCCTGGCGCCGCACCTTTTTCCACTCACACCTGGCTGCAGGTGTCTGTTTACAAGTGACAAACACAGTTATGAGTAGTTGTTAGCGCTCTTTTTTCTTCTGGGCAAGAAGATTCTTATAAACAGACACGTAGAACACAGAACACTGTAAAAAAAAAGCATGCAAAATTGGACTAAAGAAATCCGCGAAACGGCAAGGCCGCGAAAGGTGAACCGCGTTATAGCGAGGGACCACTGTATTCTCTTTTCACATGTCAATAATTCTTGACATGTGGATATTTGCTCGCTCAATTAATAAGACACGCCTAATTTTTCAGATTTCTTTATTCTTAAGATGTATTTCTTTATTTATTTTACTGTAACAAACGCATGGAGACAACACAACCTGATTGTGGCACGGGTGAAGGAAATGACAACACTACAGTTGTAATTATCAATTTCATTGTCTAAAACGATCACACCACATAAAGTTAAGCTCAGCGCTGCTCTGGCTCCAGGCTCTAGAGAAAAAGGCGAGCAGGACTTTCTTTGCGGTCAGCACTGTGGCCACAGATCGTGCTCGATAGACCAGCAACCCTGCAAAAGCGGGATTTGTATTGATTATTATGTAGTATAATCAGGAAAGTGTTATTTATGTAACATATGCATTGATTTGTATAATGGCAATGTTTATCATGTTGATCAGTTTCATTTTTATGTGGATTCCAGCGCTGGTTCATTTTGGTGTATAATTTACACCACCTCTTGACCTCGTGTATATTTTCAGCGCAGCGTACGCCAACGACCACATTGATAAATGCCAAGTAGCGCAGCCGTTTTGGCGTACACCCCATATACGCTCAAATATCACCGTACGCAACGTTGATACATGAGGCCCGTTATGCGTAAAATGAGCCTCCCCTCACCACTAATTGGTTGATGTAAAAACCAACACACAAGTGACTGTAACGTGTTGGTTTTTACAAATAAATGTGTATTTGTAAAATATGTTTTTTTTTCATTTGTAAAAAAAGGCATTTGATAAACTGAAAATTCTGTTTGTTAAGTTGTGATTCAACTCTACAACCGTGTAATATAACCAGGCATCATTCACACTGCCATTCAGTATTTGGCAATGTTCTATGCATTTTGACACATCCAGTTCCGTGTTTGTCATCCAGACGTTTGGACATCAGGCAGTCTTCAGCGCTTTTTATGGCCGTCTGACAGCAGTCTGTGTCATCTATCTGTTATCTACATACGCTTTGGATGCCATCGTGCAGGTGTGGACGAGGTAATCTGGATGTGTTCTGACACTGCTAACCATGCCCCTTTTCCTCCCGACTGCATCAGATTATAGCAATATTTGCCATTTTTCTGCATGGTTCCTGCACATTCTTGCTATGTGTGATGGCTTTAAGGTCAAAGCAGTGGCAGTTGCAATTAAAAAAAAAATGCACTATGATTTTTATTGTGAAGAGTAATGTTATTGTGCACTAAAGTAGCTTTGAAAAGCTAATGACAGTTTTTTTTTTTTTTCTTTTTCCAAAAACAGACAGCATAACCATCAAACAATGAAGAAAGTTTTCTGGTATGTCTGAGTATTTATATGAGCACAGTGCTGACTGAAAACCTGTGAGGGTGTTCAATTTACTTAAAATTTAAGATTGTTATAGTTGTATGATTACATTTATTAGTGCAGTAATATCAGATGCCGTACGCATCACCTTGTTACAACTGGCTCTCATCCTCTGGAAACACATGTCGAGACCAGAGAGTTAGTAAGAATGTATGGTGTCAGATCGGTGCCAAAATGAGTCTCGGGCGTATTATATTCTTTCACAGGCATAGATATTAACTGACATCTCTGTGTGAGCAAGGGAAAAGGTGCTGCGAGTGAGGAGGAATATGTGACCAGTGCTTCCCCCGCCCTCTCTAAGTTGATTTCTGCTTGCGCGTGGTGGATTTCTGCACTCTTGCTTGAAACTTGGGGAGGGTTTTGGCACTATGGGGGAGGGAACCAGGGTCGGTACTAGCACTCGTAATATATGCCCGAGACTCATTTTGGCACCAACCTGACTCCATAAGAATGCTCTCCAGTGCTGCTAAATAAAAGTGCATCAAACTTTGACTAGATATGCAAGGATTATACTGTTGTTGGAGATCATTTAAACACCACACATACAGGAACTGTGGCTTTGGTGCAACCAAACTCAGTTTTTTTGTGTTGATTGTTGGTGAAGTCATTGGAGGCATACACTCTTGTTCTCACCTCACTCCCCATATGCGATTCAACCAAATGCTGCCAAACTGATAAGGTGGAGCTTATTGAACCCATGAGCTTCTCACGACAGCGACATTAAATATTCTACAAAGGTGAGTCAGTCAGCTGACCTATGTTAGGGCCCCTTCACACATAACATGGAAGACGCAGAAACAGGAAGAAAATCCGCAAAACAAAAACGAAATGGGGAACCACAAAACATTCCACGTGCTGTCGGGAGGAACGCACGTTATGTTTGTATTATTATGTGTAGGCCGCCAGCCAATACCCGACCCCATGCACCCCCCCCCATGTCAGAGTGAAACTACTTTTTTCTGAAGCCTTAGCATGTCCACTAGCTGAATATGACTGGTAACAGTGTATAAACTGGGATGCACTATGCCATTTTACATTTTAGATGATACCGTCAACCACATCAAAGTTTCTGACGCGATTCGTAGAAATGTGTTTTGCATCGTATATATACTTCTGATTGGGATAAAATCATAATCTTGGTGTCTATACCTATGTTTTTCAGGACCAGAAATCCACTGGCAAACTTTATGATGAGCTATCTCTCACCAATTCTGAGATAAGTCAGCTGACACTCATCAAACATGTATTTTCGCATGGTTCTAGTTACTCCCATTGTCATTCACACCTTTCCTCATACCAAAATTTGTCAAAAGTATTCTTTTGACACATCATAGTCTTCAATATCATGTACTAAAATTATATTTCAGGTATATTTAACCTCCAGAAACACAACAGTTTGATAAAGAGAAAGTTTTTTTGTATTTTTTCCGTTCCGCTGCAGAGACCCATAAGCATGATAAGGTTACTTAAGATATGTGTTTTATTATTTTGTTCAAAATTTGTTGAAAGTATTCTTTTGACACATCATCATCTTTAGTGTCATATACTGAAATAATGTTTTATCTGTTCAAGGTGTGCACCAGCTCAAGATTCACATTTTGACAAGCAGAATTTTTTTCTGTATTTCTTTTTCCACCACAGACATGCATGAGGTTAGTTAAGATAAAGATAAGTGTTTTTTTATTGTTATTATTTTGTTCATTTCCAATACCTTAAATTTTAGTTAGTCCAAATTTGACATCAGTCATATTTCTTTCGAGGACACGTGATATGCTAAGAGCCTGAAGTATGTCTGACGGTAACATACATCAATCCACTAGGGGACAACCCTCCAAGAACCCAAGACGGGATAATACTCGACTGTCAACAAGACAGCCACCAGAATGCATTGTCCATGTGCCTGGATTGAAATTGGCGCCATTAAACTCTTCAAGTCTTCTACATTTTATGTCCTGCAGTTTGGTCAGTGTGTTCTCACCATCTTCAGTGGAAGAGAAGAGTATAGACACCAAGATTATGATTTTTATCCCAATCAGAAGCGGAGATATGATGCAAAACACAATTCTACGAATCGCGCTGGAAATTTTGACGCGGTTAACGGTACCATCTAAAATGTGTTGAAATGGTATAGTGCATCCCACTGTTACCAGTCATATTCAGATAGTGGACATGCTCAGGTGTCAGAAAAAAGTAGTTTCACTCTGGCATGGGGGGGTGCATGGGTTCGTGTAGTGGCTGGCAGCATAGTATGTTTGACGACACATTCCACAGGCCATTTGTGTTGGGGGGCGCACTCCACACGCCATTTGTGTGTCTGTGTGTGTGTGTGTGTGTGTGGTGGGGGGTCGGCAGAGTTACACCATGTGTGTTGCTAGGTCATGCCACACTCGTGTGGCACTTACACACTTTTCACAGACAGGTCAAATGTGGTCGCCTGCTGTCTAGTATCATACCAGCTGCGCGAATAGCCTCGCCTTTTCTAAGTGTGCAGGGAGCGGTGTTAGATGTTCATGTGTGACACCTGGAATTTGGCTGACACCTGCCAAGAGGGGGATCGAATGAGCACGCGTAAGGCATTCGCTGTCTTTTGGCCGCTTGTGTGTGCGAATGGTTGTTGCGACAGGTATACGAGGCGTTTGAGGCGGCTCCGATTTTTCAGGAATGGCATGCAATTCGTGCGCTGGTTGGGTTCAATGCTGTGGGTATGTGATGTGGAGTGGGGGGAGACCTGAAGCATCATCTCTCTACTTTCATATTCCGGAGTGAAACAGATACAGCCAATGAGTACAGAGAGTAGAGAAGTGACTCTGGTAACAAGATAATAGAAAAAAAGATAATACCACTGGAAAATTCCAGAACTGTCCAACAAATGACTTTCCATTTGAGAAATTCACTGACTGTTACTTCTGCTGTAAAATAAACCTCAAATTCTGTTTTTTTGACTGGTTAATTTTAATTTTTAAGTTGTACACATGAAAATGCAGGAAATAGCCTCTGTTGGCTTTTTGAAAACAAGAAAACCCTCATGCTTGGAAAGCTAGAATGACATTTAGTGAAGCGCACTCCTCTGCCAAGGTGGAGCAATGGTGAATATATCTGTGTGGATTATAAGGACAAGCACTAGTAACCAGGATATGGTGATTAGCAACAAGGCTTCAAAAGAAATGTAGTAGAATAGAATGTCTTCATTTTACATTGTGGAACTGCATGTTGCAAAGATGCCAATATGGTCTAATATAGGAGGTTCACTGGCCCTTACCTGTATCAATCAGAACCCAACATTTTGGAGCTGACTTTGTGGTAATTTGATGGAGCTCTTTACACAAATTTTATGGCCCCACCGACTGATTCCAATAATCTTAGACTTACCCTGCTGGTTTCAGGGGATAATATCCATCCATTTCCTCAGTCTGCTTATTCCGCTTACGGATAGGGTCATTGGATGAGAGGCAAATCAAAATCAAATCAGTTTTATTTATATAGCACCAAATCACAACAAACAGTTGCCCCAAGGCGCTTTATATTGTAAGGCAAAGCCATACAATAATTACGGAAAAACCCCAACGGTCAAAACGACCCCCTGTGAGCAAGCACTTGGCGACAATGGGAAGGAAAAACTCCCTTTTAACAGGAAGAAACCTCCAGCAGAACCAGGCTCAGGGAGGGGCAGTCTTCTGCTGGGACTCGTTGGGGCTGAGGGAGAGAACCAGGAAAAAGACATGCTGTGGAGGGGAGCAGAGATCAATCACTAATGATTAAATGCAGAGTGGTGCATACAGAGCAAAAAGAGAAAGAAACACTCAGTGCATCATGGGAACCCTCCAGCAGTCTAAGTCTATAGCAGCATAACTAAGGGATGGTTCAGGGTCACCTGATCCAGCCCTAACTATAAGCTTTAGCAAAAAGGAAAGTTTTGAGCCTAATCTTAAAAGTAGAGAGGGTGTCTGTCTCCCTGATCCGAAATGGGAGCTGGTTCCACAGGAGAGGAGCCTGAAAGCTGAAGGCTCTGCCTCCCATTCTACTCTTACAAACCCTAGGAACTACAAGTAAGCCTGCAGTCTGAGAGCGAAGCGCTCTATTGGGGTGATATGGTACTATGAGGTCCCTAAGATAAGATGGGACCTGATTATTCAAAACCTTATAAGTAAGAAGAAGAATTTTAAATTCTATTGTAGAATTAACAGGAAGCCAATGAAAAGAGGCCAATATGGGTGAGATATGCTCTCTCCTTCTAGTCCCTGTCAGTACTCTAGCTGCAGCATTTTGAATCAACTGAAGGCTTTTCAGGGAACTTTTAGGACAACCTGATAATAATGAATTACAATAGTCCAGCCTAGAGGAAATAAATGCATGAATTAGTTTTTCAGCATCACTCTGAGACAAGACCTTTCTAATTTTAGAGATATTGCGCAAATGCAAAAAAGCAGTCCTACATATTTGTTTAATATGCGCTTTGAATGACATATCCTGATCAAAAATAACTCCAAGATTTCTCACAGTATTACTAGAGGTCAGGGTAATGTCATCCAGAGTAAGGATCTGGTTAGACACCATGTTTCTAAGATTTGTGGGGCCAAGTACAATAATTCAGTTTTATCTGAGTTTAAAAGCAGGAAATTAGAGGTCATCCATGTCTTTATGTCTGTAAGACAATCCTGCAGTTTAGCTAATTGGTGTGTGTCCTCTGGCTTCATGGATAGATAAAGCTGGGTATCATCTGCGTAACAATGAAAATTTAAGCAATGCTGTCTAATAATACTGCCTAAGGCAAGCATGTATAAAGTGAATAAAACTGGTCCTAGCACAGAACCTTGTGGAACTCCATAATTAACCTTAGTCTGTGAAGAAGATTCCCCATTTACATGAACAAATTGTAATCTATTAGATAAATATGATTCAAACCACTGCAGCGCAGTGCCTTTAATACCGATGGCATGCTCTAATCTCTGTAATAAAATTTTATGGTCAACAGTATCAAAAGCAGCACTGAGGTCTAACAGAACAAGCACAGAATGAGTCCACTGTCTGAGGCCATAAGAAGATCATTTGTAACCTTCACTAATGCTGTTTCTGTACTATGATGAATTCTAAAACCTGACTGAAACTCTTCAAATAGACCATTCTTCTGCAGATGATCAGTTAGCTGTTTTACAACTACCCTTTCAAGAATTTTTGAGAGAAAAGGAAGGTTGGAGATTGGCCTATAATTAGCTAAGATAGCTGGGTCAAGTGATGGCTTTTTAAGTAATGGTTTAATTACTGCCACCGTAAAAGCCTGTGGTACATAGCCAACTAACAAAGATAGATTGATCATATTTAAGATCGAAGCATTAATTAATGGTAGGGCTTCCTTGAGCAGCCTGGTAGGAATGGGGTCTAATAGACATGTTGATGGTTTGGAGGAAGTAACTAATGAAAATAACTCAGACAGAACAATCAGAGAGAAAGAGTCTAACCAAATACTGGCATCACTGAAAGCAGCCAAAGATAACGATACGTCTTTGGGATAGTTATGAATAATTTTTTCTCTAATAGTTAAAATTTTATTAGCAAAGAAAGTCATGAAGTCATTACTAGTTAAAGTTAAAGGAATACTCGGCTCAATAGAGCTCTGACTCTTTGTCAGCCTGGCTACAGTGCTGAAAAGAAACCTGGGGTTCTTATTTTCTTCAATTAGTGATGAGTAGTAAGAGGCAGGGTAAACCCTGGACAGGCTGCCAGGGTCACATACAAACAAACAAACTCAGTCACACCAACGGCCAATTTAAACTTACCAGTTTTGCATATGAGACTAAAATGGAGAGAACACACACAAACATGAGAAGAACATGCAAACTCCACACAGAAAGGACCAACTTGGAAGCAAACCTGAGATCTTCTCGCTGTGAGGCAACAATGCTAACCAACAAAACCACCATGCGGCCCTGGGGATAATATGATGAAATAAGATTCTTTGATATTCATAACGGAAATAATGTAAATTACTGCCCCCGCTGCCTCTGCAGCACTTACATGCACCACAAATGTGATACAGCATCATCACAATGAAAAATTATGTTGTGACAAAGAGTAGTTTTTGACAAAACAAGTAGTAGTCCAACATCTGTCATCTACGTTTCAACTCTTGCTTGCCTCTACTGGTGGTTGGCTCTCACTGCGGTATTGTATCACTTCCTGTTCCGGAGCACAGCAGTGTTTTTCTGTATCTGTTAGCTGTTTATTCTGCGCAGTTAGATTGATCTAGTTATCTAGATTACGATTTGTTTCCCAGTGTAATCTTTACGTGCCTTAACTAAAGCACTCCTTCTGCTGAATCACCTCTAAATGATTTACACATTATTCACTTTGCGTGTTTTTAGGAATCCGCTAGCTTAGCGTAGCTACTAGCTCTAAGCCGATTTAGCATGGCGGCTTCTCCTGTCTCTCCCGCACTTTTCTGCTCTGGGTGTGAAATGTTTAGTTATTCCTCGGCCTCCTTTAGCAGTAACAGTACTTGTAATAAGTGTAGCTTATTCGTAGCTTTGGAGGCCAGGCTGGGCGAATTGGAGACTCGGCTCCGCACCGTGGAAAATTCTACAGCTAGCCAGGCCCCTGTAGTCGGTGCGGACCAAGGTAGCTTAGACGCCGTTAGTTACCCCCTGGCAGATCCCGAGCAGCCGGGAAAGCAGGCCGACTGGGTGACTGTGAGGAGGAAGCGTAGTTCTAAACAGAAGCCCCGTGTACACCGCCAACCCGTTCACATCTCTAACCGTTTTTCCCCACTCGGCGACACACCCGCCGAGGATCAAACTCTGGTTATTGGCGACTCTGTTTTGCGAAATGTGAAGTTAGCGACACCAGCAACCATAGTCAATTGTCTTCCGGGGGCCAGAGCAGGCGACATTGAAGGAAATTTGAAACTGCTGGCTAAGGCTAAGCGTAAATTTGGTAAGATTGTAATTCACGTCGGCAGTAATGACACCCGGTTACGCCAATCGGAGGTCACTAAAATTAACATTAAATCGGTGTGTAACTTTGCAAAAACAATGTCGGACTCTGTAGTTTTCTCTGGGCCCCTCCCCAATCAGACCGGGAGTGACATGTTTAGCCGCATGTTCTCCTTGAATTGCTGGCTGTCTGAGTGGTGTCCAAAAAATGAGGTGGGCTTCATAGATAATTGGCAAAGCTTCTGGGGAAAACCTGGTCTTGTTAGGAGAGACGGCATCCATCCCACTTTGGATGGAGCAGCTCTCATTTCTAGAAATCTGGCCAATTTTCTTAAATCCTCCAAACCGTGACTATCCAGGGTTGGGACCAGGAAGCAGAGTTGTAGTCTTACACACCTCTCTGCAGCTTCTCTCCCCCTGCCATCCCCTCATTACCCCCATCCCCGTAGAGACGGTGCCTGCTCCAAGACTACCAATAACCAGCAAAAATCTATTTAAGCATAAAAATTCAAAAAGAAAAAATAATATAGCACCTTCAACTGCACCACAGACTAAAACAGTTAAATGTGGTCTATTAAACATTTGGTCTCTCTCTTCTAAGTCCCTGTTGGTAAATGATATAATAATTGATCAACATATTGATTTATTCTGCCTTACAGAAACCTGGTTACAGCAGGATGAATATGTTAGTTTAAATGAGTCAACACCCCCGAGTCACACTAACTGTCAGAATGCTCGTAGCACGGGCCGGGGCGGAGGATTAGCAGCAGTCTTCCATTCCAGCTTATTAATTAATCAAAAACCCAGACAGAGCTTTAATTCATTTGAAAGCTTGACTCTTAGTCTTGTCCATCCAAATTGGAAGTCCCAAAAACCAGTTTTATTTGTTATTGTCTATCGTCCACCTGGTCGTTACTGTGAGTTTCTCTGTGAATTTTCAGACCTTTTGTCTGACTTAGTGCTTAGCTCAGATAAGATAATTATAGTGGGCGATTTTAACATCCACACAGATGGTGAGAATGACAGCCTCAACACTGCATTTAATCTATTATTAGACTCTATTGGCTTTGCTCAAAAAGTAAATGAGTCCACCCACCACTTTAATCATATCTTAGATCTTGTTCTGACTTATGGTATGGAAATAGAAGACTTAACAGTATTCCCTGAAAACTCCCTTCTGTCTGATCATTTCTTAATAACATTTACATTTACTCTGATGGACTACCCAGCAGTGGGGAATAAGTTTCATTACACTAGAAGTCTTTCAGAAAGCGCTGTAACTAGGTTTAAGGATATGATTCCTTCTTTATGTTCTCTAATGCCATATACCAACACAGTGCAGAGTAGCTACCTAAACTCTGTAAGTGAGATAGAGTATCTCATCAATAGTTTTACATCCTCATTGAAGACAACTTTGGATGCTGTAGCTCCTCTAAAAAAGAGAGCTTTAAATCAGAAGTGCCTGACTCCGTGGTATAACTCACAAACTCGTAGCTTAAAGCAGATAACCCGTAAGTTGGAGAGGAAATGGCGTCTCACTAATTTAGAAGATCTTCACCTAGCCTGGAAAAAGAGTCTGTTGCTCTATAAAAAAGCCCTCCGTAAAGCTAGGACATCTTTCTACTCATCACTAATTGAAGAAAATAAGAACAACCCCAGGTTTCTTTTCAGCACTGTAGCCAGGCTGACAAAGAGTCAGAGCTCTATTGAGCTCAGTATTCCATTAACTTTAACTAGTAATGACTTCATGACTTTCTTTGCTAACAAAATTTTAACTATTAGAGAAAAAAATTACTCATAACCATCCCAAAGACGTATCGTTATCTTTGGCTGCTTTCAGTGATGCCAGTATTTGGTTAGACTCTTTCTCTCTGATTGTTCTGTCTGAGTTATTTTCATTAGTTACTTCATCCAAACCATCAACATGTTTATTAGACCCCATTCCTACCAGGCTGCTCAAGGAAGCCCTACCATTATTTAATGCTTCGATCTTAAATATGATCAATCTATCTTTGTTAGTTGGCTATGTACCACAGGCTTTTAAGGTGGCAGTAATTAAACCATTACTTAAAAAGCCATCACTTGACCCAGCTATCTTAGCTAATTATAGGCCAATCTCCAACCTTCCTTTTCTCTCAGAAATTCTTGAAAGGGTAGTTGTAAAACAGCTAACTGATCATCTGTAGAGGAATGGTCTATTTGAAGAGTTTCAGTCAGGTTTTAGAATTCATCATAGTACAGAAACAGCATTAGTGAAGGTTACAAATGATCTTCTTA
This sequence comes from Thalassophryne amazonica, assembly GCF_902500255.1. NCBI lineage: Eukaryota > Metazoa > Chordata > Actinopteri > Batrachoidiformes > Batrachoididae > Thalassophryne > Thalassophryne amazonica. Next base: position 92,308,613 of record NC_047113.1, on the reverse strand, counting down.
TGGCCTCGGACAGTGGACTCATCTCTGTGCTTGTTCTGTTAGACCTCAGTGCTGCTTTTAATACTGTTGACCATAAAATTTTATTACAGAGATTAGAGCATGCCATAGGTATTAAAGGCACTGCGCTGCGGTGGTTTGAATCATATTTGTCTAATAGATTACAATTTGTTCATGTAAATGGGGAATCTTCTTCACAGACTAAAGTTAATTATGGAGTTCCACAAGGTTCTGTGCTAGGACCAATTTTATTCACTTTATACATGCTTCCCTTAGGCAGTATTATTAGACGGTATTGCTTAAATTTTCATTGTTACGCAGATGATACCCAGCTTTATCTATCCATGAAGCCAGAGGACACACACCAATTAGCTAAACTGCAGGATTGTCTTACAGACATAAAGACATGGATGACCTCTAATTTCCTGCTTTTAAACTCAGATAAAACTGAAGTTATTGTACTTGGCCCCACAAATCTTAGAAACATGGTGTCTAACCAGATCCTTACTCTGGATGGCATTACCCTGACCTCTAGTAATACTGTGAGAAATCTTGGAGTCATTTTTGATCAGGATATGTCATTCAAAGCGCATATTAAACAAATATGTAGGACTGCTTTTTTGCATTTACGCAGTATCTCTAAAATCAGAAAGGTCTTGTCTCAGAGTGATGCTGAAAAACTAATTCATGCATTTATTTCCTCTAGGCTGGACTATTGTAATTCATTATTATCAGGTTGTCCTAAAAGTTCCCTAAAAAGCCTTCAGTTAATTCAAAATACTGCAGCTAGAGTACTGACGGGGACTAGAAGGAGAGAGCATATCTCACCCATATTAGCCTCTCTTCATTGGCTTCCTGTTAATTCTAGAATAGAATTTAAAATTCTTCTTCTTACTTATAAGGTTTTGAATAATCAGGTCCCATCTTATCTTAGGGACCTCGTAGTACCATATCACCCCAATAGAGCGCTTCGCTCTCAGACTGCAGGCTTACTTGTAGTTCCTAGGGTTTGTAAGAGTAGAATGGGAGGCAGAGCCTTCAGCTTTCAGGCTCCTCTCCTGTGGAACCAGCTCCCAATTCAGATCAGGGAGACAGACACCCTCTCTACTTTTAAGATTAGGCTTAAAACTTTCCTTTTTGCTAAAGCTTATGGTTAGGGCTGGATCAGGTGACCCTGAACCATCCCTTAGTTATGCTGCTATAGACGTAGACTGCTGGGGGGTTCCCATGATGCACTGTTTCTTTCTCTTTTTGCTCTGTATGCACCACTCTGCATTTAATCATTAGTGATCGATCTCTGCTCCCCTCCACAGCATGTCTTTTTCCTGGTTCTCTCCCTCAGCCCCAACCAGTCCCAGCAGAAGACTGCCCCTCCCTGAGCCTGGTTCTGCTGGAGGTTTCTTCCTGTTGAAAGGGAGTTTTTCCTTCCCACTGTAGCCAAGTGCTTGCTCACAGGGGGTCGTTTTGACCGTTGGGGTTTTACATAATTATTGTATGGCCTTGCCTTACAATGTAAAGCGCCTTGGGGCAACTGTTTGTTGTGATTGGCGCTATATAAAAAAATTGATTGAATTGATTGAATTGAATTGATTGAACTTATCATGTGGCCATATAGATAATGAGACAGGAGTGGTCGCATAACCTCGACCCTCCTCATTTTGACTAATCAGCGCTTGAGGAGGCTAACATACTGTACTGCTCTCATCTTCCCTCCAGTGTGCCACCTAATTGAACTTTGAAGCTGCTTCTCATCACGCCACAGAGCATGAAGGATAGATCTCGCCCCTTTCTGTTTTAATTGCTCGCTCTCCTTCAAAATCAGATTAGGGTGATAGCACAGTGACGAGACAGATCACACAAAGAACTAATAGAATTAGAAGCAAGGCGAGAAGGAGCACAGTGGCGGCTGACTGTACGGCTGTAAAGTCACTGTGTTGGTGATAGAGAGGAAAACAGTGGAATTTTACACTTTTAAATATCACATTGCATCTTTTTTTCACCTGTTCACCATCAGGTACACAATATGATACAATCATATGAGAAATGTATGTTTGTTCCACTACTCCCCTGAGGTGCTTGAGCCCAAACCCAAATTTCCTGTGTGCAAGTACATTGACCCCAAAATTGCAGTTAAGGAGTTTGTGTTGGCAAAGGTCAAGGCCATTAGGGTCAAAGGTCAGAATTTAAGTTTTTCACTTTGATTTGCATCAAACCTGGCACAATACTTGCGGTTGACTTCCACAATTACCTGGCAAATTCAAATTTGCCAATGGCCAATCATTGGGATCAAAGACATGTCTGCTTGTCTGTTTTATGGCTGACTCATCCCAGCTCCTGTCACCCATTGTTACCACACTTGGCATGTCAATTAAATTTGAAATGGCAGCCCAAAAATCAATTTGGCAAAGATGAAAGTATTTGATTTTCAAACCGATTTGGACCAAAGGCACTCCAGGAATATTCTGGCAAGGTGAGCAACATTTGGGTGGAGGTCAAGGTCACTGGAGTTGATTGTCAGTTTGTAATACACATGACTGTCATCACGCCCACAGGTACTATAATCCAGTCAATGAATTTTAAACTGCAAATCAAAGAAGGAAATTATCATATATTTATTTTTTTATTGTCTACGATAAAACTGATTGTGAAAATGAGCAATCACATATAATGAATCCATATTTTGGTATCAGTCTGCCCACCACTAATTTGCATGACAGCTATGAGCATAATTGCTGTTTATTACAGGGTTATAATTATGGCAACAGCTGTGTTCGCCTCATGAGAAGGTAGCAGTTATCAAACCTGTCATCAAGGTGATGGAATAATCTCCCTGGCTATTAAGGTCTAATCACTAAAAAGTGTATTTGTTTACCTACAAGGGAGATACCTCAGAAGAAAAATATGAGTGGAAAATATTGCACTTATTTAATGTTAAATAAAAACTTGTTTATTCTGGTATTTTCTGTCTTTCAGTTTCACTGATTGTATCTATATTGTTATCATTTGCTTTTCTGCTATTTTACCTTCCTTTTATTTCCCCTGCTATTTTATTCATTTTACAAATTCAATTTTATGACTACATTTATTTCAGTCATCTCTTTTTCATGATTATGTTATGCTGAAGGATTCTTCAGTTGATTGGATTTTGATCCGTTCACTTTTCTTTTCACCACCTTCTGAGAATGTTTTATTTTCAGTTTTTACAATTCTATTATGTAATAACAACATGCTTAAATTATACTTTTCCAGTCCATTTCATTACTTAGTTAAACTCAATGTAAACACCCATGTCTGTCATGTTTGACACGTCATGCAAGTTATATCTTTATGATGCAGTGTTACCATAATATATGGTTTTGTTTGATCTTAACATTTGACCAGATCTGTCCAAATGTAAACCACTTGACAGTATCTTAAAGGACCTATCCTTGAACAAGAAGTAAATCCTATATAGGAGGCCCGTTGCTGCATTGTTGCAGTGTGAAGAGAATGAGAGACTACGACTCCCTGATGATGGGAGGCCAGTCCAATGCAGGTTACTTTTCAAGACAAGGCTGGTGCCCATTGACAACTGTGTGAACCGAGACAATGCAGATTAAAGGCTAGGGCCTGTATCCATTAAGCAGCTTAATGTCCTTTCAAAGAGCTCCTAACTTAGCCTAAAACTCCCTGGCAAGGAATCTTAGCCAAAGAGTGATCCAGGAAGTGTTTGGGAGCAACTCTGAGGAAGGAAGTGACCTAAACTTCTATCCTTGTGAGGAGGTGGGGTTGACCTCATTGCTAGGGATGATGCAGTCCTCAAAGAGCTGTAAGTGGTTGTCACAAAAACAGGCCCGGATCCAGACTGGTTTGGATCTGGACCAAATTTTTTTTACGCACCGTTCATCATCGGTAAAAAAAAATCTTGAATAATCCCGAATAGTGCTGAACGTGTCCCCGTAGTGAACACAGCTTTTAGGTGGTTTTCATGTCAACCTATAGTCTGTAAATTATACGGATTTTTCCGAGTTTCAGAGTCATACGGACATACAAATAAAGTCAGATATTCAGGATTTGGTCTGCAGCGGGTCTGTAATCAACCGTTTCTGCAGTGCAACTCCATTTTGAAGCCGTGAACCATTGAAGCAATGCTTCAATCCACTAGCTCGTTGGTTCTTTGATTCGCTGCTCTTCAGAAATGGCAAGTCCGCTTCTTAACCCCTCTCAAAGCCATTAAAATACCGTGAGTCACTTTTGTGTGGATTAAAGTCACTAACTGGGACTCTTGTCTTGTTGCTGTCAAGAAACGAGAATCGTCGGCCATTCCGTTCACACAGCTCGAAACCCTGCACGGCTGTCTACAGAGTCCAGTCGGAATAACTTCAAAACGAATTGCTGCTTTAAATAAAATGACACCTCTTTCCAAACATTGTAATACAGACAAGAAACTACAATCGACTAAAACGTTTTTTCCTCCCAAAATGAGACGTGCTGTATTTTCTTTACAAATTACATCCTGAAGTGAAGCACAGCAGCTTAACAGCTCAGCTCAGATATATGGAAAGACATTTATGCCAATAATGTCTGAAAGGAAATGCTTTTGACAAAAACTACAGATTTTGTTTATTCCTATTTATGTCCAGAGATCAAGGATCCATCATGTAGAGTTTATTATGTCCAAGGTTTAAGGATCCAGTGACCAATTTCATATTTATTTACTTTAAGACTCAATAAAATGTTCAATTCAATTTCAATTTAATCAGCTTATAAAGTGCTAAATTACAACAAAATCTAAATATACTAAAACAAATACATTGCAATTGTGATATGTGTACAATTGTGATGTATTTGTTTTAGTATATTTAGTCATGGACATGATGAATATTGTTACTTGCTGGACTGTTTCTAATTTTGATTGGTATCAATGGAAAATGTCTGTGAACTGTTGGGAAGGTGTCGTAGCACGGACCCACAACAGGGGGCGCAAATGAACGGACAATGAGTAAGCCAAAAAGTAACAATTTAATGTTGTGATAATACACAACTAAATTCACAGAAATTTGCACAGTCAATTAACACCAGGTGACGTGTGGGCAGGCTCGAAGATAGAAGACCCCCGACGAGAGAGAAGCCGCGTCCCACACGGCTTCCACCACCAACGGTCTGAAGAACACCGGAGCCGCCAAGTCCCGAGTCCCCAGGTGGCCTCTGTCTTCGGCTGTCGACCCTGGTACTGCTGTCAGAAAGCAGAGATAAGATGAATGAGTGTGAGTCCGCACACTCAGTAATCCACAGTCCATACACAGTTAGGAGGGAGCACCTCCACCTCCAATCACACACTCGTGCAGCTCCTGGTTAACCACTTATCTGGGTTGGGGTGTGAGGCGAAGCCGTCGCTGTCACACCAAACGCCAATTCCCCAGACAAGGCAACACTCCAGGAAAACGGCTGCAACAGAAGTTCAGGTTATTACACACAAAGTGTCAGTCAGCAGAGAAATTACCTCTTCAGTAGTAGTCGATTTCTCGGCGAGGAGGTGGAGTTGCAGTCCGGCTTTTATGATGGTGATGTTGATGATGTACGAGTGACAGCTGGTGCAGGGGATGAATGACAGCTGTCACTTCTTCTGGGTCTGGCGCCCTCTCGTGCTTGGAGCCCGCAGTCCAAGCAGGGCACCCTCTGGTGGTGGTGGGCCAGCAGTACCTCCTCTTCAGCGGCCCACATAACAGTGAACTGTCTGTATCTCAATATATTATTATTAAGAATATATGCAGTCATATTGTTATTGATTTTATCAATTTAAAAAAAATCATGTATAGATTCAGGTATAATTGCAAGATTTTGGCAATAAATTTGATCCTGTTTACAGTCAATTTTTGTTATAGTGTTGTTTTTTTAGGACATCATATTTATACAAATAAGAAGTGTTCACTATGGTCCATGAAGTATAATAAATATATTAAAAGAAGTGTGACAATGTATGTTGCACACGAGTAAAATAATGAAGATTATTGAATAACAAGACGTGTACAATTTTTATTTTATCATTGTCTGTCAATCTGTCAGATTTTCACTCTGGATCCAGCCCTTCCTCTCCTTCCCTGAAAAAGGGATACCAAAACAAATACACTCTGCACTCCTGTTATGAGTGGACAGTGAAATCAACAGGTTATGATGATGAAACTCAGCAAAATGAAAGTAATTGCTACACAGCTTGAAAATGTTTGAACGTACCTCATTCACATGTGGATTATCTCTATATATTTAAAGTGTGCATGTGTGGGTGCTTACGTTTAATGGGTAAGTTCACTGTAAGTACATAATATAATTGTAAATATATATGTAAAATACATGCATGACACAAGAAAGTGATATCACTTATTTCCATTGTGGTCCATTTAAAAATGACAAAATAGAAGTACTTGTAATAATAAAATAAAATAATATTAATAACACCGAAAATAATAACAAAACAATGATAATATTATTAGTGTGTACATGATAACAAGAACCTAAACAATTTCTAAATGCATTAAGACAGTAAATTAAGATAAAAAACAAACAAAACATAATTAACAGGGGAAAAAGGGAGCTCTTCTAAAAACTGTTGAGGTCTAAGATCTAAGGTTCTAAAACATTCTGGACTCATAATCCATTCCAACTCATTATAGAAACTTTGCATAATTTATTACCACCCCTGAAAAATGTCAGGTATCTATTTTATAAACACTAGTCAATCTAGAGGTTGTGGATCCCCACGGGCAATGCGCTAGTTATATTGATTAGCTTATTGTAATGTTTACTCTCCATGCTGACAGTTGCACATAAGCAGCACTGCTGGTACATGCTGTAATCTAAAGTAAGAGCAGAGATTGCAGCAGACAAGCAAAGTTCTTCTCAAAGAGGTGTGTTTAGGCTCTGGCTGCTGATATCACTTACACTGATATTAATAATTGTATGAATGTTATAGAATTTAGAATATAGTAGAATGCCATTTATTGTCATTGTACAAAATACAAAATGAGATTGGAGAGAGCTTCTCCTTTTTAAGCACCAACAGATAAAGTAAGAAAACAAAAATTATATATAGTTCAAAGTATAAAATCCAACAGGACAGTGCAATGAAAATTTATATGTACAAATATAAGATAAGAATATACAGTTCTACAGGTTTGGGCACCCCTGATGATTTCCATTATTTTCCTTTATAAATCTTTGGTTGTTTGGATCAGCAGTTTCAGTAAAATATATCATATAACAGACAAACACAGTGATATTTGAGAAGTGAAATGAAGTTTATATGGTTTACAGAGGGTGCAATAATTCTTTAAGCAAAATTAGGCAGGTGCATAAATTTGGGCACCCAAAAGAAAAAAAAAAAACAATATTTAGTAGGTCCTCCTTTTGCAGAAATAACAGCCTCTAAATGGTTCCTATAGCTTCCAATAAGAGTCTGGATTCTGGTTGAAGGTATTTTGGATAAATCTTCTTTACAAAACATCACAGGTTTTTTGGTTTCTGAGCATGGACAGCCCGCTTAAAATCACACTACAGATTTTCAATAATATTCAGGTCTGGGGACTTAGATGGCCATTCTAGAACATTGTACTTGTTCCTTTGCATGAATGCCTTAGTAGATTTTGAGCAGTGTTTAGGGTTGTTGTCTTGTTGAAAGATCCAGCTCTGGTGCAACTTCAACTTTGTTACTGATTCTTGAACATTATTCTCAAGAATTTGCTGATATTGACTGGAATCCATGCGACCCTCAGCTTTACACAAGCTTCTCAGTAGTAGTTCACAGCCCCACAGCATGATGGAACCACCTCCAAATTTTACTGTATAGGTAGCAAGTGTTTTTCTTGGAATGCTGTATTCTTTTTCAGCAATGCATACCGCCCCTTGTTATGTCCAAATAACTCAATTTTAGTTTCATCAGTCCACAGCACCTTATTCCGAAATGAAGCTGGCTTGTCCAAATGTGCTGTAGCATACCTCAAGCGACTCTGTTTGTGGCATGGACGCATAAAAGGCTTCCTCTGCATTACAGCATCATACAGCATCTCTTTGTGCAATGTGTGCTGTATAGTTGAATGATGCACAGAGACACTATCTGCATCAAGATCGATCATGTTGTAGGTCTTTGGAGCAAGTCTGTGGGTTGACTATGACTGTTCTCACCAACCTTCACTTCAGCCTATTTGAGATTTTTCTTGGCCTGCCACTTTGGGCCTTAACTATTACTGTGCCTGTGGTCTTTCCTCAATATGTTCCTCACAGTGGAAACTGACACCTCAAATCTCTGAGATAACTTTTTGTATTCTTCCCCTAAACCATGATGTTGAACAATCTTTGTTTTCAGGTCATTTCAGAGTTGTTTAAAGGGTTCTATGTTGCCACTCATTAGAAGAGATGCAAAGACGGGCAACATTTGCAAATGGCCACATTAAATACCTTTTCTCCTGATTGGATTCATCTGTGTAAGGAGGTCAAGGGTCAATGAGCTTACCAAACCAATACTGTGTTCCAATAATTAGTGCTAAATGTATTGACATCAATAAAATGACAAGGGTGCCCAAATTCATGCACTTGTCTAGTTTTGTTTAAATACTTACTGCACACGTTCTGTTAATACTCAAAACATCACTTCTCAAATATCAGTGTGTTCGTCTGCTATATGATATATTTAACCAAAATCTCTGATTCAACCAATGATTTATAAAGAAAAATCATGAAAATTATCAGGGGTGCCCAAACGCTGTATCGGACCGTCGTGGTGAAGAGAGAGCTGAGTAGGGGGGCAAAGCTCTCAATTTACCGATCGATCTATGTCCTGATCCTCACCTATGGTCATGAGATTTGGCTCATGACCGAAAGAACGAGATCGCGAGTACAAGCGGCCGAGATGAGTTTCCTCCGCAGGGTGGCTGGGCGCTCACTCCCTTAGAGATAGAGTGAGGAGCTCAGTCACTCGGTAGGAGCTCGAAGTCGAGCCGCTGCTCCTCCACATCGAAAGGAGTCAGTTGAGGTGGCTTGGGCATCTTTTCCGGATGCCCCCTGGACGCCTCGCTGGAGAGGTGTTCCGGGCACGTCCCATTGGGAGGAGGCCCCGGGGAAGACCCAGGACACGTTGGAGGGACTACATCTCTTGGCTGATTTGGGAACACCTTGGGGTTCCCCCGGAGGAGCTGGGGGAGGTGTGTGTGGATCGGGAGGTCTGGGCGGCTTTGCTTGAGCTGCTGCCCCCGCGACCCGACTCCGGATAAAGCGGAAGAAAATGGATGGATGGATACATATATATATATATATATATATATATATGGTAGTGTGTTAGTGAATCACTGCTATTCAACATATGGAGAATGTTTCTCCTTCCTCTGTCATTTCCACCATCTTCTCTGCTTAACACACTCTTAGGCTTCTTTAAAGTCCTCCTCCCTGCTCTTAACAGTTTGGCATCTTAGGAGGTCTCGTAAGGCCTGGGGTGCTTTGTGAACAACGTTTATCTTAGTACTAAGGAAAAATTTGAAGAAATGGTAAATGAACTACATTTATATAGCGCTTTTCTATCTGCATCAGAAGCTCAAAGCATTTTACAATTTTGACTCACAATTGGAGCAACTTTTACTTTTGACCCCTGTACAAACTGAAACTGACCTTTGACACCATTTGTGTTGTTTTTACCCCATAACTCCAGACCATTCAGTCATAGATAGTCCAAACTATACCTTTTTGGAATTGTTATGATCAGCCAAATAATGTGGTATAGTTTTTAACATGACTGGAGCATTTTTACATTTTGGCCTCTGTGTAATTCTTCATTGACCCCTACCTGGCTATAACTGCCACCCTTGGATGGTTATCATACATTTTTGTGTAGGCCATGGTACACTGAGGCTGGATTGTAAGTGTCATTTTGTCACCTTAAATGGTACTGAAAACCTGCTTGGCCATTGGACTATAAGATTTTTGTTAGAATAACACCACTAGGAGCTAGTTATCCTTAGGATGCTTTGTGGATATGGACTCAGATTTACTAAAATCTCAGATAACCAGTGGTAAATTCTATGGGCAATGCAAACATTTGCACCTTGGGGTGAAGATATTTTGCGATATTTGGCCACCACCATGCTTCACTGTAGGGATGGTGCCTGGTTTACTCCATGACATAATGCCTTGAATTTACACAAAAAAGTTCAATCTTTGGCTTATCAGACCAAAGAATGTTGTTTTTAATGGGCTTAGAGTCCTTCAGGTGCCTTTTAACAAACTCCAAGCAGCCTGCCATGTGCCTCTTAGTAAGGATTATCTTCCGTCTGACTGCTCTAACATACAGACAAGATTGGTGGATTGCTGCAGAGCAATCCACCAATCTGTCCTGAGATGAAAGCTGGAACTCTGATAGAGTGACCATCATGTTCTTGGTCATCTCCCTGATTAAGGCCATTCTCCCCCACCCAGTTTAGACAGTCCACCAGGTCCACCAGGCTGATTATCCCGCTGGGATATTAAATTTCTCCAGTGCCAAGGGTCTTGTGGCCAATTTTCAAGTCAACTGCAAACCATCAAGTTCTGATGAGATCGTAAAAAGGGGTGTGAAACAGCTGAGGGTGGATAAATTCTCCAGGGGTCTGCCATTCTCCTTGTCATATGGAGTTATATCAACATGTGGATCCACAGTGGCTCTACTGTTGTGACTGAGAGTGAAAACAAGGGAGGAAACAAAGGGACTTACTTTTGTCAGGTCCTTGTCACTCAGTGACCAGAACAGTCTGGCTTCACACCCAAGAATTCAACCATTAAAAAGAAGAAGAAAAGGAAGAAGAAGAAGAAACTTTATTTATATTATATATCATATATTTATATTATAGCACCCTTCACAGATAAAAATCACAAAGTGCCTCACAAAAATTAAACAAGAAACACACCATGTAAAAAAAAAAAAACAGTGATTAAGAGAACAATCAACTAAAAGCTTGACTAAACAAACGTGTCTTCAGCTGCCTTTTAAAAGAATCCACAGAGATGGTCGCACGAAGGGACAGAGGGAGATTATTCCAAAGTTTAGGAGCCACAACTTGAAAAGATAAGTCTCCTCTGGTTTTAAAGCGGGTCTTCAGAACCGTGAGGAGGTTCTACTCCGAAGACCGAATGGAGTGACCAGAGATGTAGGGGCTCAACGTATCTAACACATATTTGGGGGCCTGACCATGCAAGGCTGTAAAAGTCAAAACAAAAATTTTAAAATCAATACGAAATTTGATGGGAAGCCAGTGCAGGGAGGACACAATGGGCGTTATGTGAGTCCATCTGCTAGATCTTGTTAAAAGTCTTGCTGCAGCATTCTGGACCATGTGAAGACGATTTAAGGCAGATTAGTTAAAACAAGTAAAAAGCCAGTTGCAATAATCTAAACGAGAAGAAATAAAAGCATGAATCACAACTTCCAGATCAGAGTTTGACAGAATTGGCCTCAACTTGACAATGTTTCTCAAGTGGTAAAAACAGTTTTTGACCAAGAGTCTAGAATAGCTGTCTAGAGACAATGATCAAACCAAACACCAAGATTTCTGATGCTCGACTGAACAGAGGAGTCCAGAGAACTGAGGTGGTTCACAATCAAAGGAATTTTCTGCTCTGGAGCAATAATCACAGTCTCACTCTTTTTACAATTCAACTGAAGACAGTTTCTCGTGAGCCAGGACTTTACACTTGCAAGACAATCCATTAGCTCAGACAGTTTATGTAACTCTGACTCCTTAAAGGAAAGGTACAACTGAATATCATCAGCATAAAGGTGATAAGACACGTTATTAAAATTGCTAATGATTTTACCAAAAGGACTGACGTACAAGAAAAAACAGGATCAGACCTAAAGCCTCGGTCTCACCAAATAATGAAGGCTGACGAAGTAGCCACGCATGGGTGTGGGGTGATTATTTGAAGAATGACCCATGTTTTCATCTATCACGTATCCACTATGAAGGTGCCACTATGTGCCTCTCTGTACCCCGCATGTGCCGCGTAGCAGCCTCTAGTGAGCCACGACCAACCTGTCATTACAGCCTCGAATGGCTCGCATCAGCCACACTAAGCCACGTAGTGCCATGATAGCGCCATGTTGGCGCACATTTAGGCATGAGTTTGGTCCAAACCTCCAGCCCTCCCACACCTGGTCCCTTTAAAGTGTGGGTCTTCAATTCACAGATTCACAGCAGCATTTAAAGATGTCCCTTCTTTTTTTTTATTTAAACGCAATCCAAAAATAGACACTCCATCACAGTTCCGCAGTTGTGCGCTGTGCGCCAGGCTGCTGTCCACCTGTAATGCACCAGACCAGCTAGACCCAAACCACGGGTTCCTGGAGAGCTGCCTCTGTGCTCCTCGCTGGCTCCGCGGCTCTCTGACTTTTTTTTTTTTGCGGCTTTAAACGCACAAAACTTTATGTTTGTCCATTTATTTCTGCAAAATCGCTGTTTTGCGCACGCGCTGCTGTTGTCCTTTCATGGACAGCCGCCTCTCTGCTCTTTCTAGTGGCTTCCTTTCCATCTGTGGCTTGCTGGCTTTATTTTTTCCCTGGCTTTAAGTGCAATCATTTTTACAAAGTGAATTCACTTTAACTTTGTGTTCGTCCGTTTATTTCTGCAGAAGCGCTCTTTTGCGCGTGCGCTGCTGTTGTCCTTTCATGGACAGCCACGTCTCTGCTCTTTCTAGTGGCTTCCTTTCCATCTGTGGCTTGCTGGCTTTATTTTTTCCCTGGCTTTAAACACAATCATTTTTACGTGAATCCACTTTAACTTTGTGTTTGTCCGTTTATTTCTGCAAAAGCACCCTTTTGCACGCAGTGCACAGCTCTTGCTCTTAGCTGCTCCACTGGAGTTATTATCTTCCATGGCTTTAAACACACATCCACTTTCACGCAGTCACCCAAATTTTAACTTTGTGTTCATCCAATATTGACTGAAATATCACTCTTTTGTGAGCTGGCATTCTGCCTAAATGCTTGTTTGAAGCGTGATGATGAGTCACTGCCTCAGTGCGCACACACAGCGGAGCTCATGTGATCCAGTAATTCCAGAAGTGATTAGAGGTATTTTCGGCATCCAAGGTTTGACAGAAAATGATTAATCCACTACAAAATAATTATTTTATATAGAGTCCAGCGCACAGAGCAGGTGGATTTGTGTGCGCAAAAGGAGAGCCACTCCAAAAATAGCCTCTCAGGTCCTGCCTCAGTGCACACACACAGCGGAGCTCATGTGATCCATTAACAAAATATTAAATCTACATACTTTTACATACAACAGACATCAACATACAGACATACTTTTACAGCTAGGAACTGTTTTATTAAGCTATAAAAAACATTAAAAATGATTACCTTAAGCTGTTCAAAATACATCCCAGATGGAGCAGGAAAGAGAGGGGAAAAAAAAGCGTCCAGATGAAACAGTCCTCTGTGATGCCAGAAGTGATTAGAGGTGTTTTCAACATCCAAGGTTTGGCAGAAAATGATTAATCCACTACAAAATATAGTCCAGCACACAGAGAAGGTGCAATTGTGTGTGCAAGAGGAGGAGCCGCTCCAAAAATAGCCTCTCAGGTCCTGCGAAGGTGCCAGGCGCAGGGATAATGGACTTTTTGCAGACTCGTATGCACCACACAAATGCCTCTAAGCCGTCGCAGTAAGTCGAACACAAACTGTGCCACGCTGTTGTTGCTAAATTTTGAACATCTTGAAATTAGCGCCACGCTCAGAGAGGAGCCTCGTTAACTGAAGATAATGCCTCTAAGAGCCACTCTGAGCCACTATAATGCCACGATAGCTCACGAAACAAAAAAAAAAAACAGGGTGCGTGGCTCCTTCTTCACTCGGTGGGACCGAGGCTTAAGAGAGATCCCTGAGGAACTGTATGCATGTAGCAAAGGAGAAGCTTCAGACATAATATTATTATTTACACACACAGAAAAAGTTCTATTTATCAAATAGGACAACCACTTCAGGACTGTCCCAGAAATGCCAAAGTCACAATCCATTCTCTGTAGCAGTAACAGCTTATGGTCGTCGGTGTCAAAAGCTGCAGACAAGCTTAACTCCATCCTTGTTCTGTGAGTACTCACTAAACACAAGATTCATCTTCTGTCAGAGGGGTAATGGTACAGAACAGAACAGATGATCTTCAGGAACAGTGTTGTCAATTCTGATCATAGATATTTCTGCCACCTGCTGAATGTATAACAGAGGCTGGATAATTATCAAATATTAGAAAGGAACTGGAACTCATATGTGGTTTGTTTACCTCCTGTTGAACACTGATCATACCGAATACCCATCGCTGTGTTCAATCCAGCTAACAGTATACAGTCGAGGAATGGAATACATTACATGTGCGCATGTGCAAGCAGTGACTGGCAGTGAGTAAGAGCTTGGCATCCACCTGTTGGGTGTTTTTAACTTTTTAAAGTGTTTTTATGTCTTAATTCTTAGTGATTTTACAATAAGTTTTAATGCTCGGTTTCTACGAATCCAGAATCGATATTTTATATGCAATCATGCTTTGGCTTATTTTTTTATCAACTGCTCACCCTTTTTTTCACCCTGTTTTATCAATGGCCTCCCCCTGACGCCATGCCAGGGGGAGGCCATGCGGATTCGATATTCCAGGGATGTGCTGCTGTAGCTTAACAATGATAGCCTAGGTCAAATGACAGACCTCACACTACAGCTGCCCAATTTCATTTTGAGATACTTTAATGGACCGAGCCATGTCAAGTGTGACAAGAAGATGAAGCGGTGCAAACGCTGAGGCATCAGACAATGTCTGAGGAAGCAGCAGCTCAGCCCGATTCCTCTGCCAACAGTGATCATGGGTAATGAACAGTCCCTCTGGAACAAAGTGGACAAACTACAGAGAAATGTTCATTTCTGGAAGGATTTCAGCATCTGCTGCGTCTTGACTTTCACCAAAACGTGGCTGATGGAACACGACCAAGACACCAATCTGTCCATTGATGGGTTCGCTGCCCCTCTCCGTCTTGACCGAGTGGTAGAGAGGACGGGTAAGACTTAGGGAGGAGGGGTATGGTTGTATGTGAATGATCAATACTGTAGCTACTGTAGATACTGTAGGTACTGTACCATCTGTACATCAGATGTGGAACTTTTAGCAGTGTCATTACGACATTTTTATCTGTCTCGCGAGTTTCCTCAGTTGTTAATAACTACGGTGTATATTCACCCGAAGACAGACGCCACTTTTGCCAGCAGTACTGTATTTGAGGTAGTGCAGAAACTGCAGTCGATTTTACCTGATGTATCAAATTTCAGTATGGGTGATTTTAACCATGTCTTCCTTAAAGTGACTCTTAAAAACTTTTACCAATATGTCTCCTGTCCAACCAGATGGGAGAAGACATTGGTTCTTTGTTATGGGTCAGTTAAAGATGCCTATAAATCTCTGCCTCTTCCTCCTCTGAGCTCTTCTGACCACAGCTGTGTGCATCTACTGCCCATATACAAAACTGCTTTAGAGAGAGAGAGAATGCAGACCAAGGACATGAAGGTCTGGACAGAGGAGCCTGTGCTTTGTCTAAAAGAATGTTTTGACTGTACTGACTGTGGCATTTTTACTCAGACCTGTGGAGTGTCACGATTTTGGCCGGCTCTGGGTGTGCATTTGGTTTTCCCTCTTTCTTTTTCCCTTCACGTGTCCCAGCTTTGATTTATTAGTTATTTATTTTCATCATGGTTTATTCTTTGTTATGTTTTATGTTGTCACTTTTCTTTGTTACTTTTTATACTTTAGCCATTGTTCAGTTCCATTCTAGTTTTGTTCAGCCGGCTTGTGTTTTTGTTTATCACTTGTTTATTTTCTCATTTGTGTTATGCTGTAATGTTGGGTTTTGTTTGCTGTTATCATATAGTCACTGTTTCTCTTATAGTTTGTTTAACCACTTTGTTTTCTTAGTCAGTTCCTGTTTAGTTTAGCTTTAGTATTTTCATGCTCATGCCCGGTTCATTGTATATTTTACTCTGTCCACGGTTTCTGTTTTAGCTCGGTTCATAGTTCCCTGTTTCCCTCACATCCATCCAATTATGTTCTCATTCCACATCACTGTACCTGCCTCGTGTCTTTGTCTCTCACTTTGTTTCTGTCTACTTTGTGTTTTCAGGCACTCACGCTCTTGGCACCTGTTCACATATCTTTGTCTTTTCTTCACTCCACCTTGTGTTGTCCTCTTTCACTGTCTTTAACCATGCTTGATCTTCATTCACTGGCCACACCCCTTTCTAGATTGTTCCTCACATGCACCTTGTTAACTCCTGTCTTACGTAAACACCTCCCAGCCACCACTTCCCCACCAGTTTGTCATCTTTGTACACATTCCAGCTCTCGTTTTCAGTCCTGATTTTTGCCTTGCAGTATGCCGTATTTTTGCTGTTTTCCTCAGCCATGCCTCTTGCCTCATCCCAGATGTCTGTGTTTGCTCATGCCTCTGACCCCTGCTCAACCATGACTGCATTTTTGCCTGATCCTGATTGTACCTCTGCTCCGCTGACTGAGCAGATGTGTACTTAATCAGAGACTGGAATAAAGACTGCCAACTGGTCAGCACAGGCCTTAAGGATTCGTCCAGGGACCCCATCCAGCCCTACTGTCTTCCTGATGTTGAGTCTGTTCAAGGCAGCTTTGACCTAGTGCTGATGGAGCTTTATCCGGTGGCCTTCCTCTGGTAGATCTGGCTGTCAGTTGGTCCTTGCATTCTGCTGGTCAAATCGAGCAAAGAACTGGTTCAGGGTGTTAGGTAAGGAGCTGTCCGTGGAGTTCGGGTCTGCTCTGCTGATTTTATATCCAGTGAGAGTTTTTATCCCCTGCCACATGTTCTTGGAGCTGTTGGTGTTAAAATGCTCCTCTATGCGCTGTTTGTGTCTGCGTTTAGCTTCCTTGATACGCCTCCTCAGTCTCTGCTGCGCCTCTCTGTACTCCAGTTGACTCCCTGATTTAAATGCAGTCACACTTCCTAATCAAGAGTTCACACTTCTTTGTTGAACCAAGGTTTCTGATGAGGAAATACCTTGACAGACTTAATCTCTACTACAGTCTCTGCACCGAAGTTTATATAGGAGAGGACAGCTGTTGTATGTCTCTCCAAGTCTGTCCCTGCTGCAAAGACTTCCCAGTCAGTTGCTTCAAAGCAGTCCTGCAGAACTGAAGTTGCTTCTTCACTCCACACTTGAACTGTTTTGGTGGAAGGTTTCTCTCTGTTGACCAAGGGTCTATATGCTGGGATGAGAGACAGAGAAGTGATCTGAGAGACCAAGATGTGGAAGAGGGATGACTTTATAGGCCTTTTGAATGCTGGTGTAAACCTGGTCGAGAGTGTTTTTATCTCTTGTGGGAATGTTCACATTTTTGAAGAGCTTTGGCATGACGGTGTTCAAATTGGCATGATTAAAGTCTCCTGCATTGACAACGCTGTCTGGTCGGGCCGTCATGCATTTGTTAATGGCCCCCTGCAATTGATCCAGGAAAGTTAAAAACTATAGCAGGCCTCCAGAATACAAAGTGCAGAACTCATGTCTTATTGGATGGTCTTAACACTAATAAGGAACTCGTTAATGCTCTTCATTGTTTTTACTGTCGCTTTGATACACTCGATTTTGGTTGTGAAATTCATGAGATGAAGTACAGATTGAAGGACAGTCAGAATTTTAAATTCCATCTTAAGGATGTTGAAAAAGCCTTTCTCTGTGTTAAGGACAGCATCTCTGACATATCTACCCCAGGTAAGACCCAGGACTAGGTGGAGAGATTATATCTCCACACTGGCCTGGGAACGCCTCGGGATCCACCAGTCAGAGGTGGTTAATGTGGCCCGGGAAAGGGAAGTTTGGGGTCCCCTGCTGGAACTGCCCTCGTGGCCCAATCCCAGATAAGCGGTTGAAGATAAGTTAGTGACATTTTACCCTTGGGGTCAATCTCACCCCAGAGATATTTACCTCCAGAAAATGAATTAAAGAAAATTGTTGACCCAAGTTTTTGAGTCAGGCACTTCTGTCGCTAAGGCCTTGGGGATGAAACGATCCCAACATACATTCTCAAACTTTAAATGGGTACTGACAACATTAATGACCACAAGAGTATGAACCCTACTGGTTCTGGTGATAATATGACCTTTCCTGCAGTGCCACCATCAGGTCAAACCTTCAGCTTTAGAGTTAGTGTATCTTGAAAATCTTTCATCCAAAACTTTTCTAATTGGGATGCACATTCATGACTCTCACTTGAGTAACAATCTGGTGGCCTGAATTCTTGATTTTTTTAATAAACAGGACTCAGAGAGTGAGGGAAAATGGTGGTGATTTTTTTTGTTTGTTTGTTTTTCTGCTCAGACGTGCACATCCACAGGTTCTCCTGAAGGGTGTGTGCTGTCACCTTTACTTTACGTCCTTTACACAAATATGTGTCAGAGCAGACATGATAATAGAACCATATTGAACTATGCAGACAATTCTGTAATTGTTAATCTGCTCAAAGATAATGATATTAGTCATGGCCCTGCTGTTGATGAATTTGTAAAGTGGTGTGAGGAGTCTTACCTCCATAACCAAAGACGCTCATTGATTTTAGGAGGAATACTCCTTCACACAAGGCCACTGTATTTGAAGGCCAGGCCATAGAATATGTGCAATCATATAAAAACCTTGGGACAATTATTGACTCAAAGCTGAAATTAGGACCTAACTGTGAAACAGTGTGTAAAAAGGCTCATCAGCACCTGTACTGTTTGAGAAAACTAGCACATTTTCGTATTGACCAAACCATTATGATTATTATGTTTTATTGTGTTTTTGTTGAATTGATGTTATCCTTTTCTTTGATGGCATGGTTTGGACATATGTCTTTAAAGGAAAGAAATACCCTCAACCAGATAGTGAAGTGGTCCGGTAAGCTGATTGGGGAGCCACTCTCTATCCAGCTTCCCTGTATAAGAAGCAATTACACTGGATTGCTTCTTCTATTGTAAAGGATGGCTGTCACCCTTTCCCCCCTTTGCACAGTGATTTTAAATTTCTTACCTCCGGAAGAAGGTTGTTAGTCCCAAGGTGTAGAACAAAGCAAAATAGAAATAGCTTTGTTCCCGCTGCTATCGTTGAACTGATTAAGCAGTAGCAGCTATTGCACATGGATTTTACTGCCTTTTATTGATCTGTTCTTTCTAAATGTCCTGGACTTGAGCACTTTGATCTTTACTTTTACCTTTACTTTTATTACCTCCGCCAAGGAGGTTGTTTTTGGTCGTGTTTGTTTGTTTTTCTGTCTGTTGGTCAGCAGGATAACTCAAAACGTTTTGAACGGATTTTGATGAAGTTTTGTGGAGTGGTTGGAAATGACAAGAGGAACAAGTGATTAAATTTTAGTGGTGATTCGGATCACGATCTGAATCCCGATGCTAACGTGTTAGCATGACTATGGCATTTTCAGTGTTAAAAGTTAGCATTAAGCAGTTGCAGCTGTCATCACGTTTGGGTGCATTTGTTTTCAAATTGTAATATTTCTTAAATTTATTTTTGTTTATATATTAATAATCTAATGATTATTATATACAATTGTAGAGAAAGAGACAAAAAGAAATAGATCACTGTGCCAAGGAGGGAATCTCTTTAGGGTCAGCGACCCTATGGCCTTGTTTAGAGAAGTGTTTCATAAATGTTGAAAAATTCATATATTTGACTTTTTTAGGTTCAGTGATTCCACGGCGTGTAGATGTTATGTCGTCAGTGACCCCATGGCCTTGGTGGAGGTTTGCACTCTCTGAGTGCTTCTAGTTTAGTATTTTTTAATGGTATTTTATGTATAACATAATATTATGTCAAATACATGTTGTAACAGTGTGTTTCCTGTATATGGATTTGATGTTGGATGTTTACCTTGCTGGCTGCAAGCAGATCTACCTACGGGTATAAATAAAGTAACCTTACCTGTTATTACAGATTGGCAAAGTAAAAATAGAACTGAAAATGGATAGAAGAACATGTATCTAAGGATGGTACTAAATTTTATCATCTGTACTGCAAATTTCTGATGGCCAACATACAGTAACCTGCTCAAGAATGTTTCAGAACATGTTTGGAAACATTATTCAGGAGCCTTTTTTAAAAGAAAGACATCACGTGCTGAGCAAAATGGGTCCTCATCACCAGCTGTGTCAAAACTAATGTTTTCAGGTGTTCCTGCTGATTTGCCCCCTCTGATTTTGAAAAATAATATTGAGTGAATGGCTACAGCCAACTCAGGGTTGGTGCGTGCACTAGCAGGTGTGTTGCTTGTGACGAAAAAGTCAAAAAAGTAACACGCTAAAGTCAAAGTCATCACAGTGTACTGAACCTGGAGCGCTCCTTCACCTGCTGATCTGCTGGGGAGACCACATCTTTGACAAACCAGCTTCAAAGAGAACAGCGGCACAGCTCGCTCAGGGCTGCTTTGGCATAAAATATCAAACGCACCCCAGCAGTGTGAGTGATCTCAGGGCTAATGCCTAATATCTAATGGCCTTAATCAAAAGCTCCCACAGTGATCCTCTCAGCACTGTTGATAAATCACTGCTTTAAGGAAAAATGAGCCATATCACAGCTCAGTGCCGCACGGCTGCATCACACTCCATTTATTAAAGTAGCTTCCTGCGGTTTTGGTATCTGTTTAGTTTTTGTCTGTTCTCCTGTAGTTTGTGTGTGCGTCTTCCCTATCATATGGTTTCAACGTTGTCTTCTGTTTTACTTCTTGCTGCACTAAGACTTTTTGTTTGTTGACAGATTTCTTTTTCTCTCTGTTTCATTTGTGGACAATGTTGAGTTTTCCCATCTCCCGGTGTCTGTTTTCTTTTCTCACTTGTTCGACATTATGCGGCTGCTCCAGCATGTCCTTCCTTCTGTTCATCTTTGTAATTTATTAACAAGAGGTGTTGTGTGGTCTTGGTGCCGGATGCACAATGAACGGTGTTGCAGAGAGGAGGTAATTACCGCACCTCATTTTGACAACAGGTGCAATCAGTGGGACAGAATCATTACATGTGGGTTGGAATGCCAAGTAGAGGAGCATCGGGCACACACACACACACACACACACACACACACGCGTGCGCCCTTCAGAAGAAGCACTAAAGATATTTGGGTAAAACTCTGTGCTGATGGTGCATGTTTTAGCAATTTCTGCAATCACAAATCAGGTTTTTTTTTTACTTTTTTTTTTATTTCGTTAACTGATTTAACCATGAAAGAGACAGCATGGGCAGTGGTTTAGTGAGCCGACCAAGGTCCATAACAGACAGAAACTATTAAAATGAGTGAAATACACAATTCAAAAAGAGATGATGTTCTAAAACTCAAAGTGACCACAACTCTGCAGAAAAGACTTTAAATAAATGTAGCCAAAGTAGACAATTCCTCCATCTCTATCTCTTATCATGAACTGCAAAAAAGGGTGTCTAAAAAGAAGATAAAAACACAAATTCTGAAAGAAATAATCTTGTTGCATGTACAGATAATTTCACTTGACAAGATGTCTCAAATTAGGATGGCTAAATCTAGAAATAAGCATGTCCACCCATTTTTTTTTTTTTTTTTTTAAGTCTTGGTAAGAACCAAATAATTTGCAGTGTACCAAGATAGTAATAATAATAATAATAATAATAATAATAATAATAATAATAATAAACATTAGAATTAGAAGTATTATACCCCCTCACACATACATCGATTGAGGCTGAATGGCGTCAGAATGACACATCCTTCCACAATCAGGAAGGACCTATGGATGGCAGTCCATGACCAGACTACATATTTGGTCCCATTCGCTCGGCTGTTCCGAGTGTGTTGCACATGTTCAAAACACTCTTGGCACCATTGAGATGGAACGCACATCTGACGGCAGTCTATGTGCAGTATGTGCCGCTCCGCCTCTCTGTGTTCTCATGTGCAGTAATGCATCATAGAGCACGTCAGGCACGGAGCTGAACAGATCTCACCGCTGTAATATACATATTATGACTTGATCACCATCTAAACTCTGTAGGAGGTGTGACATTGTAACTGTATCGCCAGGCTATGACAACATTATTAAACATGAAACTCAGCATGAAACCATAATTGTTTCACAGTGCAGAGCGCACAGGAACCAAACCACAGCCTGTGGTGAAAAGCCTCTCACCCGACTGCTGTGTGCTGCAAAGAACCACGGAAAAAATTAAATCCCATGTGATATCCAACTGACATCACAGCGTACAGAGTTGTGTTGTGCTCCTTAAGTGAGTAAAAAAGAAAACGTTTACTGGAAAGGCTGCATATGACGCATGGTGTGACTGCTTGGCCCACTGCCAGCAAACTTTCAGCAAAGGTGTCGAGTGGCATGTGTGCACTTGTGCCCTGCGACCAGCCTTAGTGGCTCATGCAGCCTTTATGAACACACACACACACACATATACACACACAACTGAGTGATCATTTCACCCCCACATGTGTGCTACACACTCGCACGCACATGTGCATGAGGAACACAGCACTCCCTCCTATTCCGGTCCCGTATATGCCATCCAGACGTTTGGACATTGGGCAGTCTTCAGCGCCTTTTATGGCCGTCTGACAGCAGTCTGAGTCATCTAAACTGTTGTCTACATGGGTTTTGGATGCCATCGTGCAGGTGTGGACGAGGTAATCTGGATGTGGTAATATTTGCCATTTTGTCCTGGTTCCTGCACATTCTTGCTATGTGTGATGGGGGCTTTAGATAATTTACCTTGTTTTAAAGGTTGGCTGATTTGACTTGGCCTTTACATCAAATTGATAATAGTAGTGAAGAGCTGTCATATGTTGTGTAGTCCCTGTTGGCACCAAGACACTGGCAATATGTTGATTGTGGTGGAGCTCTGTGAAACTGCCTGATGAGATGAGGCTGCCATCATGGATGGCAAATCTCCATCTAAAGCCTGGTTCACACGACAGGATTTTAAAATTATCTTTAGGTTTCCAAAACCTGAAAGACCACACACGTGAATATAAAAAAATCATGGATCTAACAGGTTTGGTGATACAATGTGTGGTGTGCAGCCACACGATAAGGACAACACCACCACACACGAACAGATTTCGCACACAAACATTCACAGCTCAGACAGGAAATCTCACAAAATCTCTCGAGATTAAACATGACTTCAGAGTAAACAAACAGAGGTACTTTGTGGACTATTTAAAACAGAGGGGAAAAATGATACAAAAAGAAAAAAGAAAAGGCGTTCTTTAAAGGAGTGGAGACAGCGCGACCACCGGACTTTCTGGTAAGTCAGAACAGCTGTTTTGATTTATTTTCCGCTCCGTGCATCCGTCACCTCGCTTTATGATTGGCTGCATGTCACATTCAGCAGGCTGCGTGCTCGTTTGTGGTTGGAGGACACAACACATGCTGCGATATCGGGCCAAAAAAATCCAACATGTTGAATATCCCCGATTTGCGATTGGAGCGCTCTTAACACACCACACATGGCAAGAATATCTGATAAGATTATCTTTAGTGTCATCACAGTTGTCGGGGCGTCCTTAAGATTGTTGGAAGGGGAAGATCGGATCAGATATCGGCCTAATTATCCTGCCGTGTGAACCTGGCTTTAGTCTGTCTGCAGGAAACTGCTGCAGTGCTAGATAATTCATCTTGTTTTTAGGGCTAATTTGTCATTTTAAGTGTTTGGCATGGTTATTTATAGATTTAACTATCTTAATTCAAGACATCTTCTCAAGTGAAATTATCTGTCCATGCATATACAATAATTTCCCTGAGATTTAGTGTTTTATCTTGTTTTTAAACACCTCTTTTTTGCAATGTGCTAATCAATGTTACTACAATTAAAAGATGACAGTATGGAGTTTTTTTATTAAGGACTGATGCACCAAACACAGACACTTCATGTGGTCTCTGTAAAAACTGCACTTCAGTTTGTTGAAAAGTGTCACAGGGTGTGCACCAAACTAGGCAGCACATTTATCTAGCAATCTTCGGATCAGAACTCTTTCTTACCCACTCTCTATCTCATAGACCAACTGACCCAAGTACTATTTCTCCAACACAACTCAATTTAATGAAATTCCTGATAGCACAGTGGAGGATCACAGGTGTGATAAGATTGCTGCTCTAATCTCGCTTTGTCCTGCAAAGACACCAAGACCTACACATAATGCCTTTTGTTTCCATCTCAGTCCCCGGACGAAGAGCAGAATTAACGTCAGTTTGAAATGTCCTTAAAAAATGTACAAATTACTCATGCTGCTGATTGAACAATGTTGAATGATAGTTTTTTTTATTTTTGTTGTATTGTACTGTAGTATTGTGAGAAATCATATAGGTCACATTTTGGGAAAACATTCAAACATTCTGCAGTTCAAACTGTCACAATTATTCAAATACAAATTTGTCAGCTTTCTGTTCAGTTAGTGTCAGTGAAAATTGAAAAACAACTTTTACACAAACATGACCTTGCGCACTGGAAGTGAAAGGAAACTGATGGAAAACCTTGAGAAAAGATAGTGTGAAGTGTTTGTTTGGGAATTGGGAACATTTTTTACATTCAGTCATGATTGGAGGAATCAGTTCAATCTTTGCACTTTCCAAGCAAAGTTTGGAGCATGATTGAGTGGTTAAATCCACATTTGAGTGCGCACACCTGTGGCTGACAACATGTCTGAGGAGTATTACAACAGTGTTTCTTAATAGAAAAAGCCTGGCTTGGATGAGTATTGTTTTTCACTTGAAGCTAAATCCATTCCACAAACTGAAATCAGCAGGATCTTGTCAGCTTGAAATGCAGCGAGGCTTATACAAACCTACATTGTGCATGTGCACGGACTATATAAGGCCTGTTACACAGAAATGTGGCAGTTGTGACTCTGTCTTGCAGCGTAAAAAGCACCCGATCCACAGAGGTGACATGACATCTTTCTTCAATGGCCCTTGAGTGTGTTGTTGTCTCATGTGGAGTTAGTGTGCTATAGATGATGTCACATTTCCACAGAGATCTGCTGCTTTTTTTTTTTTTACATATTTGTTGGATTTTGAGCAGTTTGTCTTCACATGTGATTACTGTGCTTGCCCACTGAATGGGGGCGAGAGAGAGAGAGATAAAGAGCGAACAAAATGAGCTATATATCATTATAATTTTCCTTTACAAAGTGTTTACTTTGCCTGGTGATTTTTTTTTTTTTTTTTTTTTGAGCACCACCTCAACTGTATAATTTTACAGTTTCTTCATTCTGATATACTGTATAAACACACAGCATGTAGGCCATGTTCACACAAAAACAAAAAATCCAAGAAGAAAAAAGTTTGTTTTTTGACTGTGAAAACCACAATCATGTTTAATTAACCATTTTTATAATTTAAAATGTAAATCTAAACTGTAAATTTGAAAACAAATGTACAAATGTAGCAAACAACAAAGTTATATACAATAATTTACATTAAATGCATGAATTGCTTCAGGATTTTTGTACTGTTTCCAAAAATCAGATGTCACAATAAGATTTAAAATGTAAATATAACTGTAAATTTCAAAACATATGTACAAATGTAGCAAACAAAAATGTATAGGCAACTGTTTACATTAAAATCAGTTGTTTTTGTACAACTATCTACAAAAGAAATCAGTGTCAAAATTTCCCACACAAATTATTTGTGCCACTTAAAAAAATAAATAAATTCCTGTCCAAATCATGAAAGAGGGGCACATTACAGGCCTGAGACATCCAAGGTGTGTCACTCCTTCTTTTGGCCACCTTGATGCAGTGTTGACACCTCAGTCTGCCTTTGGTTGCTTTTTGGACAGGATCTGTGTCTGTCACAATGGTCACAGGAATGTCATTCTGGCTCCTTCTCTGGAGGATGCCTGCCTTGTCTGTGCCACAAAGCTGACACACTATGGAGCTAAATCCAGGCTAAAAGTTTTGTAAATAAAATAAAATAAAAAAAGATTGAAAAAATAAATTTTGAAACTGAAAATTCAATGTTTGTTCTTGAATTTTATAATCATTTAAAAAGTATTATTAAAATAGAAATAAGTGTAAGATATATATATATTTTTCAGTTTAAATTAATTTTTGATTCAGCTCTGTAACTATTTTGATTAAATAATTTATTTTCATTCATATTTTTTTTTTCACCTTCAGATCTTTTTTTCACTCTCAGATTTTATTTTTTCAGTTTCAAACTTTTGGCCCCATTCTGGCGTGGCTTCGATTGAGGGGGGTGTGGAATTGTGAGTGACAGCAGAGCACTCAGTCCTCACATGATGTTGCTTTCAGGAAATGTGGGTACTTTGATAGATAATGACTCTGTTCCCGTCTCCATCGTGGATTACTATGCAGCTGGCGCGTGAAAGAAAATAGAGAGAATGAAAGCTTATTATGAGGCTTTAAACCCTCGAAATAAAGCTGTTTATTGTGATCGATGTGCAGCAGTTGGTTCAGTGGTTGTACCGGATAGTGAATTTAATGATGATGTAACAAAGTGACCAGCAGTTTCACAGTGTAAACTTAATATGACCAGAACCAAGCAGACCACCCGTAAATCCAAAGCAAAGTACCCACATTTCCTGAAAGCAACATGATGTGAGGACTGATTGCTCTGCTGTCACTCACAATTCCACGCCCATCTCAGTCGAAGCCACGCCCTCCCACGCCAGAACAGGGCCAAAAGTTTGAGACTGAAAAAATAAGATCTGAAAGTGAAAAAAGATCTGAAGGTGAAAAAAATAAATATGAACAAAATATATTATTTGATCAAAATAATTACAGAGCTGAATCAAAAATGTATTTAAACTGAAAAATATATATCTTACACTTATTTTTATTTTGATAATACCTTTTAAATGATTATAGAATTCAAGAACAAACATTGAATTTTCAGGTTCAACATTGAATTTTCACTTTCAAAATTTATTTTTTCAATCTTTTTTTATTTTCAGATTACAAAACTTTTGTCCTGGATTTAGCTCCATAGTAGCAGAGACATGCCATCCAATCATCTGTGCAGATGTTTATGTGCACTTCAGTGGGTCCATCTGCTCTTCTTGCTCAAACAGCACAATTAAGGGATCACCCAATTCATCATCAGAATCTTCACTGTCTGGTTCAAATTCTGACTCTGTGCTCCGCGCTTTGTTTATTTTGAACATAACAATAAACAAGTAAAACAACAACAGAGATTGTAAAGTTAATTCAAAAAGGAGTGAGAAGTCGAAATCTATCGAATCCCACCCTTTCTCCCTACTGTATATGATGATTTATATATCAATATTTGCTTCCTTAAAAAGACTGCTATTAAGAATCATGATAACAACAACAACAACAACAACAATAATAATAATAATAATAATAATAATATTGATACAATGATGCAATACAATTTTAGAAAAAAGATAAAGACAAATAGAACCTAGCAAAACAAAGCACAAAAGAAAAGAAAGAACCAACTAACAATGAACATAAATAAATATATAAAAATAAATAAATATAGAAAGTAATAATCAATATCAGTTTCCTTTACCGGGAGCCCTGTGACAATCACGTCAGGTCTGCAACCCTGCTCTGCAAAAAGGTGATCTGCTTTTCTCTCTCTGCATTTTGGACACAGAGAGTTTTTACCTCCTCCACCAGCTCAAGCATACCTTTCTGCTACATCCTGATAGCAGAGCTTACCTCTGCAAGAAAGTCGAGCGATCTTTTAATGCCGTCGATTTTCTCAGCCGTGGGGGCTTTCTTTGGTCCCATATAGCCAGATGTTGACAGTCAGCTAAAGATGTTAGCATTAGCTAAATCCTGACAAAATTAACAGCTCTGGATCAGTGAACTTCAAATTCTAATTCAAATTCTAATTCAATTAATTTATATAGTGCCAAATTACGATGAGGTTGCCTCAAGGTGCTTCACAGTTACATCATTTAAAAAGCAGAACAAAATTAATTAGAAGATTAAAAACACAATAAAAGAATAAAAAAAAACATAAATAAGTAAAAGAATAAAAGAAGACAGGCAGTAACATAAAATACTAGTGATAAAACAGGGAAAAAATGTGTCTTCAGTTTAGATTTAAAAGTCTCCACAGGGTCTGACTGATGGATCTGTGTGGGCAGATCATTCTACAGAGCTGGGGCACGGTAAGAAAATGCTCTGTAACCCACTTGAAACTTCAGGCTTGAAAGCAGCATTAAGCACAATGACTAGTTTTTTTTTTTTTTCTCTACTTTTAATCCACTCATTGATAAAACCTCTGTAGAGAATTATTGATCGAGCATGAAGGTCGGCCCGAATTGTGAGAAAGTTGGCTCTCAGTGGCTCTCTCAGCAAATGCCCAGGAAATTCAAGTTCCACAGTACGTGTATTGACTTCACGTAGGAAGCCTGAGAAAGCTTTGTTTTGATGCACAAAACAAAAACATCATCGATCTTCACCCTAGGACACTCTGGTACCACATACACTTATGAGCATCCTTATGTTCAAACATGGTGTTCGTTATGGACAGTCCATGACTAGCACAGACGTCCAATAACAAATGACCATTCGGGTTTAGATCAGGGAGGCCGTCCTCCCAATCACGCCTCTCCAGGTGTTTCGGTAATTGCCAACATGTGTGTTGAAGTCCCCTGGCAGAACAATGGAGTCCCCCACAGAAGCCCCATACAGGACTCCATTCAGGGACTTCAAGAAGGCTGAATACTCCAAACTGCTGTTCAGTGCATACAC
Organism: Thalassophryne amazonica; assembly: GCF_902500255.1. Classification (NCBI taxonomy): domain Eukaryota; kingdom Metazoa; phylum Chordata; class Actinopteri; order Batrachoidiformes; family Batrachoididae; genus Thalassophryne; species Thalassophryne amazonica. Next base: position 92,279,860 of record NC_047113.1, on the reverse strand, counting down.
ACAAACAACAGTCAGAGTTTTCCCCCCAGCCCCCCGAAGGCATAGGGAGATGCCCTCTCATCTACCGAAGTAAACTCCAATGTAGCGGCACACAGCCGGGGACTCATGAGTATCCCCACACCTGCCTGGCGCCACACACCTTGAGCAACTCCAGAGAAGAATAAGGTCCAACCCCTATCAAGGAGAATGGTTCCAGAGCCAAGGCTGTGTGTGGAGGTGAGGCCCACCAGATCTAACTGGTATCGCTCCACCTTTGGTTCCTTCCCCCATAGCGAGATGACATTCCACAACCCCAGAACTAGTCCACCGAGGCCCCTGACTTTCACTGCCCCCATGGGACAGCACACCAGACACCAGCAGCTCCCCCGTGGGTGATGAAACCACAGGGTGGACATGAAAGGTCTGCATTGCCTTTTTGGGCTGTGCCTGACTGGGCTCCATGGCAAGTCCAGTCACCAGGCATTCCCTGATGGGCCCTCCATCCAGGCCTGGCTCCAGATGTCAATCATATTCAAGAGGTTGCTGATAGTTACACCATTCCTGAATTGATATCCTTAGCTTCTCTTTGTGATGAGTTGGCCGAGGTGGGTGAGGCCTATGCAGAACAGCAGAGGTGACAGTGCATCACCTTGGCATATTCTGCACTTGGTGGTGAGTTGTGTGATTGCATTGTAGTTGGCCTGCAGTGAAGTCTTCCACAGTCCCAGTGAATTCCTAATAAAGGTTATCAGTGCACTAGTAGCCTTGTATCATACCAAGCACCCCAAAATCTATGCGTAAGGCTTTGAGTCACAGGCATTCCTGTAGTCAACCCAGGCTGTGCTCAGGTTCGTCTGCCTGGTCTTCGACTACTGGTGTACTGTTCGGTCAATCCTCTGGAATGTTTCCAATGCCCTTCTAAGCTGTGCTCATGTGTTGACTCGTACTTACTCAGCGTGGTTGCTATGATGCCTGATAGGAGCTTCCATGTTGTGGAGAAGCAGGTAATTGGCTGGCAGTTTGAGGGTGTCATGCCCTTGTTGGGGTCCTTCATGATCAGGATTGTCCTGCCCTATGTTAGCCAGTCTGGGTGAGTACTTGTTGTTAGCTGCCCATCCATTTGTACTGCCAGGTGCACAGGGAGTGCTGTTAACTTCTTCAGTCAGTAGTTGTTGGATGTCTGCCTTCATGATGTTGACTTGTTCTTGGTCTGGTAGTTGGCTGTGGTGTGCTCTTAGGTCCACCAACTATTTGGCATTGGTGTTTTGTGATCTCTCTTTTTCCCAGTTGTTCTTCCAATATTGTTCAGTCTCAGTTCTAGGCAGGTCTCTTCTTATGTTACTGTTTTCCCCTTTCAGCTGTAAGTACTCCCTGGATGGGTCATTGGAGAACAGGCCATTTCTTGTATTGGCCTCTGCTTCTCTGGTGTATCTCTTCACCACAGCCAGAGCTGTAAGCCTTTGTTTGGCATTTTTCCAGGGCCTCAGTTATGGACATGTTGTTGTACTTCTTATCCATCCAGGACCTGTCTCTCATGATGCCCTTCTGTACTTCTTTTAGTCAGCTAAAATCCTTCTAGGCATTCTGGATTTAAGCTTCCAATCTTCTTCTCCATGGGGGCTCTCTCTTTGCAGGCTATTATTGATGTCATACCCAAGTATTTCTAGGATTACTGTGACAGTGGCATATATAAGCTCACTGGTTTTCGTTATGCTGGTAATGGGGATGGTGACTCTGCAAGCATCTCATGTGATGGGACATTGTTACTGACTTGGGGGAGTTGCAATCATGGTTGAGTTACCATCTGCTTTAGTCTGGCCAAAATCTTCATCTGCAGCTCAGTAGATCCATCTGCCATTGCAGGTATTTGGGGATCATCTGCATGGTTGCATGCAATGCATCAATCCCTCATGGATTGTGTGTTACCTCTCTCCTTGGGTCTGCTGTCTTTGTAGCATTCCATCAGTTCCATGTTGTCAGACCTTGTCCATGTATGAATTGTTCCAGTTGCCCACTTCCCATCAGCGTGTCCTGGTTCCTCAACCAATGAGGCCATACCACCTTGGGCAATGTCAAAGCCAGTGTAGCTTTATTTATTTGTCCCTTGCTCATGATTTTGAGGTAGGGAGAAGCATGGGGTAGAGGGTCCGGACTGGATGTGTCCTGTGGTTTGAACCATGACCTGTTGTTCAAAGGCAGCACACAACATTATTACACCACACAGCTTGTTAAACTATATATATATATATATATATATATATATATATATATATATATATATATATATATATATATATATATATATATATATATATATATATATATATAGCGAGGAAAATAAGTATTTGAATGCCCTGCGATTTTGCAAGTTCTCCCACTTAGAAATCATGGAGGGGTCTGAAATTTTCATCTTAGGTGCATGTCCACTGTGAGAGACATAATCTAAAAAAAAAAATCCAAAAATCGCAATGTATGATTTTTTTTAATAATTTATTTGTATGTTACTGCTGTAAATAAGTATTTGAACACCTGTGAAAATCAATGTTAATATTTGGTACAGTAGCCTTTGTTTGCAATTACAGAGGTTTCCTGTAGTTTTTCACTAGATTTGCACACACTGCAGCAGGGATTTTGGTCCACTCCTCCATACAGATCTTTTCCAAATCTTTCACGATTGGAGTTTCAGCTCCCTCCAAAGATTTTCTATTGCCCCTGTCCCCTTTGCAGAAGAGCACCCCCAGAGTATGATGTTTCCACCCTCATGTTTCATGGTTGGGATGGTTTTCTTGGGGTCGTTCTCATCCTCTAAACATGGTAAGTGGAGTTGATTCCAAAAAGCTCTATTCTGGTCTCATCTGACCACATGACCTTCTCCCATGTCTCCTCTGGGTCATCCAGATGGTCACTGGTGAACTTCAAACGGGCCTGGACATGCTCTGGCTTGAGCAGGGGGACCTTGCTGCCCTGCAGGATTTTAAACCATGACAGCATCATGTGTTACTAATGTAATCTTTGTGACTGTGGTCCCAGCTCTCTTTAGGTCATTGTCCAGGTCCTCCTGTGTAGTTCTGAGCTTTCTCAGAATCGTCCTTACCCCACAAAGTGAGATCTTGCATTGAATCCCAGACCGAGGGAGATTGACAGTCATCTTGTGTTTCTTCCACTTTCTAATAAATAATCATAACAGTTGTTGTCTTCAACCAAGCTGCTTGCCTGTTGTCCTGTAGACCATCCCAGGCTTGTGCAGGTCTACAGTTTTGTCCCTGGTGTCCTCAGACAGCTCTTTGGTCTTGGCTATGGTGGACAGGTTGGAGTGTGATTGATTGAGTGTGTGAACACATGTCTTTTATACAGGTAACAAGTTCAAACAGGTGTAATTAATACAGGTAAAGAGTGCAGAATAAGAGGGCTTCTTAAAGAAAAATTAACAGGTCTGTGTGAGCCAGAATTCTTGCTGGTTGGTAGGGGTTCAAATACTTATTTGCAGCAGTACCATACAAATAAATTATTAAAAAATCATACATTGTGATTTCCAGATTTTTTTTTTTTAGATTATGTGTCTCACAGTTGACATGCACCTAAGATGAAAAATTCAGACCCCTCCATGATTTCTAGGTGGGAGAACTTGCAAAACCGCAGGGTGTTCAAATACTTATTTTCCTCTCTGTATATATATATATGTATGTATCCTGTGAGGCTTCATCACGACGTTGCTTTGTGCCATGCGGCACCGCCGCGATGCGCTTCCGTGTGCTGATGTCTACGCCTTCGGCTTTTTTTGTGGAAGTCAGACAACGTCCCGGATCAACAAAGCCTTCACGTTGGAAAGGATCTGGTTGTTTCAGCGGGGTTTGAGCCTGTCGATTGGCGCTCGGCCAGTTTAAAGACCGCCCACAGCGTCTGAGAGCGCGGTGCACTCCGAGCGCCGATCGACAGGCTGAAACAACCAGATCATTCCCAACGTGAAGGCTTTGTTGATCCGGGACGTTGTCTGACTTCCACAAAAAAAGCCGAAGGCGTAGACATCAGCACTTTTTCGGCACATTCCACTGTTACAGGAGTTTTTTTCATGGAAAGAGGAGCGGAGGGATACGCCACCATGCCGCTCATGGCGCGACACAAAACCACCTCCGTGTTGGTCTCACAGGACAGCTTTCAGATGGCTCAGACAGCTTTCGGTTGCTTTTCAGTCGTGTGAATATCCGAGAAATTGTGCATAAGCTGGACATGCCCCAACATGTCCTGTGAGGCTTCATCACGGCGTTGCTCATGCTCACACAAAGCCTGCTCACAGGCGAATGATGCAACCGACAGGCATGAAAAAACTCACGCATGCGCACGAAGGTTCAAACTTGGCTGATGCAATCACACGTGATTCAAATCCATATGGTTTTTGCAAAAAATAAAAATGTCGGATACTTTTCTAACAGACCTCAGATATATATATATATATATATATATATATGTGTGTGTGTGTCTGTGTGTGTGTGTGTGTGTGTCTTTGCAGTGGGGCAAAAAGTATTTAGTCAGTCCCTGATTGTGCAGGTTCTCCTACTTAGAAAGATGAGAGAGGTATGTCATTTTCAACATAGGTACACTTCAACTGTGAGAGACATAATGAGAAAAAAAATCCAGGAAATCACATTGTAGGATTTTTAAAGAATTTATTAATAAATTATGGTGGAAAATAAGTATGTGGTCAATAACGAAAGTTCAACTCAGTATTTTGTAACATAATCTATGTTGGCAATGACAGAGGTCAAACGTTTCCTGTAAGTCTTCACCAGGTTTGCACACACTGTGTCTGGTATTTTGGCCCATTCCTCCATGCTTATCTCCTCCAGAGCACTGATGTTTTGGGGCTGTTGCTGGGCAACACAGATTTTCAACTCCCTCAACAAATTTTCTATGGGGTTGACATCTGGAGACTGGCCTTGGCCACTGCAGGACCTTCAAATGCTTTTTACAGAGCCACTCCTTTGTTGCCCGAGGGGTGTGTTTGGGATCGTTGTCATGCTGGAAGACCCAGCCACATTGCATCTTCAATGCTCTCACTGATGGAAGGAGGTTTTGGCTTAAAATCTCATGATACATGGCCCCGTTCATTCTTCCCTTAACAAGGATCAGTCATCCTCTCCCCTTTGCAGAAAAACAGCGCCAAAGCATGATGTTTCCACCCCCATGCATCACAGTATATATGGTGTTCTTGGAATGCAACTCAGCATTCTTCTTCCTCCAAACACGAGTTGAGTTTTTACCAAAATGTTCGATTTTGTTTTCATCTGACCACATGATATTCTCCCAATCCTCTTCTGGATCATCCATATGCTCTTTGTCAAACTTCAAACTAAGCAGGGGGACATGCCTGGCCCTGCAGGATTTGAGTCCCTCTGTGCGTAGTGTGTAGCCTTTGTTACTTTGGTCCCAGTTTTCTGCAGGTCATTCATCAGGTTCCTCCGTGTAGTTCTGGGATTTTTGTTCACCGTTCTCATGATCATTTTGACCCCACGGGATGACATCTTGTGCAGAGCCCCAGATCGAGGGAGATTATTAATGGTCTTGTATGTCTTCCATTTTCTTACAATTGCTCCCACAGTTGATTTATTCACACCAACCTGCTTGACGATTGTAGATTCACTCTTCCCAGCCTGGTGCAGGTCTACAATTTTCTTCCTGGTGTCATTCGACAGCTCTTTGGTCTTGGCCATGGTTGAGTTTGGAGTCTGACTGTTTGAGGCTGTGGATAGCTATCTTTTATACAGATAACGAGGACGAGTGGATGCCATTAATACAGGTAACAGGTCGAGGACAGAAGAGCTTCTTAAATAAGAAGCTACAGGTCTGTGAGAGCCAGAAATCTTGGTTGTTTGTGGGTGACCAAATACTTGTTTTCCACCATGGTTTACAATTAAATTCTTTAAAAATCCTACAGTGTGATTTTCTGTATGTTTTTTTTCTCATTTTGTCTGTCATAGTTGAAGTGTACCTGTGTTGAAAATTACAGACCACTCTCATCTTTCTAAGTAGAAGAACTTGCACAATCAGGGGCTGAATAAATACTTTTTTACCCCACTGTATGTATGTGTGGCAGCACGGTGGCTTAGTGGTTAGCACTGTTGCCTCACAGCGAGAAGCTCATGGGTTAAATTCCTGCCTGTGGCCTTTCTGTGTGTAGTTTGCATGTTCTCCCCATGTTTGCGTGGGTTTCCTCCAGGTGCTCCAGTTTCCTCCCATGTCCAAAAACATGCGGGTTAGGTGGAATGAAATCTTTAAATTGTCCGTAGGTGTGCGAGTGGGTGTGAATGTGTTTGTCTGTTTGTGGCCCTGTGACAGATTGGTGTCCTGGCCTGGGTGTACCCCGCCTTGCACTCTATGACTGCTGGGATAGGCTCCAGCCCCCCGTGACCCTTAATTAGACTAAGCAGTTGAAGAAGCGTGTGTGTGTGTGTGTGTGTGTGTGTGTGTGTGTGTGTGTGTGTGTGTGTGTGTGTGTGTGTGTGTGTGTGTGTGAACACATAACACCATTAACACAAATAGCTCATCAGGCAGTCACATGGCAGAAACTCAGTGCATTTAGACATCTAGATGTGATGAAGATGACATGAAGTTGAAGATGACAGATGAAATTCAAACCAAGCATCAGACTGGGGAAGAAAGAGGCATGGTTGTTGGTGCCAGACCTGCTGGTCTCAGTATTTCAGAAAATGCTGATCTACTGGGAATTTCAACCACAACCATCCCTAGAGTTTAGAGAAAATGGTACAAAAAAGAAAACATATCCAGTTAGCCGTGGTTGGATCAATGAAAATCCCTTGTTGATGTCAGAAGTCAGAGGAGAATGGGCAGACATAAGTAATAAGATTTTGTTATTATTATTAAAACAACATTATGAATTTTGAACTTATTACAAACTGAAAAATGCTTTTTAAAATTTATTTTTAATGTTGGCTCTTGATTGACCTGCAGTACCACCATGTCCCACAAGAACTATTTCCACCTTTTGGGACTGATTGATGTAGACATAACGTCACAATATTCCACAGTGTATTTAACATATAAATATTTTGTTGCCCCCAAAGATTAAAATAGCTATATTCATGTAAATGTATGCTCATGTGCACTACAGTGCTATCATCAAAGGAACATTTAAAAGAATATTTTCCAATTCACAACTTGCCATATGTCAACTATCATTTTTCTCTGTGGTGCAGTTTGATTTTGTCAGAAATAGGATGCCCTCATCATATATTTATAATCAGGTTATGTACCTATTGAAGGTTATAATTTAGATTCTAATTAAGAGAGCCATATGGTTTCCCAAGGCAGCAGTTAAGTGTTTTAATCAATCGTTACACTTAAATAACTGCCATATTCAGAAAAGACCCTAAAGGAGATGTGTGGAGATGAAGTATGGTTCATGGTAATTAGAAATATGGTTAACCTTTCATAAGTAACCATAAATAATAATAATTGACTTACGGTCACGTGTAAGCAGGAGTTAAGGCCAAATAGCTAGGTGCACTTCCTTTCAGTGCAGAAAGGTCCGAGTTCAAAAGTCTACCCCTCCCCATTATCCACGTAATGTGGAGTTGTGTCAGGAAGAGGAAGGCCATCCAGTGTAAAATGTGCCAAATCATCATGGAGATCCATCTCAGATCTGTTGTAAAAACAAGGGAGCGAAAGGACTTCATATTTACGTGTCGTTACATGTCGTCAAATCTGCCATTTCAGAAACATTAATTTGCAGTTACATCCAGTGAGCACAGTGGTCTCCATCATCCGTAAAATGGAAGAGTTTGGATATATCAGGAGTCTTCCTAGAGCTGGCTGCCCATCTAAACTGAGTAATCGCAGAGAAGGGCCTTAGTCAGGGAGGTAACCAAGAACACAATGGTCACTCTGTCAGAGCTCCAGTATTCCTCTGTGGAGAGAGGAGAACCTTCAAGAAGGTTAACCATCTCTGTAGTAATCCACTACTCAGGCCAGTATGGTAGTGGCCAGACGGGAGACACTCCTTAATAAAAGGGACATGGTAGCCCACCTGGAATTTGCCAAAAGGCACCTGAAGGACTCTCATACTATGAAAAAACAAAATTCTCTGGTCTGATGACACAAAGATTAAACTCTTTGGCGTGAATGGCAGGTGTCATGTTTTGAGGAAACCAGGTACCATCCCTAAAGTTAAGCATGGTGGTGGCAGCATCATGTGGGAAAGTTTTTCAGGAGCAGGAACTGGGAGACTAGTCAGGATTGATGAACACAGCAATGTACAGAGACATCCTGGATGAAAACCAGCTCTAGAACGCTCTTGACCTCAGACTGTGGAGACGGTTCATCTTTCAGCAAGACAGTGACCCTAAGCACACAGCCAAGATATGAAAGGAGTGGCTTCAGGACAACTCTGTGAATGTCCTTGAGTTACCCAGACAGAGTCCAGACCTGAATCCAATTGAACATCTCTGGACAGATCTGAAAATGGCTGTGCACAGACACTCTCCATCCAATCTGATGGTGCTTGAGAGGTGCTGCAAATGGGCAAAACTGCCAAAGATAGGTGTGCCAAGCTTGTGGCATCTTATTCAAGAAGACGTGATGCTGTAATTGCTGCCAAAGGTGCATCAACAGAGTATTGAGCAAAGAGTGTAAATATTTATATTTTATTTCGTTTTTAGAAATTATTTTATTAAGAAAAATGCAAAAAAAACAAAACAACAACAAAAAAAACTAAACAAAACCTTTTTTCATGTTGTCAGTATGAGGTGATGTGAGTAGAATTTTATGGGAAAAATTAATTTATTCCATTTTGGAATAAGACTGTAACATAACAATATGTGGACAATATGTAACATAACAATATGTGGAAAAAGTGAAGCTGGAAATACTTTCTGGATGCACTGCACACCTAGTTGTAAAATTCTAGTGAAAATAATTCTTCAGCAAATTTCAGCATTTCTGTATGAAGCTTCCGTGGTGATTTTACACCAAGTTTCATTAATGAGTCCCTTTCTACTTCCATTCTCATTCTATAAATGTGAGACCTGGTTGCGACCTAGTAATTTAAGGCATAATCTAAACAAATTTGACACTCAGTCTCCAGAGAATTTCTGGATACTGATGACTGGATGACTTTGTGTCAAATGAGTATTTACTTCTGGAGAGTCAGATGAGGCTTATTACTTTCAATGAGAGTCAGTGTCAGCTCCAAGACTGAAGACACATGGTGTTTTCCCAGAGACTGGACCAGAACAAGGACATGCCCGTTTACAGCCCAGTCCCACTGGCATTTAGGAAGATCTGCATATGGATTGCACACAAAAGTGGTTTATATTTGCTAAACATCCCCAATATCCATGAAACATGCTTGTAGGAGTCGGCCGACGCCCGCACACATCCGCAATTATCCGCAGAGGCACGTTTTTCCATTGCCAGGATTTTTGAGCTGCACAAAATTTTGGTTGCAGATAACAGCCGCCTTACATTACGTTATACGCTGATACCCGTAACTGACAGGGTATTGCGGCTTGGCAGCAGACTGGGACAGTGTGTAAAATGGATAAACTAAAATAAGTTGTAGTGAATGCAGACAGATTGGTCATGAATAAAGCCTTTGTATTACATCTGCTTTGCATTTGATTTGCGGACAATTTGCGAATGCATAACAAACAGAAATCGACATAGCTACCAGTGGTTGTCAGTCCAGCTGTGGAGATGTACAGATGTAGTTATGGATCCCCAAAGAGGCAGTGTGATAGCTGCTGCCATTCAACAGCATACCAATCCACGTGTCCAAGTCCAGCAATGGCTCCAGAGGCTGTGGTGTTGGTGTGAATAGTGATGCTGACAGGCCCAAGTGCGCTTCCGTTATGACCGCAATGCAGATACTGCGCATGCGTAATACAACCGCTGTTTCCGCCACACATGCGTGATGCATTCACAATACATCTGTAATATTTCCATGATAATCACAATGTGTCCGATCCGTTTCCTCAGTACATGCTTTATACATCTGTGATTGTTCCTCATATATTCGCTATACATTATTAATACATTGGTCCCTCGCTATAACGTGGTTCACCTTTCACGGCCTCGCAGTTTTGCGGATTTTTTCAGTCCAATTTTATATGCTTTTTTTTTTTACAGAGCATTGTGTTCTGCGTCCTCATCAAGCAGGCTGGTCGCTGCAGTGCGAAGGGAGAGCATGCACATTGTGTTCTGCATGTCTGTTTATAAGAATCTTCTCGCCCAGAAGAAAAAAGAGTGCCAACAACTACCCATAACTGTGTTTTTTACTCGGAAAAAAGACACCTGCAGCGAGGTGTGACTCCGTGGAAAAAGACGTGACAGCGCAGCGGTGCCACGACAAAGAGGCGCAATCAGAGGAACTGTGAAATACTGGTCAGTCACTATTAATAATTTCTTATGTGTCCAACCTCGTAGGTTGATCGTTAAAATTAAATTTGTTAGTTCTAAAAGCCATCATAATTATTTACAGGAAAACGTTCTATTTTTATTTCTCAAACAAATATTTGGGCCTGAAAACAGGTTGGTCTTATTTTTCTACTAAGGTTTGAACTTTGAGAGTGTTTGCACACGAGAGAAAAGTGAAAAAATGTTAATGCCTGTTTGGGAAAAGTGTATAAAGTGTGTAGTGAGGGGTTTTACAGCCTTAAAACGTCTATAATAATTGTAAAAAAATAATGCTGTCTACTTCACAGATTTCACCTATTGTGGGCTATTTTTAGAACGTAACTCCCGCGATAAATGAGGGGCCACTGTATATCCGTAATTCATACTGGGACATTTGTCATTTTTGGCCAATTTTGATGCGGACGACAATGAACTCCCGGAATTTGTATACTCATTTCATGCACAATTAATCCTCTCCCCAGTGGGACTGTGCCTTAAACAACTGGCTGCAACAAATACATGAACTGCAGATCTGCCTGTTTGGGAAGGGGCATGTCAGCAGTCAGGACACATGGTGGTGGATGTGGCATGATGCAGAACCTGTGAATATTCACAGGTCTGGACTGCAGGCAGGACGGTCTAGTACCCGTACTCTTTTAGTATGAAGCCACACCATTGTAACATGTGTAGAATGTGGCTTGGCATTGTCTTGCTGAAATAAGCAGGGATGTCCCTGAAAAAGACGTTGCTTGGATGGCAACATGTGTTGCTCCAAAACCTGGATGTACCTTTCAGCATTGATGATACCATCACAGATGTGTAAGTTGCCCATGTCATGGGCATCAACACACCCCATACTATCACAGATGCTGGTTTTTGAACTTTGCGCTGGTAACAATCTGGATGGTCTTTTTCCTCTTTTGTCCGGAGGACACAATGTCCATGATTTCCAAAAATAATTTGAAATGTGGACTCATCACACCACAGCACACTTTTCCACTTTGCGCCTGTCCATTTCAAATGAGCTCGGGCCCAGAGAAGGTGGGGGCATTTCTGGATGCTGTTGATGTATGGCTTTTGCTTTACATGGTAGAGTTTTAACTTGCAGTTGTAGATGTAGCGATGAACTGTGTTAACTGACAGTGGTTTACTGAAGTGTTCCTGAGCCCACATGGTAAGATCCTTGTTGTGTGGGCCGCTGAAGAGGAGGTACTGCTGGCCCACCACCACCAGAGGGCGCCCTGCCTGGAGTGTGGGCTCCAGGCACCAGAGGGCGCCGCCGCCGTACGAGAGCAGTCAGGGTGACAGCTGTCACCCATTACTGGACACAGCTGACTCCACTCAGCCCGGGGGTATATCATCAGGACGGCGTCTCCACCTCAGTGCCGAGATATCGCCTTAAGACTGAGGTAACGTTCTCTGCATTCATAGTCTGAATAACCAGCTAAAACTTGTTAAACCTTTTCAGGACTGCTGACTACTGATAGCTAAATTGCTTGGATAAGTACTCACCTTCCTGTTATATATTGACAAGAGGTGGAGGCGGCTCTTCCCCTCTCCGTTACTGGGTGCTGTCGCATCCCCACCTGTGTGTTGTTGCTCTCTCCCGCCAGCAGTACCGGATCCGACGAGCGGAGACAGTGGCCACCTGGGAATTCGGGACTTGGCGGTTCCAGTATTTCCAGGGTTCGGTGGCAGAGGAGATCTGGGTGGTTCCGGTTCGACTGAGACGGACGTCTCCTACCTTCGAGCCTGCCCACACGACACCAGCGGATTCGACCCCAAATTGTTAATTGTTGTATTCGTTGTGCTCGTTTCACAACAGTAAAACTTGTTATTCACCTTTCTCCATTGTCCGTTCATTACGCCCCCTGTTGTGGGTCCGTGTACCTACACTTTCACAACAATCCTTTACACAATGATGTCGGTTTTTAATGCAGTGCTGCCTGAGCAATTAAAGATCATGGGCATTCAATGTTGGTTTTCAGCCTTGCCACTTACATGTAGAAAGTTCTCCAGATTCTCTGAATCTTCTAGTTATATTATGGACTATAGATGATGGAATCCCTAAATTCCTTGCAAGTGAATGTTGAGAAACATTGTTCTTAAACTGTTGGATTGTTTTGTGTGTGTGTGGGTGTGTCATGTTCGTGGCCTCTGTAATACTGTGTAATAAAATCTTTGGCGTTTATTTATTTGTCTGTCTGTCTGTCTGCCTTTTAGCAAGATTACATAAAAACTACTGCACGGATTTTGATGAAATTTTCACCACAGATATTAGGCCATGGAAGAACCCATTATATTTTGGAGGTGATCCGGATCTGGATTCTGGATCAAGTTTTACTTCATATAGGCTTTGAATGATTACATCAAAATCACTTCATGGATTTTCAGTAAATTTTAACCACAAATAGATCTTAAGCCATGGAAGACACCATTAAATTTTGGAGGTGATCTGGATCTGAATCTGGATTCCGGATCAAGATTTCTCTTTTTATACACTTTGAAGGATTACATCAAAACTACTTCACGGATTCTTACCAAATGTGCACCACAGATAGATATTAAGTCATGGAAGACTCCACTGAATTTTGGAGGTGATCTGGATCCAGAGTCTGGATCAAGATTTCACTTTATATAGGATTTGAACGATTACTTTTAAACTACTACACAGATTCTCAGCACATTTTGGAGGTGATCCAGAACCGGATTGGTGGACATCCGATTGCTCTTGTTTATTTCTTTGTTTTTATTTCTCTTCCACACTGTATTTGTTTGGTTAGTGTTGTCTGTTTTTCCTCTCACCATTTGTTGTCTGCAGTACCGGCATATCTGTTGCATTCTGTCACTTTATTAGTTGTTACCTGATTTAACCCCAGAGCTTTCATGTCTCCATATTTGGGTTCTTCTAATACCACAAACCATAATGAACCTTTATTAAAAGCACCCCCCCCCCCCCCCCCAAAAAAAAAAAAACAGTCTCCTTGGTTCAATGATTACTTGTATGACCTGAATCATTAGGCTAGAGGTCTAGAATGGAAATGGCGTAGTTCATAATTAGACATATTCCACCTTGCATGGCCTGATGCTATCTTAGACTACAAGCATGCACGACTGCCTACAAAGGGGACCTATTACTCATTTGATCAACACAAACAAGCATAACTCAAAGCTCTTGTTCGACACAGTGGCAAAATTTATTCATGGACAACCACCTGCAAGTCGCTCTTCTTTTACACACACAAGATTTCTTGGATTACTTCGAGAAGAAAATAGAAGACATTCGGTTAAACATATCCCAGCATGCCTTAACCCAGCCACTACACCCTGCTATTGAGGTGGGCGCCAATACTGAGGTATTACAACGATTTATAGAATTTGATAGTATCTCACTAGGTGTACTTGTAGAAGCCAATAACGTAATAAGGGCCGATAACGTAATAAATTTGCCATTTTTAAAATGTAATAGGCCAGTAACATAATAACTGGCCAATAACGTAATAAAAGTCCTGAACCGATAACGTAATAACTTTCGGCCAATTACGTAATAACTTATTACGTTATTTGCTGGTTATTACGTTTTTGGCCTGGTTAAAAAAAATGTTTGCAAATGTAATAACTGAGCCAATAATGTAATAATATACTAATATTACTCTCCAAATGAAGTGGAAGCACATTTGCAAACATAGACAATGATATGATATGAAATATATATGACATGTATGACATGTAACTCACTCTTGAAGATACATTTTTTTTTTCTCTAACAATTTTTTTTAATTTCCCATAATTGACCACTAGATGGCACTGGTGTGACATTGAGTTTCTTCAGTTGTCCAAACTCCCTCCCTTCCTTTCTAGGACACATGGTGAAAGGTAATCAGTGATCAATTTTCTTTTGTGAACAGTTCATTTTGTTGAAATTTTTGCATATACCACATACAACCTTGCATATTTAGTGCAAGAGAATATACAATTAGTAAGTTCCTTCGGCTGCTCCCTTGTTTGCACTCAGGGTCACCACAGCAAATCCAAGGTGGATCTGCATGTTGAATTGGCACAGGTTTTATGCCGGATGCCCTTCCTGACACAACTCCACATTACATGGAGAAATGTGGCAGGGGTGGGATTTGAACCTTCTGCACTGAAACAAAGCGCACTGACCATTTGGATGCCACCCCTGCTTATACACACACACACACACACACACACACACACACACACACACACACACACACACACACACACACACACACACACACACACACACACACACACACACATCCATCCATCCATCCATCCATCCATCCATTTTCTTCCGCTTTATCCAGAGTGGGGTCGCAGGGGCAGCAGCTCAAGCAAAGCCGCCCAGACCTCCCGATCCACACACACCTCCCCCAGCTCCTCCGGGGGAACTCCAAGGCGTTCCCAAGCCAGCCGAGAGATGTAATCCTTCCAGCGTGTCCTGGGTCTTCCCCGGGGCCTCCTCCTAATGGGACGTGCCTGGAACACCTCTCCAGCGAGGCGTTCAGGGGGCATCCGGAAAAGATGCCCGAGCCACCTCAACTGACTCCTTTCAACGTGGAGGAGCAGCGGTTCGACCACCTAATGTACGCCGATGACCTTGTAATTTTCTGTCCGTGTAGCGCTGGGTTGCAGAAGCTGTTAAAGTTTGCTCTCAGTACGGTATAGACTTTGATATTAAATACAATGCAAAAAAGAGCAACATCATGATTGTCAGTGTGTGTGATGAAGTGAAATACTTGGGACATTACATAACCGCTGATCTGTCTGATGATAGAGACATTCACAGGCAGCGTTGTACTCAATATGTACAAGCTAATATGCTTGTTTGTAAGTTCTCGATGTGCTCTGTACCTGTTCAAACTGCACTTTTTAAAGCATATTGCACTTCAATGTATACTGCCCACCTGTGGCGGCATTACAAACAAAGTAGTATGCACAAATTTCAGGTTGCATACAGTGACGGCATGAGAATGCTGCTTAAGGTGCCGCGTTGGAGTAGTGCCAGTCAGATGTTTGTAAATGTCAATGTCCCAACCTGTGCTGCTGTGTTAGCACCCTCCAAATGACAGGGTAGCTGTCCCTCCTAACGATGGGACTGACGCCTCTCCTGATGCATGAATGACTCATTACCATGAACAAAAGACTGAAACTGCTTTGATCTGAGTACCCCATTGTAAACAGGGAACAAAGCGTGTCTCAGACCCCCTCCCCGGTTAAGGCTGGGTTTCAACTGTTTCACATAGAATGCCTCCTTCACACCTCTCTCAAACCATTTCTTCTCTCTGGCTAAGATTTTAACTTCCTTGTCCTCAAACGTGTGGTTAGTGTCTTTAAGGTGGTGATGAACTGCAGACTGAGGTCCACTGGCGCCCTCTCTGCAGTGCTGGTATAGCCTTTTGTGTAAAGGTTCCTTAGTCTCACCTATGTAGTGTTCGTTACTGTTTTCCTGACATCTGATAGAATACACTACATTGCTCTGTTTGTAACTAGGGATCCTGTCCTTAGGGTGAACTAATTTCTGTCTCAAGGTGTTAACAGGTTTAAATTAAACTGGGATTTTGTGCTGTCTGAAGATCCTTTACAGAACAGGACTTTACAACTTTACAACTCGGTGGACTCCAATATCAAGTTCACATGTGAGGTTGCCAGTAACAACCATTTAGCCTTCTTGGACTGTGATGTTATGATTGGAGAGAACAGGCAGCTCCAGACAGGGGTTTACAGAAAACCAACTCACACTGACCAATATCTGCTCTTTGGCTCAAACCACCCCCTTGAACACAAGCTTGGGGTGATCAGAACTCTTCAACACAGAGCCCTACAGGTGCCCACAACTGCAGAGGGAAGGGCTAAAGAACAACAACTTGTCCGGAAAGCACTCACGGTATGTGGGTACCCACGATGGTCCCTGTACAAAGTGCAGAAGTCCCAGAGAACAAAGAGACCAGATAGACAGGAGATGGAGACAAGAAGAGGAGTGTCTCTCCCTTATTTAGCAGGAGTAGGGGAAAAACTACAGAGGATCTTCAGACAGCACAAAATCCCAGTTTAATTTAAACCTGTTAACACCTTGAGACAGAAATTAGTTCACCCTAAGGACAGGATCCCTAGTTACAAACAGAGCAATGTAGTGTATTCTATCAGATGTCAGGAAAACTGTAATGAACACTACATAGGTGAGACTAAGCAACCTTTACACAAAAGGCTATACCAGCACTGCAGAGAGGGTGCCAGTGGACCTCAGTCTGCAATTCATCTCCACCTTAAAGACACTAACCACACATGTGAGGACAAGGAAGTTAAAATATTAGCCAGAGAGAAGAAATGGTTTGAGAGAGGTGTGAAGGAGGCATTCTCTGTGAAACAGTTGAAACCCAGCCTTAACCGGGGAGGGGGTCTGAGACATGCTTTGTCCCCTGTTTACAATGGGGTACTCAGTTCAAACAGTTTCAGTCTTTTGTTCATGGTAATGAGTCATTCACGCCATCAGGAGAGGTGTCAGTCCCATCGTTAGGAGGGACAGCTACCCTGTCATTAGGAGGGTGCTAACTAGAGTACAACAGATGCTACATAAAGCAACTGTTTCGTCACTAGCCAGTAGCAGTCTTCCTCTCGGTAGGAGGCATCTGGTTAGGTTTAAAACTCCAGCTTTTGTGGCTTCTGTTTGTTCTTCTCGACAAGGGTCAGACAGAAGTCACACTACCAGAACATAGAATTTTAGCTGAGGAAGCTTCTGTGATTTGAAGCGAAACATCCTCGCATCAAGCAACCCATTCCAGTCGAAAATTCAAGCTTCTCTACTATCATCTGGGAATGTACAGGACATGGACAGAAGCAAATGTCAGATGACACTTATGATGTGATACTCAGTGCACTCAAGGGGGAATTTAATGTTCCTGTAGCAGAGAGATCAAAGGTCCAGCGTGCTGCACTTGTTCGACTGTGGTGGAATAGGCAACACTATGCCCTCAGTGAGGATGGCCAGGCAATTACATTCAACAGAAAACTGGTAGCTAGAAAGTCAACTATCACTGCAGTTGTGAACAAGGCTCTTGATGAAACTAAAGGTTCTGGTGCAAGAAAACTGAACATACACCTCAGAGAAGAATACTCTGGTATCAGTCAAGCTAGTGTTCAAGACACATTGGACAGATCAAGATGCTTCCAACTGCATAAGGCTACCTTTGAAAACAAACCCATTCCAAAATCCATTAAAACTAAAGCAGTTCATGTTCGTCACCAGATAGACCTGGTTGACATGGGGAAATGGCAAGTCAAGCATGCTGGAGGTACGTATCGGTACATCCTGACCATAATAGATGTATTTAGCAGATACACTTGGCTAAGACCACTGAAGAGTAAACACAGCACTGAGATTGCCAGACATCTTGAGGACATTTACACTGAACATGGTCCACCGAAGGTTATACAGCATGATCAAGGAAAGGAATTCAAAGGTGCAGTAAAAAAAAACTCATGGAATCCCTTGAGGTGAAAATAATTCAGAGCTTGCCATATCATCCCCAGAGCGAGGGTAAAGTGGAGAGAAGCCACCATGTGCTCAGGAAAAAGATAATGTACGACTTAGTCAGCTATCAATAAGGAAGAGTCAACTGGGTTAAACATTTACCAACATATGCCAGGGTTATGAATGAAGACCCAAAGGAGGTTTTGAGCTGGATGTCTCCTTTTCAGGTGTACTGTGGAAGAAAAAGTCATAGATCCAATAGGTTAACCTGTTCCCCAGCTGAAATTCCTGAAGAACATTGTCTACCACAACAACAAACACTGCCCACCCAAAAGCATAGGCTTTTGTTTGAGGATAAGCGAATAAAGATTAGGCGAAGTGCGCAAAAGGCAACACAGTGCTGCACACAGTGAATGACTTCATCAAAAAGCCATAAACCCTCTATATATAGGGTAAATGACAGTGTGTTGGTCAGAGTGAAGAGTGGCAATCACAGAGTTTCAAAAAGACATTTTGTAATACCAGGTTTAGTTGTGAAAAGAAACCTAAAGTTGCACAAATATAAGGTTCAGTTTCACATACCAAATGGCCCCACTGCGACACAAAAGTGGTTTTCAGTGTCTGATGTCACCAGTGTAACAAGATGAGAAGAAAAGCAGCACCCAACGTCTCAGCCCAAAACAGTTCAACAGATGTGTGATCTGTGAATTCCTTATACACATGAGGAGAGATTGGAGTATTTTGAATCATCAAACCTGAACATTCGCTTTGACCCGATGCCAGATGGCAGTTGCCAATTTTCTGCTATTGCTGACCAATTGGCCACCATTGGAATTTTCCGCTAAATTGTGGCAGATTTAACACTTAATCCATATGGAATCGATGGAACACCCCTTTCAGAGTATGTCGAGGGGACATGGGTGGATTACTTATGAAGGATGGCGCTAGATGGCACATATGGTGACTACCTAACTGTTCAAAGAGCATCCCAGATATTCAATGTTCAGTTTGTTATTCTCTCAACTCTTGGTTTTCAATTTATTTTCATTTATATAGTGCCAAATCACAACAGAGTTGCCTCAAAGTGCTTCACAGAGGTAAGGTCTAACCTCACCAACCCCCAGAGCAACAGTGGTAAGGAAAAACTCCCTCTGAGGAAGAAACCTCAAGCAGACCAGACTCAAAGGGGTGACCCTCTGCTTGGGCCCTGCTACAAACATAAATTACAGAACAATTCACAGAACAATTCATGGACGAATATACAAGAAATGCTATTGGCGCACAGGAGAGGATCGCCAACACGAATACAACTCCTATCTCTGGATGGAGCTGCACCTTAAACAGAGAGAAAAAACTGAATCAGGCATCAGAAAAGACAAAAAAATACTGTATAATTTGCCAGCATTAAACAACAAGAAAAACAGAAGAAATACTAAGGTGATCGCCGGCCACTAGCCCTAAACTTCACTAAAAGACCCAGAATTTAGGTAAAGTTGATGCCGCGGCCCGCTCCAATTACTAATAAATGAATTAAAAGAGTAAAAAGCGTAAAACAAAACTGTACCAGTATGCTAGCCATATGAAAGGGAAAATAAGTGCGTCTTAAGTCTTGACTTGAAAGTCTCCACAAAATCTGACTGTTTTATTGACGCAGGGAGATCATTCCACAGAACAGGGGCACAATAAGAGAAAGCTCTGTGACCCGCAGACTTCTTATTCACCTTAGGGACACAAAGTAGTCCTGCACCCTGAGAACGTAAAGCCCGGGCCGGTACGTAAGGTTTAATTAGGTCAGCTAGGTAGGGAGGTGCCAGTCCATGAATAATTTTATAGGTTAGTAGCAGAACCTTAAAATCTGATCTCACTGGGACAGGAAGCCAGTGAAGAGACGCCAAAATGGGTGTAATGTGGTCGAACTTTCTGCTTTGTGTCAAAAGTCTGGCTGCAGCATTTTGAACCAATTGGAGACCCCTAATGCTAGACTGCGGGAAACCAGAAAATAGAACATTGCAGTAGTCCAATCTAGAAGAGATAAATGCATGGATCAGCGTATCAGCATCAGCAATAGACAGGATGGGATGAATCTTTGCTATATTTTGCAGGTGGAAGAAAGCAGTCCTCGTAATATTTCTAATATGGAGGTGAAAGGACAATGTAGGATCAAAAATTACCCCAACATTCCTCATTTTGTCAGTGTGATGTATGACACATGAACCTAGGCTAAGCGTTAACTGGTCAAATTGATGCCGATGTCTCACTGGACCAAGAACCATTATTTCAGTCTTATCAGAGTTTAAAAGTAGGAAGTTTCTAGACATCCAGCTTCTCACTGATGCAAGGCAATCTTCTCATAATTTCATGTGAATGAGATTACCAGCAATTATCAGCATGTATAACTGAGTATCATCAGCATAGCAGGGAAAGGTAATCCCAAAATGCCGCAATATGTGCCCAAGGGGTGCTATGTAAAGGGAGAAAAGCAGGGGGCCCAAGATGGACCCCTGTGGAACCCCAAATTTCATGTCGCTAAGGTTAGAGGTAGTGTTACTGTACAAAACACAGTGAGAATGACTGGTCAAGTATGACGTCAGCCATGCACTCCCAGTAATCCCAAAGTGATTTTCCAGCCTATCAAGTAGAATATGATGATCCACGGTATCAAATGCAGCACTGAGATCTAACAGCAACAGAACCACAGTGGTGTCTGAATACATTGCAAGCAGAAGATCATTGGCCACTTTCGTCAGAATACAAGAAGAAAGTGATGAGTGGAAGATGACATTTTATACGCCCACTGTTCATTCTGAGTATTTAGAAATATTGTCATTGGGTCTCACTAATACTCCAGCAACTTTTCAGAATGTGGTCAATGATATGGTCAGGGACATGCTTAACCGTGGTGTGCTTGTGTTTTTAAATTACATCATGATTTTCTCCCCTGATGAAGAGACTCACGCCTAGCATGTCAGATCCATCATACAGCAGTTACTCCAAAAACAGCTGTACGTGAAGGCAGAGAAATGTGAGTTCCACAAGTCCTCAGTATCTTTTCTGGGATTTCTGCAGGCTGAGGGGGAGGTCGAGATTGACCCAGCCAAGGTGACAGCTGTGGCAGAGTGGACCACACTATGCTCCCGCAAGGAAGTGCAGAAGTTCCTGGAGTTTGCTAATTTCTACCGCAAATTCATTCGCAATTTCAGTACGCTTAGACGGTCCCTTACACAATCTCACCTCACCTCATAGGTCTTTTGGTTGGCCTTGGGAATGTGATACCACATTTAAAGATCTCAAGGAGCATTTCACGCCTGCTCTGATGCTGCTCTTGCCCGATACCGGCCGGCAGGTCGTGGCCAAAGTTGACGCCTCCAACATTGGGATTGGGGCCATCCTATTGCAAATGTGCCCCACTGATGTTAAGCTACACCCATGTGTTTTTTGTCAAAACTGTCACTGTTTACTGCCTGAGAAGTTTTTTGTTTCTGTTCTCACCATAGACATTGAAGCCAAAGTCAATGCAAGTGCAGAGGCACTTATGCTCCCTGCTGATTATCATTGGGACAAACTGTATGTGGTGGAATTGCTAAAGGGGGAAGTGACTGAATGGGCTCACGCTAATCAGATGCTCTGGTATCTAGGGATTAATAAGACTGTGTTAATTATGCAACAGCGGCTCTGGTGGCAAGGTATGAGAAATGATGTCAGAGATTATGCCAATGCATGTCAGCTATGTGCTATATACAAACCTACTAACTGCAGTCCACCAGGTCTGATGGCACCTCGAGCGGTTCCTCGACAAACCTGGTCACACATCTCTGTGGACTTTGTTACGGAACTCCCTAACTCGCATGGCAACATGGTCATTTTGACCGTGGTGGACCATTTCTCTGCCTAAATTACCCTTGGCCAAGGAGATGGCCGAGACAGTTAGTAATCATGTTTTCAGATACCATGGCTTCCCACAAGATGTAGCATCTGAGCGAAGGCAGCAGTTTGTGTTTTGGTTGTAGTCCCAATTCTGCTGACTCCTGAAGGCTTCAGTCAGCATGTCCTCTGGCCAGGACCCCCAGTTCAATGGTCAATCTGACCAAATTAACCAAGAACTAGAGAAAGGACTTTGCATCACATCTGCTCAACACCCCGCAACCTGGTCAGAAAATCTGGTCTGGGTGGAACTTGCACATAACACCATACCATCCTCATCGACTGGTCTCTCACCATTTCATGGTTTTAAACCGTCACTATTTTCATCCACAGACTTCAGATGCCCTGGGCCCATCTGCCTTGGCCCTGGTGAAGGAACCAGAGAAAACAACCTATTGGATCAAGTCTACACCAACATTTCTGGAGCCTATAAAGCCGTATCGTCTCCACACCTGGGCCTCTCTGACCACCTTTCCCTGACTCTGACCCCATCCTGCAAGCCTCTGATCTGCAGAACCAGACCAATCACCAGAACTGTCCAAGTTTGGGGGGAGGAAGCCACTTCTCTTCTGCAGGGCTGTTTTAACAACACACACTGGGATGTGTTTGCAGAGGGAGCAGATCTGGAGGAATACACCTCAGTGTCATGGCCTACATCCACTTCTGTACTGAGGCAGTGTTGACCACCAAAACCATCAAGGTGTTCCCGAACCACAATCCATGGATGGACAGTCATGTTCGGACAATACTCAAGGTTTGGGACGCTGCCTTCAGGTCAGGTGACATGCAGACCTACAGCCACCCCCGGAGGGATCTAAAAAGGGCATCAGAGAGGTCAAACAGAGGTACAAGCAACGCCTTGAAGGACACTTTGCCCACAACAACCCCCGCAGCATGTGGTCTGCCATATTGCGCTTTTCACAGATAGAGGTCACAAAGTGCTTTACAAGATAAAATATCATAATACAAAAAAATAAAACATCAGGGTGCCAACCATCTAAAAGCTTTGGAAGGCCTATTTAAAAAAGAGAGTCTTGAGTTGCTTTTTGAAGGTCTCTACACAATCCAGAGAGCGCAAGGACAAGGGTAGTTCATTCCAGAGATGAGGTGGGTTTTTGCAGCTCTTGGGAACCAACAGCAGGTTATGTCCTGAAGATCTCAAACTGCGGGCAGAAGTGTAGGGCTGGATCAGGTCAGCAATATATTCAGCAGCCTGTCCACGAAGGGGTCTAAAAGTCAAAACTAGTATTTTAAAGTTTCTGAAGGTGACCGGAAGCCAATGAAGAGACTCTAGAATGGGAGTGATGTTGGCTCTCCTATTAGTGCATGTGAGAAGTCTTGCAGCAGAATTTTGGACATATTGTAAGCGTTTCAGCTCCTTCTTTTTGAGACAGGTGAACAAACTATTACAGTAGTCCAACCACAAGGAAATAAACACATGGATAATTGTTTCCAACTCATTATGAGGTAGCTTCATCAAAGATAACCAAGAACTAAACCATTTTTTGCATGTTTTAACATGCAAAATATCAGAGCAGATCCTCAAACCACCTCAAGTGAAGAACCAACACTTGTCCTACAGCAGCACCAGGTGAGATCTGATCTGAGGTGCATCAAGACCTCAAAAGCGGCAGGATTGGATGGGGTGTCTGGCCGCACGCTGCAGTCATGTGCTGACCAGCTAATGGGAGTGTTCACCAAGATCTTCAACCTCTCGTTGCAACAAGCTGCTGTCCCCACTTGTCTTAAATCCACCACTATCATCCCTGTACCAAAGAAGACATCCATGACATGCCTTAACGACTACTGCCCTGTCGCCCTGACCTCGGTAGTCATGAAGTGCTTTGAGAGGATCATCCTGTCCCACATTAGCGACATCATCCCTGCAGATCTGGATAGGTACCAGTTTGCCTACCAGAGGAACAGATATGCAGAGGATGCAGTCCCTGTTGCACTCCACTCATCCCTGATCCACCTGGAACAACCAAATACATATTCCCAGATGCTCTTCATAGACTTCAGCTCCGCCTTCAGTACATTAATCCCCTAGAAACTGGTTCAGAAACTCCAGGATCTTGGACATACCACTTCACTCTGCACATACATTATGGACTTTCTTACCTGTAGGCAGCAGAACGTCAGGATAGGAAGACATACATAAACCACTATCATGCTGAACACTGGGGTGCCACAGGGCTGTATGCAGAGCCCAGCCCTGTTCACCCTCTTCACCCAGGACTGCACCACTATCCACTCTTCTAACACTATGGTGAAGTTTGCTGATGACACCACTGTAGTTGGACTTATTAGTGACAATGAGGAGGGAAGAGGGGAAGAGGTACAACATCTGACTCAGTGGTGTTCAGAGAATAATCTGCTTCTGAACACCACCAAAACCAAGGAGGTAATTGTGGATTTCAAGAGGAAATTTCACCAGGAAAACCACCCCCCCGACCACTTCACATAAACGGTGAGATGGTGGAGGTGGTGGACAACATCAAATTCCTGGGACTCCACATCACCAAGGACCTCTCTTGGTCAGTCAACACCTCCCACCTGATGAAGAAGGCACAACAAAGGCTCTTCTTCCTCAGGAAGCTGAAGTAGGCTGGTCTCTCCCCTCAGCTCCTGGTGAACTTCTACAGGAGCACTGTGGAGAGCATCCTCTGTCAGGGCATGACTGTATGATATGCCAGCTGCACAGCAAAAAACAGAAAAGACTTGGCTCGAGTTGTGAGGACAGCCAAGAGGATTTTTGGAGCTGAGCTTCCTGTCCTGGATGCTGTGTATGCTGGATGCCTGCAGAGGAGAGCCACCAGGATCTCCACTGACCAAACACACTCTGGACACCATCTGTTTGCCCCGCTCCCATCAGGGAAGCGATTTCGCAACATAAAAACCCAGACTAGCAGATTGAGGAACAGCTTTTTCCCCAGAGCTGTAGCCTCCATCACCCCTCCTCTTCCGTACCTCACTCTCATACTCACCAGCCTCAGCTACTGTCTGAGCCACAGACTATTGCTCCTCCGACTGGATTTTAAACAGCTATGGGCAGTGCAATTTTTACGTCTTAGTTTACACTGTAAATAACATGTCTATTGTCTCTTGCACCTTATTGCGCTTATATTTTATTTTTATTTATTTTGTCTTTTATATTTAATCTTTGCTGCTACTGACTGGTTGTCACCAACAAAGTTTGGTTGTTGATTATAATGACAATAAAGTCTCTTTTATCTCTCTCTTATCTCATAAGAGATGCAGGAAAGCCAGCCAGTCCCTCGTCAACTCGTCGGCCAGCTATAAGATAGCTGCAAATCGCAAGAGGACTCAGCTCCATCTTGTGTTCCAGGCTAGAGTGTTTGGTTTTCCACAAAGCACTTGCCACTCTGGGTGGATTTAAAGATGCTCGCTCCCAGGTTTGTTGGACCCTTTCCTGTTTCCAATGTAGTTCACCCTGTGGATGACTGGCTCAAGTTCCCCAGGGCCATGCATGTCCATCCATTCAAAGTCTGTCAGGTCAAGCCAGTATAGACCACGCATTGCAGCATGCAATGTTCATAAGACAAAAGAAGTCACCAGGGACTTCAGGAAAAACAGACAGAACCACCAACCTTCCCCCCCCATGAATGGAGAATGCGTGGAAACTCTCACCACCTTCATTTGTCTGGACACCCACATCTCTGCAGTCCTCTCCTGGACCTCCAACATCGGGGCTCTGGTTAAGAAGGCTCAGCAGTGGCTACACTTCCCATGTGTCACCAGGAAGAATAACCTGAACATGCAGCTGCTGTTGGCCTTCTACAACTCCTTGGTGGAGAGTGTACTGACCTACTGTCTGTGTGTGGTACGCAGGCTCCACAGTCAAAAACAGGGAGGCAGTGCAGAGGGTCATAAACACTGGCCAAAAGATCATCAGCTGCCCTCTACCCAGCCTGGCAACCATCACCACATCCTGCTGTCTGAGGAGAACCAAGGCCATCACCGGAGACCCCACACACCCTGCCTACACTCAGTTTGATTTATTTGAAGCAGCAGGACCTTTGTGGCCGGGACGACGGTGGGGGATCGAACCCACGCGGCTCGCACCAAAAGACCGTTCCTCTACCAGGTCAGCCAAAAGGGAACTCCCCGTTAGCCAAGCTAGCGGGAACGTCTTTTCAATTGGGACACGGGACTTTCATCCCTCTACACATCTCCCCATCATTTTTGACTTTGTCCCGAAGTCACAGGTGCATGTTAGCATACTCTGTGACCCACATACTGTTCGTGATGCCAGACTGAAGCAGCAGGACCTTCGTGGCCGGGACGACGGTGGGGGATCGAACCCACGCGGCTCGCACCAAAAGACCATTCCTCTACCAGGTCAGCCAAAGGGGAACTCCCCGTTAGCCAAGCTAGCTGGAACGTCTTTTCAATTGGGACCCGGGACTTTCATCCTGCTACATATTGCTTTCGAGGAGATGCTACAGGTCAATAAACACCCATAAACACCCCCCCGTCCCCCGGACAACAAACAACCCAACATTCTTCCTCCTGTCTTTAGCAACTTAATAGCACTGGCTTATGTGCCCCAGTGTTCACATTAACAGCCCTAAATGTGCCCACAGTGTCCACAATCACTGCCCTAAATGTGCCCTCAGTGTTCAACTCACTGCCCTAAATGCCCCCAATGTTCAATCACCACCCTAAATATGCCCCCAGTTTCAACAATCACTGCCCTAAATGTGGCCCGTGTTCAATCTCCACCCTAAATGTGCCCCCAGTGTCAACAATCACTGCCCTAAATGTGGCCCCAGTGTTCAACTCACTGCCCTAAATGTACCCCCAGTGTTCAATCACCACCGTAAATATGCCCCCAGTGTTCAATCACCACCCTAAATATGCCCCCAGTGTTCAACTCACTGCCCTAAATGTACCCCCAGTGTTCAATCACCACCCTAAATATGCCCCCAGTTTCAACAATCACTGCCCTAAATGTGGCCCCAGTGTTCAATCACCACCCTAAATGTGCCCCCAGTGTCAACAATCACTGCCCTAAATGTGGCCCGTGTTCAATCTCCACCCTAAATGTGCCCCCAGTGTCAACAATCACTGCCCTAAATGTGGCCCCAGTGTTCAATCACCACCCTAAATGTGCCCCCAGTGTCTCACAATCACTGCCCTAAATGTTTACAGTCATTTGTGAAACTGTACTTTATTCATATGTGTACATTCATATATACACATGCACACACACACACACACACACACACACACACACACATATATATATATATATATATATATATATATATATATATATATATATATATATATATATATATATATATATATATATATATATATATTAGAATACACTACATATTTTATTTTTTTGTTTTTCTATTCTGTTTCTATGGATAGAAATAAAAGCTATTATAAAGATTTTGAGCTTTACACACTTTTTTAATCACACTGCTATTATTTTGAACACAATTGTATTTCCCTGGTCAACAAATTATACAATGCTTTTGTTAAATCTGTTTTACTGTACACATGTTGGACCCACACTACTCACTGGATGTACTGTATCCTGTTTACAATGTACAGTACCAGTCAAAAGTGTACAATGGGGAAGTGTATCCACACTTTTTTATTGTCAATGCACATGCAGTAGTATAGCTACTGTATAGTGTAAGTGCACACAGCACTTTATCTATAGAGCTGCTATGTGTACAGCACTGATATATCCTGCTGCATTTTTTTGCCTACTGTTTTCTCTGTGTATATAGATGAATGTGTATGTTTGTCCTTTGTCTTAAATTGTTGTATGAGGTTTTATGTTAGACAAGGTGAAGCTGCAATTTAAATTTTGTTGAATTTTATTCAATGACATAAAAGGCATTTGTGTTTGCCTTCTATTTGTATATCATATCAAAGATATTTGCAATATCTTATATTACTGGCTGTTGCTTTTTTCAGTGTGGTTCTGCCATATTTATATGCATAAACCAGATGCAGCACAAGATACCATAATCACTGTATCCGTGCTGTGCTTGCTTGACCGTACCTTGGTTACCTTGCTTTGCCTGTACCTTGGATTCACAGTAAAACGGCTGCAAACACAACATCAGCCCCATAAACTGTGCATTGTGTTTGTGCTCCATCTGTGCAACATGTTGTAATGAAGTGAACTCATTATAATTGTATTTGCTCTATGGCTGACTTTACACAAGAACTGAGCCCCTGGTAAGCGTGGCAATGATCAGTGCAGTTTTAGTTAATGTAAGGCATGTCAGAGTGCAAATAAACTCAATGCTCCTTGCATGAATATACACACAGCAATATGGAAGAGGAAAGAAACCCAACATTGTAAAGACAAATGCAAATTGCTCACTAATTTATTTACTCCATAAAGAATTGAAACAGAAGTTTTTCCTGGAAACAGCCACAGTCATTATGCATAACACAGAGCGGTTGTTATGCTCTACTGGTAAAATCAGGCCTGTGTTATTTAATGATGTGATTGGAAAGGACCTGAACCCACTACGTGTGTGTGTGTGTGCAATTATGCATTTGTTGGCAGTGTAAGTGACACACTACCTGCCATTTCAACAAAAGGAACCTGTTCACCCTTTTGTCTTCCTGCACAACAGATGAAAAAGATTTAGAAAGTAGGAAGCGATAGTGAGAGAGGGCTGTAGAAGTGACAAAAACAAAACAAAACAAAAAAAGCCACATTAGAACCAAAGAATCCAAAGCGAGTCTGAACAGTCTATTAATCTCTTCTGGTAGCATTGCACCATCTTCTTATGCCTATCCCATCTAAAACACACATGCTCGCTCACACACACAGACACACACATAGGCCAG
This sequence comes from Thalassophryne amazonica, assembly GCF_902500255.1. Classification (NCBI taxonomy): domain Eukaryota; kingdom Metazoa; phylum Chordata; class Actinopteri; order Batrachoidiformes; family Batrachoididae; genus Thalassophryne; species Thalassophryne amazonica. The sequence goes on along the minus strand of NC_047113.1, from coordinate 92,251,206 downwards.
TTACGCTGCAGAGAAAGCTCATTGGCTGCAGATTCCAGACCCAACTCAGATTGTACATTTACATGAGCTCAGTGACTAAAGTCTGGAAGGATGATGGAGTGATGCTGGGTCAGAAACAAACTCTTTTCTATAATGATTTATTGATTTAATTCTGACAGGGCACAAAGAGTTTTGCCACTTTATATTTTACAAACATTCATACACTGTGCAGGTTACCCGGATAAATAGGACATGTCAAACTTTCCTGGACACTTGTTATGGTAATTTGGTTTATGAGATTTTGGATAAATGCAATATTACACACTTGGCTGAGTATAAGAGCTCTGATTATAAGTTCATTATAGTTTCTATATAAAACCAATTTTGACTTTGTATGTACATCAGCTCTCAAAGTTTTGAGCTAATATACAACCAAAATATAGAACCACGACAAAAAACATTACTGTAGCTATTCCATTTCAGGATTCACCACAGAAAATGCATTCATTAATGAGGTGATTTAATTTACCTTACAATTTTAATGTGCTGTCTTTGATAAGGTAGACCCACTTTGAATTAATTATTCAGTGTTATTTATTTGCATTGAGAGTATGAATTATATTCCATGGGACAGACAGGTTGTTCACTACCATTTGGGGTGGCAAAACCTTTGATATGCCATTTTGATCACCTGTGATATGGGGAATCGGCACAGTAGGGACGGTACTGCATTCGCTCTACTGTACTGTTGTGACGAAAAGGGAGCTGAGCCAAAAAGCGAAGCTCTTGATCTACTGGTCAGTCTTTTTTCCAACTCTCACCTGTTATCATAAGGGTTGGGTCATGACCGAAAGAAATAGACTGTGGGTAGAAGCAACCAAAATGGGCTTCTTCAGAAGGGTGGCTGTTGCCTCCCTTAGAGATAGGGTAAGAAGCTCAGTCATCTGTGGGGAGCTCGGAGTAGAGCCACTGCTCCTTCACGTTGAAAGGAGCCAGCTGAGGTAGTTCAGGCATCTGGTGAGGATGCCCTCAGGGTGCCTCCCAAGGGAGATGTTCGGGCACGCCCATCTGGGAGGATACCCCAAGGAAGACCCAGGTTTAAGTGAGGAGATTATATCTCCACAATGGCCTGGGAACACCTCGGGATTGACCAGTCAGAGGTGGTCAATGTGGCCTGGGAAAAGGAAGTTTGGTTTCCCATGCTGGAGCTGTTGCCTCCGTGACCCGATTCCGGATAAGTAGTTGAAGATGAGTGATGAGTGAATGTGTGTGTTATGGGCACTTGAAAATTGTATCTAGCTTTATGTAGCTTTAGCCAGTTAGCTGTCAGTAGAATTACTTATGAGTTAAAATTTTAAACTGCTGCAGTCATATTCAAAATGCAACTAGGTGTTGACTGAAGGTTATGAAATTGTTGTCATGAGCCACAAGGGCAGTTCGGTGGTTGATTTTGCAGACCAGAATCCAAAAGATGCATGTCCATCATTTGTATTGTTGAATAACGCCTGTGCACAGAAGACATAGGCTTTATTCAGGAACAGAATAAAACTGAGGAAGAAACAGAGTGATCTGCTGCTAAAAAAAAAAAAAAAAAAAGCACAAGTAGCTTTCCAAAACAAAATTCATAAAACTGAAGACGGCAAGAACAAATCCGCAAAACTAAATGCCTTGCTTAAAGAATAGAGTAAATATTAAGGCTCTTTCACACATCACACGAATGAGGTCAAATGGCAGACAAAGAAAATTTCGAATGGCACTCGTGAAACATCCGAGCCACACTCATACGCCTCGTACAGCAGTCATCACAACCGTTCGGCCATAGCACTGCACTCCATATTCACGTTGTGCTCATGCTGGAAACCCAATCAAACGGCGGTCAAGATGAAGTCGTTCTACTATGTGACCATGGTCGCAACATTCGTACGGCATGTTGTACACAGGCCAAACCATTTGGACCGCGGTCAAGGTGCTGCGCGAAATGATCGGTGATGTTGAACCCTGGCCGAATGTTGTGATCAAGCCATCCTTCAAACCAGCTGCCAAATGAGGGCAAATGGCACCACATTATTACAAATACACTTTAAAGGCTACAGTGTTTGTTGTCAATAAAGATTAAGTATCCTAACATGTTAGTATACACACCTGAATAGGATGCTTGTGATGGTGTTCTCCCCTGCTGATCATGGAAGCTGGCAGTTATCATGTGTGTTACTGTACTACTGGTTGATGCTGATTACAGAGTGATTGTGGATGCACATAGGGTAGTAGTGCTTGAAGTACCATATATTGAGGTAATGCTGCTTGAAGTACAATAGATGGAGGTAGTACTATGTGAAATACCAGGAATGGAGGTAGTACTATGTGAAATACCAGGGATGGAGGTAGTGCGCCTCAATGTACCAAGTACTGAGGTAGTAGTGCTGGACGACATGGATGCTGCTGAGTGAGCTAAAGGCAAACAGTAAGAATAAAAGATGGCGGATCATGTCACAGGGAATTTTTAAAAGTTAAAACACAGTGTACAAATATGTACTTACAATTTTCATGATTTGGGGAGGGTGCAATAGCTTGCTTATGTTTGTTTACTTAAGAACACTGAATTCTCTTTAAGAGGGTGAGGGTGAGTGCCCATCAGAGACTGTGAGATGACGAACAGTGCTGTCAAGGCAAACTTGTGTGCCTTCTGGGGTCCCCTGGGGAGATAGAGGCCCAAAGCAATTGCCTGCCCTGCCTATTGGCACCAAGTGCCCCTGGCTTCCCCCTGACTGTGTCACCTCTGCCCGGCCTCACTCCTAACAGTTGCTGAAAAAGCTTCTTCCAGCAGGGTGATGTCCATCACTCATTCTTCTGCTTTTTGCTCCTGATCTTGTGGGTATGACTCGCAGACTTGAGTATTTCTCTTTTTCCTGTCTCGAATCCATGATGCTGATTGTTGGTGTTGTTCACCGGATTCTCGAAAAGCCAGATAGTGATGCAGAAATCTTCATTCCCTCTGTGGATCCAGATGCATTGTTGCCACATTGCAAAGAAACAAGACTGGAGAAGAAAAAGATAAGATAAGATAAACTTTACTGATCAATGGGATCAATACAGTTTATCTTATCTTTTTTCAGCAGTGTTCTGCATGACGTTCACATGGACTGATCAATTTACTGCTCTGATGATATATTCAATCAGCTTTATGGCGGTCAAGATGAGCTTGTTACATGTTACGTCAAGAACGTGAATTTCTCCACTGTGAGATCAATAAAGTCTTATCTTATCTTATCTTACACTTATCTCCATTACCCCTTTTGACAGTTTTGTGTTATACATCAATATATCTGGCTTAGTAACGTAATAAACTTGATACAGCGGCCACCACGTTTTTTTTTTATTTTTTTTATTTTCAGGTCTCCTGCACAGTCCAATGATCTTTTTCAGCTCCTGCACGTCCTGCGCCTTTCAGTCCAGCCCTTTCTGCAATGGTCTTCTGCCTGAAATTAAAGAATTTCTGAAACATTCAAACCATGATGAACATGCACAGCTTTTGGATTTGAAAGCAAGTTTAAAAGCATGTTACACATGCTATCAAACAGGTTGCAACAGTGTGACCTGCAGACGTTTCCACACATGGACACAGAACTTAAGCACCAGGACAAAGAACGTGGATCCTAAGAGTCCACGTTATGATCACGTGCAGAGCATCTTGTCAGAATTTGACAGGCGCTTCATTGACTTTGCCTCCAAAGAGCCTGTTGTCAGTTTTCTTTGTTTTCCATTTGGGGAAAATATAGATGTGGACTGTATATCTTCCAAAGTGGCATCACTCTTCAACCTGGATCCTCACACTGAAAAATGACATTGGGCTCAAATCCAGAGCAACACCATGAATGTCCCAATCTGGAATCGAAAGCAGACAGAGTGTACGAGTGCCTGCTTACAACTGCACTCAGCTCTTACTGTCTGGACTATGAGAGACCAGCTTCCTCCTCTCAGGACTAGAAGTCCCACTAAGGTAGGGAACAACTTTTCCAAGTTGAGGCCAGTCCTGGGCCTACTTGTGCTTATTCTTTTCCACCCTGCACATTTACTTCAATGATGCATTATTATTGTTAAAACCTGCCAAAAAATTGTGTTATTATATTGGTGCACAATATGTTGCAGCTACGCTGTGGTGTTACATATGGCTCGGGAGATCTCGATACACTGTCAACTTTAAAAGTAGATCTCGGTTCAAAAAAGGTTGGGCACCCCTGCTCTTGGGGTTGGTAAGGTTTGACCTTACTTGTGTCAGCTTTGTTGTGATTTGGCGCTATGTAAATAAAATTTCAAAAATTAATTGAGAAGGTGTAAAAAAAAAAAAAAAAAAAAGAAGCAAAAAACAAACTGGACACTACACCAACATCTCCCACAGATGGACAGATGCCAGGGCAGCGAGAAGAAGGAAGGAGAAAGTATTGTACCCTGTGATGGCCCCCATTCTGCATAGTACCACATCAGACACACAGTCACAAAGCCTATCATACTGTGGTCTGTTGATGAAGTAGTCAATGGTTCATGCAGCCAGGTGACAGTCTACTCCAGCTGCTTCCAGCTTCCCCATGACAAATGATGGCTGAATTGTGTTGAAGGCACTGGAGAAGTCAAAGAACATGACTCTCACAGTGCTCCCAGTGCTCTCCAGATGTGACAGTGAGCTGTGCAGCAGGTAGATGACAGTTGTCTTCCACACCGATGCCAGGTCGGTACGTGAACTGCAGAAGGTCCATCTCGCTGTTCACCACATGTCTGAGGTGGGTGAGAATAATCTGCTGGTGTCTTTTATACAGATAACGACTTCCAACAGGTGCCATTAATACAGGTAACAGGTGCAGGACAGAAGACGTTACAGGTCTGTGAGAGCCAGAAATCATGCTTGTTTATGGGTGACCAAATACTTATTTTCCACCATAATTTACAAATAAATTCTTTAAAAATCCTACAATGGGATTTTCTGTTTTTTTTTTTCTCATTTTGTCTCTCATAGTTGAAGTGTACCTATAATGACAATTACAGACCTCTCTCATCTTCCTAAGTAGGAGAACTTGCACAATCAGTGGCTGACTAAATACTTTTTGGCCCCACTGAATCTGAATATGCAAAAGTTTTCAAACAGTTTGGTTGTGTCATGCTGACAGCACCGTAAGCGTGGAGTATTGTGTGTTTAATGAGGTCCGCCATTGTATCTGTGTTGTTTTGTGTAAAACTTAAAAGAACTTTCAGAGACAACATGCAAAAAGAACGAAAGCTGTGGTTAGATCGCCGTTCACTCAGCTCAGTGTAATGTAAAACAGAAATTAAATAAGTACGTTTGTGTGTGTAAATGCTGAACTGAGCTGCACGCACACACTGAAGTAAAAAGATATTAGGTGATTGGCGGATGACAGTGTGTGACATTAACAGTACACACATTTTTACTGACAAATATTGAACACAGTTGGGGGCTCTCTAGGTCCTCCATCAAGAAAAAGAAAACATTACTAAAAAAAAAAAAATTTTAATGCGCACATGCCCAAATGTTTCCGCGTTGGTTTTTGTTAGGAACAATTACGCAGATAACTTATTTAACCACCAAGCATCCCCCATTGTGCACCGCACAGCCTCCAGCCTGATGCACATTTGTGTACCACACAAGATTTGAACGTTGATGGAATGAAAATGTTTCCTATTAACAAAAACAAATTCATTATGTGATGGTACCTTCATAGCAATATGTGTGCAGTTAACAGCTACGATTACATTTGGGAAACCGGCTCTTGCTGCAAAATGCACTGTAATGTTGGAATGTACCTGGATGAGAATGAGATGATTGCGTTTCACCCAGCTGGTGGCTCGGTGCAAGGTTGACTGGCACGCGCCTGACCGATCAGCCAGCTCACGCTAGAATGCCCATGATGCCAGGAAGTTCAGTGTGGTCAGCACCTGTATGGGCACAGATAACCCCTGGCTCGTCGCCGTATTGTGCTCTGGGTCGGCCACAGTTCTGTGTGCAACTCCAGTAACAGTGGCGTTGGCAATCGAAATCGGCTTATGAGCCAATTATTATCATTTGCAAGTAAATCCTTGCATTCCCTGAGTACACGCTGACGTCGGATTGCACCATTTGCAAGATGCTTTAACAACACCCACATCACTTTGTGCATGCTTTTATATCCATCCATATAATTGCAAACACGTGGGTGCGTTATTTGCTCATCACTGTGTTGCTGATGAGCACATCACTCTGATGACTTCTTTTTTCCACACTATTAACAGTGCTCAGCATCACCATTGCATGTTTGTCTTCAAGATGTTTTTTCCACTCAGCAAAGCCAATTCATCTGTTCTAAAAAGCTTCTTAATAATCTAAAACACTGGCGCATGTTTGGAAATTTTTTGCTCATGCGGTATCACCTTAGCTTTTATTTCATGCTAGATGAGGAGCCAAACCTTGTCTTTGGCTGAGATGATCAAGACATCGATCACTGTTAGAGCATTCTACTGAACCTCTGCAACTGGCTGTGTTATATTAGATTAATTTTAATACATTTTCAGCTCCTGTCAGCTCATCTCGAACTGAAGAGCCAAGGTTACATCAAGCAGTCGAAGCAATTTCAGCAATGTCTTTAACTTTGATGCATTATTGAGAAAAAATAAGTGAGTCACGGCTGTTGCACTTCATCTATCAATCTTAAATGCAAAAATGGGTTCTACTATTCAGAACAACATTGTCAGTTACTACAGCAAGAACAGCAGTAACTGGAGTTAAAGGATGATCAATTCATTGTCATTTTTAGATGACATTGATATAAACATTTACAACCCCAGTTCCAATGAAGTTGGGACGTTGTGTAAAATCGAAATAAAAACAGAATACAATGATTTACAAATCCTATTCAACCTATATTCAATTAAATACACCACAAAGACAAGATAGTTAATGTTCAAACTGATAAACTTTATTGTTTTTGTGCAAATATTTGCTCATTTTGAATTGGATGCCTGCAACACATTTCAAAAAAGCTGGGACAGCAGCATGTTTACCACTGTGTTACATCACCTTTCCTTCTAACAACACTCAATAAGCATTTGGGAAGTGAGGACATTAATTGTGATTTTCATGATTGAGTATAAAAGGAGCATCCCCAAAAGGCTCAGCCCTTCACAAACAAAGATGGGGTGAGGATCACCACTTTGGCAACAAGTGTGTGAAAAAAATAGTCCAACAGTTTAAGAACAATGTTTCTCAATGTTCTATTGCAAGGAATTTAGGGATTCCATCATCTCCAATCCATAATATAATCAGAAGGTTCAGAGAATCTGGAGAACTTTCTACACGTAAACGGCAAGGCCGAAAACCAACATTGAATGCTCGTGACCTTCGATCCCTCAGGCAGCACTGCATTAAAAATCGACATCATTGTGTAAAGGATCTTACTGCGTGGGCTCAGGATCACTTCAGAAAACCATTGTCAGTTAACACAGTTCATCGCTACATCTACAAGTGCAAGTTAAATCTCTACCATGCAAAGCAAAAGACATACATCAACAACATCCAGAAACACCGCCGCCTTCTCTGGGCCCGAGCTCATTTGAAATGGACATACGCAACGTGGAAAAGTGTGCTGTGGTCTGATGAGTCCACATGTCAAATTGGTTTTGGAAGTCATGGACGTCGTGTCCTCTGGACAAAAGAGGAAAAAGACCATCCAGACTGTTACCAAAAGCCAGCATCTGTGATGGTATGGTGGTGTGTTAGTGTCCATGGCATGGGCAACTTACACATCTGTGATGGCATCATCAATGCTGAAAGGTACATCCAGGTTTTGGAGCAACACATGCTGCCATCCAAGCAACGTCTTTTTCAGGGACGTCCCTGTTTATTTCAGCAAGACTATGCCAAGCCACATTCTGCACGTGTTACAACAGCGTGGCTTTGTAGTAAAAGAGTGCGGGTACTAGACTGGCCTGCCTGCAGTCCAGACCTGTCACCCATTGAAAATGTGTGGCACATTATGAAGTGCAAGTGTTGAACAACTGAAGTTGTACATCAAGCAAGAATGGGAAAGAATTCCATCTACAAAGCTTCAACAATTAGTGTCCTGAGTTCCCAAATGCGTATTGTGTGTTGTTAGAAGGAAAGGTGATGTAACACAGTGGTAAACATACCACTGTCCCAGCTTTTTTTGAAATGTGTTGCAGCCATCCATTTCAAAATGAGCAAATATTTGCACAGAAACAATATAGTTTGAACATTAAATATCTTGTCTTTGTGCTGTATTCAATTGAATATAGGTTGAAGAGGATTTACAAATCATTGTATTCTGTTTTTATTTAGATTCTACACAACTTCCCAACTTCACTGGAATTGGGTTTGTACCATTAATTGCCAAAGTTTGGATAATTATTACATTGTAGATCTACAGATCATAACATGAATAAAAAGTGGACTCTTGCTGAGTTAATTTAATTATTGCTTTGATAAGCTTGAGACTTTGAAGTGGGTATGATAAAGTGAAGACAGTAAAACCATCTGCTTTGCACTGGTGAATATTTCTGACAGGTTTTAAAGTAATTAGAAATTGTTTTTTTAATCAGAGAGAGAGACTGTAATGCTCCAGTAAAAAAGTTGCAAGGCACCTCTTTGTATTATTACTGTACATGTACATCACACTTGCAATGCATTGTGATAATGTCATAAATATGGCTCAAGAAACATGACTAGCTTGATCAAATCACTACTAACTTTTTGTGACACTGTAGCTTTTTTTTTACTCCTGAATTTGTATTAGGGACCCTTATTTCGAGTAAGCGGGTATAGCAAACAGATGGATGGAATTGATGTTAAGGTATATGAGGAAAATCTATTATTGGAATTGGCTAATAAACTTATTATTGAGACTCAAACTCATTTGACAGTTGTCTGGCAGAATAGGTTTGACATTGTGGCATGAAAATATTTTTTGTCACCATTCATTTGCTATTCAATTCATGTGAAATACATTATGGGATTGCATGTGTTGCACATCCTGCCTATAGTGTAAGAAGAGGTTTGTTTTTTTCAACATGCCAGTGAGGGACATGTAGTATGGAGCCTTCACAAACATAGTACGAGGGCTGTCCGTAAAGTATAGGTCCTTTTTATTTTTTTCAAAAACTATATGGATTTCATTCATATGTTTTTACGTCAGACATGCTTGAACCCTCGTGCGCATGCGTGAGTTTTTCCACGCCTGTCGGTGACGTCATTCGCCTGTGAACACTCCTTGTGGGAGGAGTCGTCCAGCCCCTTGTCGGAATTCCTTTGTCTGAGAAGTTGCTGAGAGACTGGCGCTTTGTTTGATCAAAATTTTTTCTAAACCTGTGAGACACATCGAAGTGGACATGGTTCGAAAAATTAAGCTGGTTTTCAGTGAAAATTTTAACAGCTGATGAGAGATTTTGAGGTGATTCTGTCGCTTTAAGGACTTTTCACGGTGCGAGACGTCGCGCTGCGCTCTCAGGCAGCGTCATCAGCCTGTTTCAAGTTTAAAACCTCCACATTTCAGGCTCTGTTGATCCAGGACGTCGTGAGAGAACAGAGAAATTTCAGAAGAAGTCGGTTTCAGCATTTTATCCGGCTATTCCACTGTTAAAGGAGATTTTTTTAATGAAAGACGTGCGGGCGGATTGCAGCGTCGGCTCGCAGCCGGCGCGACGCTCCGCCACAGGAAAAACACCTCTGTTGGAAGACTTGAGGAAAAGTTGGAACATCTCCAGCTGATAAACAATTTCTCATATACTCACTCCACTGAAAGCCATCAAATGCCGCCTGGATTTTACAAATGGTTATCAACACGGAGGTGTTTTTCCTGTGCCGCCGCACCGCGTCGGCTGCGTCCCGACGCGCGGACCCGTCCGCACGTCTTTCATTAAAAAAATCTCCTTTAACAGTGGAATATCCGGATAAAATGCTGAAACCGACTTCTTCTGAAACTTCTCTGTTCTCTCACGACGTCCTGGATCAATAGAACCTGAAATGTGGAGGTTTTCAGCTTGAAACAGGCTGATGACGCTGCCTGAGAGCGCAGCGTGACGTCTCGCACCGTGAAAAGTCCTTAAAGCGACAGAATCACCTCAAAATCTCTCATCAGCTGTTAAAATTTTCACTGAAAACCAGCTTAATTTTTCGAACCATGTCCACTTCGATGTGTCTCACAGGTTTAGAAAAAATTTTGATCAAACAAAGCGCCAGTCTCTCAGCAACTTCTCAGACAAAGGAATTCCGACGAGGGGCTGGACGACTCCTCCCACAAGGAGTGCTCACAGGCGAATGACGTCACCGACAGGCATGGAAAAACTCACGCATGCGCACGAGGGTGCAAGCATGTCTGACGTAAAAACATATGAATGAAATCCATATAGTTTTTGAAAAAAATAAAAAGGACCTATACTTTACGGACAGCCCTCGTATTATCAGTTATCAAGTTGTTCACCAATGAATATGGCTTTATACACCCTGAAGAAAACCATACACCCAGAGGCCGATAAACACAATGCATATGCTCTTCCTTCACTCACTGCCTCCAGGGGTACGGATGCGGGACCCGCAAAGAATCCAAGTTATGGCCACGGAGCTCTGCGGCTGCGGTTACCGAGATCATGCAGCGGGCGCTGCGCATCAAAACAGTGAGCGTAGTCTCTGGACCTGGTGCTGCATGCAGCTTGGCACAGCAGATGGGGGCGGTGTGAGTGGCCTGCTGCGGCATTTACCGAGCCCACAGACTCAGTAAGCGAATCGGAGGCAGTGAGAGCAATCGCCCGCCTGATAAGGACGCAGAACACAATGCCTGTAAAAAAAAAAAAAGAAGCATGCAAAATTGCACTAAAAAAATTCCGCAAAACTGCGAGGCCACAAAAGGGAGTTACGTTCTAAAAATAACCCACAATAGGCGAAAACCGCGAAGTAGTCAGCGTTATTTTTTACAATTATTATAGATGTTTTAAGGCTGTAAAACCCCTCACTACACACTTTATACACTTTTCTCAAACAGGCATTAACATTTTCTCACTTTTCTCTCCTGTGTAAACACTCAAAGTTCAAACCTTAGTAGAAAAAAAGAGAATATTTTCCTATAAATAATGATGGTTTTTAGAAGTAACAAATTTAATTTTAACAATCAACCTACGAGGTTGGACATGTAAGAAAATATTAATAGTGACTCACCAGTATTTCACAGTTCCTCTGACCATGCCTCTTCGTCGTGGCGCCGCTCCGCTGTCCGGATTGGCTGATTATTCGGGTGGTATGAAAAATATTACCCGTCCCCGAAAAGGGTGTATTGCTATTTATTCTTTAGTGTTTTATCCAATCATATTGGCATATCATTTATAGGTATATGATAATGAGTTATATCATTAGAGAATTGTTATAATTTTCAAGCAAAAGCTTCTCCAATTACAGCCACAGTAAGCTATATCTCAGAGTTTTCATTAGTGACTTGGTGGCTTGTGTCACTTGTTTCCTTCTTGAAGAGTGCCTAGGTGTCAACCTGACTAATTAACAGCAGACGGGATGAGTTCATCAATGAACTCACCTGGTGGAGTGGGTCGTTACAAAGAAGCCTGCACCCACTTTGCCCTTTCTGGAGTCAGGTTGACACTAGGGATGAGCAAGTACACCACTATCTGTATCTGCATCTGTTCAACCATCTAAATTATCTGTATCTGTATCTATACTTGGAATAGGTGAGGCCTAAACTAGAAGTGGGTGTTGTATAACCGCAAATGGGTGGGGCTTAAATTGGTAGATTATTTTAAGCCTGAAATTGATATGGATTGATCAGAAGTTGCTATATTTATTGTTTATTTGAAAACTATTTCCAGAACAGCCTCAAAATTGAGATTCAAATCAATGATTTTGATCACAAAAGTAAGAGAACTGTTTACAGAACAAGTTTTATATGAACTCAGAACATGAATATTTTTAAGTGTATGAATGAATATTTACAGAACAGCCTCAGAATTGAGATTCAATGTAGTAGGACATTATGAACTACTACGTACGCATGAACAAGAGTTGTCATACTCAACACAACTTTCTTTTTTGTATTTTATAATCAAACTGTGATATTTTTTGTTATTATTTATTTATTTATTTTTACTACCTAACGTTCTTGGCATTTCGATTAAGGTGTCTGTGCATGTGTGTGACTGAGTGAGAGGGAGAGAGAGAGGTTGTTCTAAGACTGACTATTTTTTTTAATGATCTGTGTGAACTTGGTGATTCATGCGAACATCCAGTGATGGAAAACAGGCAAATAATATGTCAGCCTTGTTCACTGTATTCTTCTCAAAAGCACCACGTTCAGTAGGAACAAAGTTTTCCAACTTACTTTACATATCACCAGCCAAACTAACAGCAAAAGAAGGTTAAAAAAAAATACTGGAGTGGAGTCAGTGACCGATGCGACACAAGCCGTTTTCAGCTCTCTCTTGTCAAATGCACCATGCACGTTATTAAACACGTTCACCAAGTAACTGTAAATATCACACAAACCAAAACAGAGGTGAACTGAAGAAAAATTAAGGAGTACTGAGAGAGCAACGTGAGGTAGAGTCAAGCCAAGCACAGAGAGAGAGATCAGTTCTTGTGTGTGTGTGTGTGTGTGTGTGTGTGTGTGTGTGTGTGTGTGTGTGTGTGTGTGTGTGTGTGTGTGTGTGTGTGTGTGTGCGTGCAAGCGAGAGGCTGCAGAGATGTGTCTGTGTAGGGAGGGGCAGGTGCTGTGTGTGACTGGCCAATCACAGAGTGTGAAGACAGTCAGTTAGCCAATCAGGATTTTCCTTCAGCATGAGCACAGATATTGACGAGTTTCACTCGTATCATGCTCGTGCTTGTCAAACATGCTTTATCCGTACCAGATACTCGTCTGAAACGAGTATCCAGCTCAGCCCTAGTTGACATCTATGAGAGTGGCTCAGTTTTTGTTTTTTTGACTGCCTAAACCAGACAGATTTACCTTACAGCACCATCCTATATGTATTTCTTAACTGCTTAATAAATAAACTAAAATATATTCAGTAACTTAGAAATGTTTATTCATCCATCCCTTGACTTGTTTTAAGAAAACTGACTGTGAAAGTTATAATTAACTATGTGAAAATATTTTGATTGCTGTTCAATAACTTGATATTTACCTCCGCCAAGGAGGTTATGTTTTCGGTCGAGTTTGTTTGTTTGTCTGTCTGTCTGTCTGTCTGTCTGTTTGTCAGCAGGATAACTCAAAAATCTTTGAACGGATTTTGATGAAATTTTGTGGAGTGGTTGGAAATGACAAGAGGAATAAGTGATTACATTTTAGTGGTGATCTGGATCACGATCCGGATCCAGGAATTTTTTAAAGGATTCTTCACCATTGCGGGATAGGGTGAATTTTGACATTCTAGTTTCTAACTCCACAAAAACAAGGCAGAAAGGCTTGAAAAAAATTAGGGTGTAACCTAGTCAAATGTTCTATCAAACAACAAAGTTTGGTGATGATCGGATCCGGATTCCGGATCTGGTGATCCAGAATCAGGGGCATGGGCAGAAATCATAATATGGGTGTGCCCAGAAAAAATCAGAAGGGCCCAACCTTTGGGGTTGTAGGTAAGGTGTAGGTATTATAATACACCGTTTGAAAAAGTATGCCTCGTTTGGACATCGCAAGCAACATTATCACTTAGCCTACAGCACTGGCAAAGTGAGCACACAGACGCGACACGTAAGACACAAGTACTCTTCATGGATAATGCAAGTTGCAGTGCAGCGCCACACACACACACACACATACAGGTACGGGTGGTTTATGAGGAGTTTTTTCACAAACCAGTATGATCCTGCATTATGGGGACACACCCTTCCTGTTGTGTTAGACATGAATGAGAGGTATCAAACAGCTCCTAAAAATGTGGGCTTAAATTCCCACTACTCGGTATTCAAATATAGTGAAAGAGTCCAGAGATATTAAGACCTGACACCACACAGTGTTATAAGGATGGGGGCGGGAGTAGGCGTTTCTTGACTCAATTATGAATTAACAGGACATCCCAGGATTATGTGGACATCAACCATACACACACACAAGGGTTGACATAAACCTTAATTATGAGGACAAACTAGGTTTATAAGGCCATAAACCATACACACACACACATGCCTATCTACAGCTTGATTGTGAGGACAGTCTGAGTTTATAAGGACGTGAACCATACACACACACGCCACAATTATGAATTAATAGGACATCCTGGGATTATGTGGACATCAACCATACACACACACAAGGGTTGACATAAATCTTAATTATGAGGACAAACTAGGTTTATAAGGACATAAACCATACACACACACACACGCACACACCTATCTACAGCTTGATTGTGAGGACAGTCTGAGTTTATAAGGACGTGAACCATACACACACACGCCACAATTATGAATTAATAGGACATCCTGGGATTATGTGTGTTATGTGTTATGTGTCGGAGCACTTTTAAAAAACAGGTTCATTTTAAAATACGCGGATGACACGGTGATTGTCAGTCTGCTGCGGGACAATGAGAGCAGCCACAGCCCTGTAGTTGACCATTTTGTTAAATGTTGTGAGGACTCATATCTTCAGATCAATACATCAAAAACTAAAGATATGGTCATTGATTTCAGGAAGCATGGTAGCACACCTGACAACACAATAATTAATGGCCAACCAGTTGAAATTGTGCAAACTTATAAATACCTTGGGACTATTATTGATAATTCGCTGAAGTTTGAGGCAAACTGTGAGGCGGTGTGCAGGAAGGGGAACCAGCACTTGGTCTGCCTCAGGAAACTGTCCTACTTCATCGGCCGAACCATGTTAACACTATTTTATCGTGCTTTTATTGAATCTGTTTTATTGTTTTCTTTGGTGGCATGGTTTGGCAGTCTGACACTGAAGGACAGGAACAGACTGGGTCAGATTATTAAATGGTCCAGTCGGCTGATTGGTGAGTCGCAGCTGAGTTCGGAGTCCTTGTACACCAAACATTTACAGTGGATAACCAGCTGCACCACAGTTGATGACTCCCATCCCCTGGTTTATGAATTTCAGCTCCTACCTTCTGGCCGTAGGTTTAAAGTCCCAAGGTGTAGGACAAAACGCTACAGGAGTAGTTTTGTCCCAGCGGCAATTGTGCATTTGAACAAATCTTAGTAGGTTTGGCACATATTTATATATTTATTTATTTATTTGCCCTTTGCACATCAGTTTTATGCTGACCATCTTTTAGTGGTTTTTTCTGAGGCTTCATTTTTAGTGGTTTAGTAAGCTTGTGAGTCCCCGGTGGTGTTTGTGTTACATTTTGTTTTGCACATGTTCTTTGTTAGTGTTTTAGTGTTTTCATTGTTATTGTTGTGTTTGACTAACATGGACACCCTTTTCTGTTTGCTGCAAGTCCAATCTACCTACGGGTACGAATAAAGTCACCTGAACCTGAAACTAGGTTCATCAGGGAGTCAACCATACACATACATCTAACCAAACCTTAATTGTGAGGACAATCTAGGTTTATAAAGACATAAACCATACACACACCTATCTTCAGCTTGATTGTGAGGACAGTCTGAGTTTATAAGGACATGAACCATACACGCACACACACCTCAATTATGAATTAATAGGACATCCTGGGATTATGTGGACATTAACCATACACACACACACAAGGGTTGACATAACCCTTAATTATGAGGACAAACTAGGTTTAACAGGGAGTCAACCATACACACACATATGGCTAACCAAACCTGAATTGTGAGGACAATCTAGGTTTATAAGGACATAAACCATACACGCCTAACTACAACTTGATTGTGAGGACAGTGAGTTTATAAGGAAGGACATGAACCATACACACACACACACACACCTAACTGCAGCTTGATTATAAGGACAGTCTAAGTTTATAAGGACATAATCTATACCCACGTCTAGCTAAATCTTAATTATGATTTTATTATATACACACATTAAAATAGGCTCAGATGTATGCACTCTATCAAGAATGTGGACCATGCCAGCTAAATTAGTCACAGACTCACATTTCTGTCCCGTTTTCCCATTTTATTTTTCAAGTCTCACGCTGTCTTTCATTTCAGGCTCCTCAACTTCCCTTCCTCAGTGTATGATTGCATGTCCCCGCTCGAATGTGATGCACCCAGCCTAAATGTCATTGTATTCACATGGTGTAACTAGTATATGTATATTAGGCTTCAGTACTTTTTCTTGTTGCGAGTTCATCCGTGTTTCCAGAGCAGTTTGTTTTGACTACCAAGCCTTGCTTGCCCTCTTTACACCCTGCCTAGTTATAGGATTTTGTTCCGTTTGTGTGACTAAAGGATCTGGATTTTCTAGTGCTGCCTGTTCTGCCTCTGACCCTCGCTCGTCTGCCCAAGCCTGGGGATCTCTTCACACGCAGTCTTTGCTGCCCCTGACCATTGCCCTTCCTCACTCCCTATTTGTTTTAATAAACACAGAAAGACCAGTTCATTGCATCATTGTGCTATTAGGTCCTCATACCTGTGACAAAATTATTTGCAAACTATGAAGTTCTGCTGCATCAGCATCAAGGAGACCTTGGAATTAACATCAAAATCATTACTTTAGAACAAAAAACATTTATTTTGTTCACAAGCATAGTGACACAAAGTAATTTCTTTAACATAAACATGGCCAACAATAATAAAATAAAATCTCTTGACCTTAACATATTCAAAGAAAATCTGCCCTAAGGTAAATAAAATGTTCTCTTTACAAAAATTAAAGTGCAGTGTTGTTGAAAGTAAATAAAAAGTTCGGCTAACTAAAGATCCATTTTGCTAAAATTAAATAAATAAGTGTTTAAGTATAATTAAAGTGCCATGTTGCCAAAAGTAAAAAAAATCTCTCAACTATAACGTACTGAACAATTTTCCTTAAAACATCCTCACAACTAACAAATTTAAGTGCAATGTCACTAAAAGTAAAAAAAAAGTTGAATAACAAATTAAAGTGCAACGTCGCTCAAAGTAAAAAAAAAGACAAATAACAAATTAAAGTGCAATGTCACTAAAAATAAATAAAATGTTCAACTATAACAAATTAAAGTGCAATGTTCCTAGAAGTAAATAAAATGTTCTCTTGACTATAACAAACTAAAGTGCAATGTTCCTAAAAGTAAATAAAACGTTCTCTTGATGGAACAAATGAAAGTACGTTACTAAAAGTTAATGTCATCTCTTGAACACTCGATGTATTACATAAGCTTAATAAGAGAAAACAGAAAGATTAAGTTGATTCAGCCATTTTTTGTGGGTCATCAACACATTCACTATTAACAATCTTGGCCCAAACAAGATGGCAGATCAGTGAATCTACATTCTTGACCAATGAACATTTCAGCAATTTTTTTTAGCCTTCAAACCACGGTTCCTGACAAAATCTCTTATGTTTTGTAGAGTTCTGTCTTGAAGAACTGGGTCTTCAGCAACCTTGCACTGCTCACATTCTTTCATTGTTGCAAGATGCCCCTTAAAAATATGGGTTTTGAAATGTTTCATAACCGCATTCACTTCAGTGTCATTCCATGGCCTTTTCAAATTCCTCCTTCAATTGGCCTCTGCAAAAATGACATTAGAACATTTTCCTTTTTAGACTGTCAACATCATTCAAATTTTTTTCCACTATAATGTGTCTTGGGATAATTTTTAACACACAAGGGCCTAAGTTCAGTCCTCAAGATCTGCCTTAACTAAAAGTTTTAGATGTCTCCCTGCCCTAACACACCTGGTTTGAAATAGTGCATTATTAAACTCTGCAGAAGCCTGATAATTTCATTTAATTCAGGTATGTTGGAGCAAGGAGACATCTAAAAGGAGGTACGTGTCCACTGTTGCATTTTTTTGCCAGATAAAATGCAGCCACATCTGAAACCTATAAGCATGGTGGGTGTTTCCATGTAATGGAAAAAAAATGTTTGTTTGTACCGCTTTCCATTCTTTAGTAATTGTCTGCAGAACATGGGTGGTTATCACTAAAAATGATGATTTCTGACAAAAAGCTGAGAAAATTGGGACAAGCAACATTTCAAGCAGAAAATGTCGTTGATTATAATTGTTTTTTGCTTCAGTGACATCTCAAACATTATGAAAAGTGATCCTATTGTATAATACACCAAAAAAAAAAAAACGTCAGGGGAGGGGCTCCGTCTGTCTCTCCTCTCAGCTGCACGCCTTTTCCCTCTGGCTCCCGCGCGTCGGACCTTTTTATTTTTTTCATAAACCTGATGGATTTGAATCGCTTGTGCTTGCATGAGCCTGGCAATTGCGTCATTTGCTTGTGTGTCGTCCGCTCGGCGTTTTTTCATTCCAAGGAAAAACATGGAATGACTGTAGCAGCGCGACTGCATCACAGTTTGACAGACACTGGGTGACAGCGAGGTGGAAACCAGTCAGATTAGGAGCGGTACAACCGTAAGACGTCAGCACAACGGTGGAGAGAGAGCCGCTCTCCGGTCCATACTCACACTGTTACCACCCACAGAATGGATTCCCCTGTGATTATAACTAATTTTTCTACACAAGCTAGATCACATGATTACCCCACCCCTCCCATAAAAAAGTGTACCTGACGCGATAACGCGTCTTTGGCACTGAGCGTTACTATCTGAAAAGACGCGTTTATGCGTCTTTGGCACTGAATGAGTTAATAGAGCATGACAGTGTTCTTCTCTGACGTGCGCACAATTAAACCCTGCTGCACTGCATTCAGTTTCATTGCTGAAACATGCCGAAGGACAGTGACCCAGAGTTAGCTAAAAGTCTCGTTCCAATGCTCATTAGTGCGCTCCTGCAGGTGTTCCACCTGCTGCTGCTGTTGCACCTGATGTTTGGGAAAACGAGCAATGTAGCCACACATCTGGCTCTCTCAGTTTCCTCCTCCATTCTAACTAAGCCCAACTAAGCATGCAGTCACAGAGTTCTTCTGCTGTGGCTTTTGAGGAGTAAACTGGAGTATCTGAATTGTTCAGCAACTGACAGCGGGATGAATGTGGGGGTGTGTGTGGAGACAATTCGCTTCATTCACAATATGGCAGAACGTAATGATGCACTGTTACACGCAATAGTGTGCAACAATGCGGAATATTATTCTTGACTGCGTAATGGTTCCTGATAATTCTCCAGCAACATGTGCCATTAATCGTAACACATGGTAACACTTCAGCTTGGGACTCTGGCGAGGGTGGTTGCATCTCCTGTTCTATCCTCGATCTCTGCTCCAAACTTCAAAGTCCCTACTTCACCGGACTGTGAATTCTTCAAATTATACTTGGACTAACCATGGAAATGATCAGCTCCTCTGTGAATGCTACCAACACAATTTTTTCAACAAGGAAATCAGGGCTGGGTGACCCTTTGTGCCCAGATGGAACCTACCCTGTGGGTTACGTTCTCGACACCTGGGAGAAGTAGAGTGTTGCGTGCTTGGTACCACTCTCTGTGGAGGACGTCGAAGATTTATTTATATTTGGTTTTATTGTGGAAGGGCTGGTACTTATTGGTTTATGTGCTGCTTGTCCTACTGGAGAACTGGCAAGATGGCTGCTACCAGAACCACGACCCCTCACTTGTCCATCATGATTAATGAGTTGGGCAAGGAGATACATTCTCAAACTTGAACTAAGATGGTTAATATATTGGAGCAAATGTATGCCTTGCAAAGGAAGATGTCGGAGACCAGGGAATACTCAAAGTGGATTTGGTCAGTCAGAGGAGCTGCAAATGTTGTTTCTCTGCTGAACCCTAAACATGGCAGGCTTATCAGCCTCTAAAGGTCAAAACGTCCTGCTGTTTTCCTCCAGAAGAAGTTCTACGGCCTTGGTGAACCATTCGGCTGCCCTCTTATCTTCTGCCCTCCCCAACAGTCTGATGTTGTCAAGGCAACTCCAGACATTATGCACACACTGACAGAAACATACAAACTCATCTGACTGATGCAAACTCATCTCATCTGCACACATGACAGATGCCTCATCTCCCCCACCCCTACTACCCTCCTTGCCTCCACCTTGTCCCTCCCCCGCAGTGTCCCATCTGCACGGGACACTGCTGCGGCCCCACCACATTCACATTGCCTCAATTTGAATGACGGACTGTCTTAGTTTGGTTTTCACAAACACCTTTGGTGCAACTTCACATCTTCACAGATGTACCCTGGGGTCATTGGGTGTTTAGGGTCTCTCCATATCATACACACTCGCCCAGGCGACCCAGCCGGGGGTGATCAGGCCCCAGCTTGTGTCTGAGTAGCTTAAAGGTCCACGAATCACCCCGTTTGATCCACAGCCATCTTGACGCCTTTTCTGCTGCATCAGTGATGTTTTTAATGGCTCTTCTGTAATGCAGTCCCTTCACTTCCAACATCTTGAGTGCTCTGATGAGTGACTGGCCAACGAATCCTCTGCAGCTGACCTCAATGGGATTGCATTGAGTCCTCCATCCCCTGCATTGGCATTCGCTTGCCAACTCCTCATACTTGGCCCTCTTCCTCAAAAAGGCCTCCTTCGTCCGGTCTTCCCAGACAACAGTCAACTCCAGCAGGACCACTTGCCTTGTTGTTTCTGACACCAAGACTATGTCCGGCTTGAGTGTGGTTACTGCAGTGTTTTCCGGGAATTTAAGTCGTCTCCCGAGGTCAACCTTCAGCTGCCAGCCCCGCGCTGTTGCCAGCAGCCTTCCTGTTGGTCTTAGGCGCTGCCGTCGTTCCTCCCCAGCCTTTACAAAGGTGATAGAATACCCTGCTGGTTGCTGTTGCCTGCTGCTAGAGATCCCTGTGCTGATGACTTCATGAAGCTAGGATGTTGTGTAAAATGTAAATAAAAACAGAATACATTAATTTGCAAATCCTCTTCAACCTAGATTAAATTAAATACACCACAAAGACAAGATATTTAATGTAAAAACTGATAAACTTTGTTTTTGTGCAAATATTTGCTCATTTTGAAATGGATGCCTGCAACACATTTCAAAAAAGCTGGGACAGTGGTATATTTCCCACTGTGTTACATCACCTTTCCTTCTAACAACACTCAATAAGCATTTGGGAACTGAGGACACTAATTGTTGAAGCATTGTAGGTGGAATTCTTTCCCATTCTTGCTTGATGTACGACTTCAGTTGTTCAACAGTCCGGGGTCTCCGCTGTCGTATTTTGCACTTCAAAATGTGCCACATATTTTCAGTGGGCGGCAGGTCGGGACTGCAGGCAGGCCAGTCTAGTACCCGCACTCTTATACTATGAAGCCACGCTGTTGTAACATGTGCAGAATGTGGCTTGGCATTGTCTTGCTGAAATAAGCAGGCACGTCCCTGAAAAAGACGTTGCTTGGGTGGCAGCATGTGTTGCTCCAAAACCTGGATGTACCTTTCAGCATTGATGGTGTCATCACAGATGTGTAAGTTGCCCATGCCATGGGCACTAATACACCCTCATACCATCACAGATGCTGGCTTTTGAACTTTGCGCTGGTAACAATCTGGATGGTCTTTTTCCTCTTTTGTCTAAAGGACACAACATCCATGATTTCCAAAAACAATTTGAAATGTAGACTCATCAGACCACAGCACACTTTTCCACTTTGCGTCTGTCCATTTCAAGTGAGCTCGTGCCCAGAGAAGGCGGCAGCATTTCTGGGTGTTGTTGATGTACAGTGAGGAAAATGTATTGAGGAAGTATTTGATTGAAGTATTTGATTTGAAAATGAGGAAGTATTTGAACACCCTGCGATTTTGCAAGTTCTCCCACTTAGAAATCATGGAGGAGTCTGAAATTTTTATCATAGGTGCATGTCCACTGTGAGACACATAATGTAAAAAAATAAATAAATAAAAAATAATAAAATAAAATAAAATCTGGAAATCACAATGTATGATTTTTTTTAAATTTATTTCTATGTTGCTACTGCAAATAAATATTTGAACTCAATGTTAATATTTGGTACAGTATCCTTTGTTTGCAATTAGAGGTCAAACATTTCCTGTAGTTTTTTTTACCACGTTTTCACACACTGCAGCAGGGATTTTGGTCCATTCCTCCATACAGTTCTCTAGATCTTTCAGATTTGGAGTTTCAGCTCCCTCCAAAGATTTTTTATTGAGTTCAGGTCTGGAGACTGGCCAGGCCACTCCAGGTCCTTGAAATACTTCTACGGAGCCCCTCGTTAGTTGCCCTGGCTGTGTGTTTGGGGTCATTGTCATGCTGGAGGACCCAGCCATGACCCATATTCAATGCTCTTACTGAGGGAAGGAAAGGTGATGTAACACAGTGGTAAACATACCACTGTCCCAGCTTTTTTGAAACGTGTTGCAGGCATCCATTTCAAAATGAGCAAATATTTGCACAAAAAACAAAGTTTATCAGTTTGAACATTAAATATCTTGTCTTTGTGGTGTATTCAACTGAATATACGTTGAAGAGGATTTTCAAATCATTTTATTATGTTTTTCTTTGCATTTCACACAATGTCTCAACTTCATTGGAATTGGGGTTGTAGTAATACCTGTAGATTAACTGCTGTATTTTTGTCTGAGGTGAATGGGTGTGAAGATAATTTCATTGCACTTGCTGTAACTTCATTGTACTTGTTGTAATGGCAATAAAATATATCTAAACATCTATCTATCTAAGGTTCCAGCATTTCCTGAGGATACCTGACGCCTCTGCCCAAATGATCACATTCATGAGCCGTAGCCAAGAATGTATACTTCGTGGCATTCGTGACTTACCGTCATTAATGTGTAAATGCAGCATTAAATTGCCAGCCTACAACTGATAGGACAGTGCTGTGATCAGCAGATCTGACAATTTAGGGACACAAAAAAAGAAACACACTTTTGAGTGGAGGGGATCATTAATACACAAAAATCATCTACAGGTCATGTGTGGTTTTTGGCTGAAACATTTTTTTCATAAACTGTACCTCGAGAGCTGTCCGCCTCATCCTGACTCACTCCAAGTTTTGCTGAGGGAAAAGCAACATTTACAATATATATATATATATATATATATATATATATATATATATATATATATATATATATATACATGCACACACACACTCACGATTCAATTAGATAGATTTTCTATACCTACCTTTGGAGTGTTTGCCTTTATGCTGGATTCTTTTTAGCTTCTCTGTGAACACAAATAACACATGAAAACTACTTCATAAATCTTCTCAATCCAAACACTTCCTAAACATCTTGAATCTGAACAAACATCTTAAGGAAGACACATAGTCTGTTTACAGGCCCTGGGAAAAATGGAATCACATTAACATTCAATTTCGCATACATACACACGTGTGTGTACCTTTGGAGCTTTCTGGCTCATCTTGGGTCATATTCATCTCTTGTCTTTCCTCTGAGAAGAAAAACAAACATTAAATTGTAGAACTGGAAAGGATTTAAACACTTTGACTGGAATAAAATATGAAACTAATATGAATATACCTGACAAGCTGTTTGTGTCTTCCATTACCATCTCCCCTTCGTCTATAAAAAGCAACAATTGAAATCCCTTATATAATCAATTTCAACAATACAAATACCATAAAATTTCAACATACAGCTGACAGGAGAATGTATTTTTTAAAGAGTAATTACTTCAGTCATCCCCATGTCATGTTCAAAGACACCATGAGTGCAATTTGATGCCAAATGCCATAAAATACAATTTTACCAAGAACATTACAATAGCATTTATTAAGTGGCATTTAATGGGATGTCACATTTTTACTGATTATAAGGCTCCAAAAGACTTCAATTACCTTTGCATGAATGGCTAGACTGATGTGTCATGTAATTTGTTAAAACCATCTGTAATGTCATCAATGCAAATAGTTTCAAAACGGCGGGCATTTTACAACTTGTCCTGGGCCTGTAGGACACTTCAGATGTCACGTCTCAATTTAATTCCAGCTTATTAAGCATCCTATCTTTAAGGCAACTTTTATCTTAAATTTTAAATATGCAGAGTGAGCAGTAACTTTAATTAAAACCAGAAGTACATTGTGCCTATTGTGTGTCTGACTAAAGCCCACCACACCAGTATGTCATTCTGTTTGTTGAATCCGTTTAGGGAGTTTTCAGCCCAGACAAATACAGTGGGGGAAATAAGTATTTGACTCCCTGTCAGTTTTGCAGGTTTTTGCACCTACAAAGAATGGAGAGGTCTGTAATGTTTATCATAGGTACACTTCAACTGTGAGAGACAGAATCTTAAAAAAAAAAAAAAAAACAATCCAGAAAATCACATTGTATGATTTTTAAATAATTTGCATTTTAATGCATGAAATAAGTATTTGACCCCCTACCAACCAGCAAGAATTCTGGCTCTCACAGACCTGTTAATTTTTCTTTAGGAAGCCCTCTTATTCTGCACTCTTTACCTGTATTAACTGCACTTGTTTGAACTTGTTACCTGTATAAAAGACACCTGTCCAAACACTCAATCAATCACACTCCAACCTGTCCACCATAGCCAAGACCAAAGAGCTGTCTAAGGACACCAGGGACAAAACTGTAGACCTGCACAAGGCTGGGATGGACTACAGGACAACAGGCAAGCAGCTTGGTAGAAGACAACAACTGTTATAATTATTTATTAGAAAGTGGAAGAAACACAAGATGACTGTCAGTCTCCCTTGGTCTGGGATTCCATGCAAGATCTCACTTTGTGGGGTAAGGATGATTCTGAGAAAGCTCAGAACTACACAGGACGACCTGGTCAATGACCTGAAGAGAGCTGGGACCACAGTCACAAAGATTACATTTGTAACACATGATGCTATCATGGTTTAAAATCCTGCAGGGCAGCAAGGTCCCCCTGCTCAAGCCAGCACATGTCCAGGCCCGTTTGAAGTTCACCAGTGACCATCTGGATGATCCAGAGGAGGCATGGGAGAAGGTCATGTGGTCAGATGAGACCAAAATAGAGCTTTTAAGAATCAACTCCACTTGCTGTGTTTGGAGGATGAGAACAACTGCAAGAACACCATCCCAACCATGAAGCATGGGGGTAGAAACATCATTTTTGGGGGTGCTTTCTCCCAAAGGGGACAGGACAACTGCATTGTATTGAAGGGAGGATGGATGGGGTCATGCATCGCAAGATTTTGGAAAACAACCTCCGTCCCTCAGTAAGAGCACTGAAGATGGGTCATGGCTGGGTCTTCCAGCATGACAATGACCCCAAACACACAGCCAGGGCAACTAAGGAGGGGCTCTGTAAGAAGCATTTCAAGGTCCTGGAGTAGCCTGGCCAGTCTCCAGACCTGAACTCAATAGAAAATCTTTGGAGGGAGCTGAAACTCCAAACCTGAAAGGTTTGGAGAAGATCTGTATGGAGGAGTGGACCAAAATCCCTTGCATTTTATTTCATGCAATAAAATGCAAATTAATTATTTAAAAATCAAACAATGTGATTTTCTGGATTTTTGTTTAGATTCTGTCTCTCACAATTTAAGTGTACCTACGATAAAAATTACAGACTTCTCCATTCTTTGTAGGTGGGGATCAAATACTTATTTTCCCAACTGTAATCTGGAGCAACACTGGTTTACGCTAAATGATTCTTGTTCAAGTCAATTACATCACAGCACTGACACACAGGAATATCATTCATTAAGTACCGTTCACATCAAGGACAGGATCTGGCGCTTCATCATCTTCATCGCTTTCTCCTGCTGCATCCATTTCTACATCTGGTTCCAGTTCATCTGGAGAACACAATGTTTACAGTTTACGCATAATATGGGCACATACTCAATTTGGATTTAGTAAATCTGAGTTTGACCAGCTCAAAATTAATTAATGAAAAATTCTTGCTCATAACATGAATACATGCATACATGCACATCCAGTCCACAGATACAATTTTCAAACTATCCTTATTAAACACATCATTCCGGCTGGCTGCGCGCAGTTGAGATTTTTATCTAAATCACCTATTACTTGTATATGTCCAAGATTTTCATGCGCTTCAGATATTACAGAGAATATTTGAAATATTAGAAGTCATATGAATGGTAAAAAATATATATTTGAGTATATGTTAAGACATAAATGTGCTATTTGAACCAAAATATAACTGGATTGGATTATTAGAATTTTTCATAATAGAAAAAGGACCGTTACCGCCGCAATATTACAGATCAGTGGCTCATTGTGAGGCTTCACAGTATGTGTGGGTGGGGCCTATAGGCCGCTGAGCCGCTCACCCAATCCCACTACACCCGCTATAAATGATCCCATGAAAGCAATAATAAATTTGGCTGTTGTCATTAGAGCTTTAATTGGTTTGTAGGAACCTAAACATATGGGTTGTGTTGCAGCTATAATGTTTAAAACGACCCGCCAGAAAAACTGAACGGTAAGAGGTTAGTGCATATATATATATATATATATATATATATATATATATATATATATATATATATATATATATATATATATATATATATATATATATACATACACACGCACACACATACATACATTATATATAATAATATTATATAAAATTGTATATATATATATATATATATATATATATATACCTTCAATCTCAATTTCATCCAAGGATTTTCCCTGGAATCTTCTCAGAGATCCTTTTTCCATCGCCAGCAGCAGTTTTGACATTTTTGCCATTTGTATGGTTGCATCTGGCATTCTGTAATAGTCTCTATGGACCCGAATGTCATGGCTCAAAAAGTTTGCCAGTTGGTCAAGTTCATTATCTTTGAGGTTTAAAATCTGGGACATTGTTGCCACATGTTTACGAAGCTGTGTAGACCTCAGGTACTCAGGGTGCTGCGCACCACACTGAGCTGCAAAAACCCGGATGCAGTCCTGTCCCCTGTAGAAGCTGCTGGAGAGGCACTTTGGTCTTCCAAACAGATAGGGGTTGTCACTGTCAACTTTACATGCATCTCTTTTGTCAACAAGAAGTGTTAGGTTCAACAACACTGCAACTTTTCATCCTCTTTTGCCCATAATTTCGACTCTACTGAAGTACTTCGACATTTTTTGCTCAAATGGTGAAAGGCCAGCAGCTATGTCGTCATGGAGCTCAGTCTGATCTCTTTTTCTGAAAGACTCAAGTGTCATTTTTGAGACCTCTCCTGCACGGCGTCTGTTGAAGACAATTATTTGAGTGAGTATCACTCTAGTTCTCCATAAGCCTGTGGAGACTCATGAAGCCTTAAGCCATTAAGTGCATCAGCTTATTTTTTTTCCAAGTATTTGTGGAGAAGCTGGACATCTTTAGTGAAAGGTATTGTTGATGGCTTATTAAACTTTGATTTGCTCAAAGTAGAAAGAGCTGTGTGTGAGACAAGACCCGCCCATTCACTTGAGCAGAGCTTGTTGAATCGTTCTGCTGCTTTTATGGCAGTATCATCTTCTGCTGCGATGGCCCTGCAAAGAATAATGTCTCCAATCTTTCTGAGAGAATGTCCTAATTTCAAAGCAAGACTTGGTGTCTTTGATCATTACCATGCTTGTTATAAATCGACTGACATAACTGTAATATAAGGAATTCATTGCGAACTACAGATGAAATGTCATCATCCTTCATTTTCCCTAAGATCTTCCAAACTCCAGGTGAAATTGCTTGGGAAAATGTTGCCTCTGCAATATCTGCCAAAGCCAACACTTGGACTCTATCAGTTTCTCCAGAGTCCTAGACAGTTTTCATTGGGCATATAGCTGAGTGGCGCCACAGTTCTTTGCGTAGAAACATGCCTTTACAGTATGTGCAATGGACAAATGTTGCAGCAGTTATTTTAGTTAGTGATTTTTTTGGTCTTCTTTTTAGTTTTAGCAGTCCTTTCTGACTTTCCAAAACCTCTAGATTATGTTGATGGTTTCCTTTGTTTCGTAGCTTCTCAAGTAGCCTTTTTTGTTGTGAAAGTGTAGTGACACGGACCCACAACAGGGGGCGCAAATGAACGGTCAATAGATGAGCCAAAAAGTAACAATTTAATGTTGTGAAGAGGCACAACGAATACACAGACAATCTCAGAATCTGATAACAGTCAATCCACAAAGGTGACGTGTGGGCAGGCTCGAGGATAGAAGGCGTCTGTCCTGAGAAGAGCCGGAACCACACGATTTCCGCCGCCACCGAACCTGGTGAATACTGGAGCCGCCAAGTCCCGAATTCCCCGACTGTTGGATCTGGTACTGCTGGCGAAGAACAAAGACAGTCAAGTGTGGGTGTGTGTACACCCCGTAACAACAACGGTGGGAATGCCACCTCCACCTCTAACACACACTCGTGCAGCGTCTGTTTAACCACTTATCTGACGGACGTAGGACGAAACAGTCGCGACCCACGCCTGTCCTCTGGTTGACAGCTGCAAAACAATAGCTCTTGTAATCAATTAATACAGGCAGAGAAAGTTACCTCCATAGAAGTACGATATCTCGGCAACAAGGTGGAGATGACGTCTGGTCTTTATGGAGTGAGATGCTGTAGAGTAGATGGGTGACAGCTGTCAAGAGATAATGAGTGACAGCTGTCACCCCCGGCTGTGTCCGTGGCGGCAGCGCCCTCCCGTGCCTGAAGCCCGCACTTCAGGCAGGGCGCCCTCTGGTGGTGGGCCAGCAGTACCTCCTCTTCTGGCGGCCCACACAACATTTTTCTCTGCTTGGAATGTTTAGGGAGCAAGAAGGCTGCAGCAATGTCTGGCTCATTAGCTTCATGCTGCTTAAAGTGACGAGCAATTTTAGACTGAGGTTTCTTGCACACATAACAATAATTTTTGTGGGTATAAGAATTAGCTTTGTCTTTTGTTACAATGTCAATCATCCTGTCATCAGAACATGATTCCGTTTGTTTTTCCATAACACTATCAGGCTTCTGGGCAGTGACTGTGGTAGTGTCATGAGAATCAGAGAGTTGTTCATGACATACAAGGTCCTCGGCTGTGATGGATTTTTTGCTCGTCATGTCCTGCGGAGTGGAAGAACTTGAAGATTGTGGCAAGCTCATTGACCTCTTCTTAGAAGACTCCAAAAGAAGAGGCGGGCTCATGCAAGATGCTGGCATGGCGTTGAGGGAAAGACTGTCATCACTGTTGCTACTTGTAGCATAGTCAGACACAAATTCTTTGTCTTAGAAGAGCCATCAATACCTAAGCAAGGTAGATATTCTTTATCAGAACTGGATCCTTCAGAACTGGATATTTCAACACTGACCTGAAAAACAAAACACATCATTTTTTTAAAAAGGTTTGATTTAACAAATATTTTGCATGAACAAACTTTTATTAAATAAACATACCATTGACATAGTCTTCATGAAGCAGGTTTTGTGCCATGATCTTGAACATACTGCAAGGAAAAAAAAAGAAAAAAAAAAAAAACAGGCGGAATAAAAGGCTCAGGTAGATCTTTAATTTTCAGCACATCAGCATACAATGCATTTGCTTAAAAAAAGATAATTCTGGAAATATTTTTACAAATGAAAAACTAAATTTGAACATATTATTTGAACAAAAGTAATAAGGGACATCAAAATACAATTTATTTATGGACAAATCCTTAAAATGAACTTTTTTTTTTTTTAAGAAAATCAAGAAAACACAGAGACAAAAGTATATACCATGACTCATTTGAGAGTCACATTTGATTGGATACTCACATTTGCAGGTATATCCAAGCCATTTTAGACTTGGCACAGGTCCTGTACAATCTTCACATGAATCCAAACTTGACAAGACAGCATTGCAAAGTATATGGTTGCACTATACATCCAAAAACAAAAAAGAGACCTTATTATTTAAAATCATACAAGACTAAGAAATTAAGGGACTTCGTAATTTCAAGATAGGAGAGAACATCAGCTGTAGAATCCAAAATTGACAATATATTACAGAAACTTTGACAATTGACACTTTCATTCATCAATTTTGAGGAATATGCTTTGTAGGCCTGTGTTCAGTTTAAAATTTTTTGATATCTGTTCCAATACCACTACCTTCACACTCGATACGTTTTTGATACCTATTTAATAAAACTCATTGTAACAAAAAGAAAAATGATATGTCTATTATTTTTTTTCATTCTGGACATTTTATCCCCTCAAAGCAGTTTTCTAATATAAAAGATAAACAAATCTTTTTCAGTTCTGACAAGTCAGTGACAAAGTCGAATGCATGTGTATCATTATTTCAATGCTCATAAATACAAGCATCCTTAAATGCACCATTTGTTTTGGGAGCAGCAAACACACAGATTTTGGGCAGCATGAGTGTGAAGAGGTGTTGGCTCTCATTACTTATAAAGTTGAATTTACTGTGTTAGAATGGAGGGATAGTTGCATGTTTTTCATCTTTAAGTCCTTTTTTGCTTTGGAAAACAAATTTAGTTTTTTAACCACTCAACAGTGACACACTCACTCACAAGGCATATAAAGCCAACATGAACCCCGTCTCAGTTGCTGCGAGGCACTGTAACTTGGCAAAAAAAAACAACAAAAAAACAAGGCATGTTTTGATACTCAAAAGTGTCAAAGAATTTCAGTCGGTGCTATTCAACAACCCAATTCAGGACCCAACCCTACTCATTTGACAAAGTACCTCCATGATAAAAGTGGCAATCGACTGCAGTGTATAGTATGATCTCAACTCATTGGTCAGTCAATAAAACCCTCCCTTATTGGTTGTAGTGCCATGAGATAGGGACACAAGTTGAACATTTTTCAACTTTCTTGTATGGCATCGCAAGCCTGCGTATGCACATCTATGAGAACAAGTGCGAAATCTGTCACTTGGCTGTAGGAGGGGAAGCAATTTTTGCCTTGTTGCATAAGTTCCACATGAAAATGAAAGGAAAAGGAGAGAGGGCACCTTTTGTGTATCTCACCCATAAGCCCATCATCCCTGTAGGCAACAGTGACGATGTAAGAACCAAGCAAAACCCTCCACTTTTTTCTACATCTCAGAACAAATCAGCCGTCGTTATGTACGACTCTCATATAAATGGAGCATAAGAAGGAAGATATGTTCACTTACTTTCTCTGTCTCTGATGAGCAGGGCTTCTCGATGTTCTGTATCCCCAGCGCCTCATTACACACCTCCTGTAAATGTGTGTGTGAGAGAGGAACACAGGATCAGGACAACTTAGAAAACTCCTTTAAAAGACAAATACTATTGAATTGCATTCACCACTGTACAAACAAGTTAATCGCCCATCCCCCACATTGACAATGTTCTCATAAACACATGTCCTTTTTAACCGCCTTAGACTCGGCCTGTGTGTGTGTGAGTACACATCGACATCCGCCGTGAAAGGCTTCAAATGGGCCTGTCTCAAACACATGTCCCACTAAACCCAACTTACACGTTTTTGTGTGTAAAAACGTAACCAAAGTAGGTTAAAATGTAATTGGTTAAAATTGATGGACTTTAAGAATTTATGCTGTGGGGATTATTTACACTTAAAATCGTTGACACCTATTTAATAAATGTGATGAACTGGATAAGAGTGCTGGTTTTCATTGTTTTCAACTAAAATAGGAATGAAAATAATTGCTGCTGTGAAAAGTCTATTTGAAGCAGTAATTCAATTTAATAATTTCACCTTCATCATACATATGTGAGTATTTAATCTAGAAAAATAACATTAGAACTCCAAAATAAAGGCCAGTAACAACACTATAACTATATTTTGATATATCGTCTTCAGTCATATGCCAACTTATAGTGAAAATATGAAATAGATATTTGTCTGACCACATGGCCAAATGAGGTTTGAAAATGGCAAAATTAAAAATCAAGCATATATCTAACAATTGTGCCATTCCAGAAGTAGCAACAGGTTGCTTTTCTGATAGATATGATCTAATATGTCAAAACTAATGAGGAAAAAAAATCTGTACTTTATATAATGTAAAAAGATTTTCAAGTTCTACAGAAAAGGTTAGCCCTTGCTTTTGACTTTCAAAGCTGTGTATTCTGTACAATTGGGAGATATTCATGGTTGAAAGTGCACAAAGAGCCTCATTTGGTAAAATTTAAAAAATTATCAAAAATTTCCAGGAGCTGTGGTTTCAACACTACCTCAGATACAACTCTAATATTTTGGGTTTTTATATATCTGTGCTCTAGGAGCACCTCTGATTTTTTTCAGAAGAATCTGAGAGGGTGACCTGGTAAATTCCTCCAATATTGGGTGATTTCAGATGGAATGACCCTTATCCAAACAGCAAAATTTTTCCATTCATTAATATTTTTGATGAATGACCCTTGGTTTTACAAGGTATACAAGGTAACTATCAACCTCAAAGGGGAGTCCGTGTATAGTGACCACTGTGGGCAGCAGTTAGGGTTTAAGAGCATAGCACAACACTTCACTCTCTTAAATCTCAGAACAAGTCAGCACTAATGGTGCGTTTACACATAGTCAAGACACGTTACGAATGTCATATGGAGTTATTCTTGGCACATTCCTGACATTCTTTACATGACTTAACGCATCTGAATAGGTTTCTTGATAATGCGTGTTGGTGCGTGATATTTGTGATGTTCATGAAGCATGTTTTTGGTTGTCAAAAAATATTCCACAAATGTCACGCACCACCCTCATTACGCCTCATGTCGTGGAGGTTGCAACCGAGCATGTTGATCCATCTTGATTAATGGTGATCCTTAATAGAGCGTGACAGCGTCCTTCTCTGACGTGCACACAATTGAACCCTGCTGCACCGCATTCAGTTTCATTGCTGCAGTATGCTGAAGGACAGTGACGCCAAGTCAACTAAAAGTCTCATTCCACCGCTCCTGCAGGTGTTCCACCTGCTGCTGCTGTGCCTGATGTTTGGGAAAACAAGTGAGACGAGAGCTGCGTGGAGCCACACATTTGGTTCTCTCAGTCTCCTCCTCCTCTCTGCGCCACTCCATGGCAAAGAGCCCAACTAAGCATGCAGTCACAAAGTTCTTCTGCTGTGGATTTTGAGGAGCAAACTGGAGAGATCTGAACTGTTCAGCAACTGACGGTATGATGAATATAGGGGTGTGTGGGGAGACAATTCGGAACGTAACAAATGCACTGTTGCGAGCTATCACGCATAACAACACGGAACATTATTCTTGACCGTGCGTAATGGTTCCTGATGATCTCCACCAATACGTGCCATTAATCCTCACGCGTGGTAATGGATTTCAGCAGTTCCTGCAGGGCTTCTCGATGTTCTCTGTCCCCAGTGTCTCATTACACATTTCCTGTAAATGTGTGTGTGTGAGAGAGGAACACAGCGTCAGGAAAACTTAGAAAACTCCTTGAAAAGACAAATACAATTGAATTGCATTCACCACTGTGCAAACAAGTTAGTCGCCCATCCCCCACATTGACAATGTTCTCATAAACACATGTCCTTATTAACCGCCTTAGAGTCGGCCTGTGTGTGTGAGTACACATCGACATCCGCCGTGAAAGGCTTCAAATGGGCCTGTCTCAATCACATGTCCCACTAAACCCAACTTACAAGTTTTTGTGTGTAAAAACGTAACCAAAGTAGGTTAAAATGTAATTGGTTAAAACTGATGGACTTTGTTGATTTAAGAATTTATGCTGTGGGGATTATTTACATGTAAAAGCTTGTCGACACCTGTGGAGTCTGTAACATTTAATAAATGTGATGAACTGGATAACAGTGTTGGTATTTCATTGTTTTCAACTAACATAAGAATGAAACTAATTACTGCTGTGAAAAGTCTATTTGAAGCAGTAACTCAATTTAATAATTTCACCATCATACACTCAACAAAAATATAAACGCAACACTTTTGGTTTTGCTCTCATTTTGTATGAGATGAACTCAAAGATCTAAAACTTTTTCCACATACACAATATCACCATTTCCCTCAAATATTGTTCACAAACCAGTCTAATTCTGTGATAGTGAGCACTTCTCCTTTGCTGAGATAATCCATCCCACCTCACAGGTGTGCCATATCAAGATGCTGATTAGACACCATGATTAGTGCACAGGTGTGCCTTAGACTGTCACACGACGGTGTTGTCATGACAATGATAAATAAAGGTATCTATCTGTCTAGTCACACGATGGTCCCGCATCACCACAGCGTTCACTTTGGAAATGATCTGGTCATTTCAGCATGTTGATGGCCACCCAGAGCGCGGCTCACTCTCCACCGTTGTGCGGCTGTCTTTAAACCGGTTGTAATGCTCCTTAATCTGTGTGATGCCCATAGGATCGTCACCGAAAGCCGTCTGAATCTTCCGAATGATTTCCACCTGGCAGTCCACCAGTTTCTGGCAAAATTTGATGGAGCGCTGCACCAGTCGTTCCGACATGTTCCTCGCAATGAAAATCCACCGAACGCACAGCACGTCCTTACACAAAGGCTGCTTACAAGCAAATGACAAAATCAACAGGCATGAAAAAATTCACGCATGCGCACGAAGGTTCAGCGTTGGCTCATGCAAGCACACATGATTTAAATCCATCAGGTTTTTGCAAAAAATAAAAAGTTCGGATACTTTTCTAACATACCTCGTATAGGTTGAAAAGTATTTGCAAATCATTTTATTTCTTTTTATTTACAATTGTCCAAAACTCATTGGAATTGGGGTTGTAATGTGTGTTGGTGCGTGATATTTGTGATTTTCGTGAAGCATGTTTTTGGCTGTCAGAAAATCTTCCATGAATGTCACGCACCACCCTCATTTCGCCTCATGTCGTGGAGGTTGCAACTGAGCGTGTTGATCTGTCTTGATAAGTGGTGATGCTTAATAGAGCGTGACAGTGTTCTTCTCTGACGTGCACACAATTAAAGTCTGCTGCATCGCATTCAGTTTCAGTGCTGCAATATGATGAAGTCAGACAGTGACAGTCATCTAGCAAGTCTCATTCCAATGCTCATCAGTGGGCTCCTGCAAGTGTTCCACCTACCGCTGCTGCACCTGATGGTTGGAAAAACAACTGAGATGAGAGCCGCGTGGAGCCACACATCTGGCTCTCTCAGTCTCCTCCTCCTCTTTGCGTCACTCCATGGCACAGAGCCCAACTAAGCATGCAGTCACAAAGTTCTTCTGCTGTGGATTTTGAGGAGCAACCTGGAGTAATCTGAATTGTTCAGCAACTAAGGGTAGGATGAATATAGGGATATGTGGGGAGACAATTCGGAATGTAACGAATGCGGTGTTGCATGCAACAATACGGAACATTATTCTTGCCCATGCGTAATGTTCCTGATAATCTCCACCAACACATGCAACTGTTACGCGTGGTAACGGGTTGCAGCAGTTTCTGAGGACGCCTGATGCCTCTGCCTCAAATCATCACATTCGTGATCAGCGGCCAAGAATGTATTCTTCGTGGCATTCGTGACTTGCTGTCGTTATGTGTAAACGCAGCATAAGAAGGAAGATATGTTCACTTACTTTCTCTGTTTCTGATGAGCAGGGCTTATCAATGTTCTGTGCTTCCTCAGCAAGCTTCTGTGATTTGACTCGAAACGTCCTCACGTCAAGCAACCCAGTCCAGTCGAAGATTCAAGCTTCTCTACTATGTTTAAAACCTAATTTATTCCTGCAAGTGGACTTTGATGATTTTAAGAAATTATGCTGTGGGGATTATTTGCAAGTAAAACTTAATCAAGACCTGGGTGTTTGTAGCATTTTGGAGCCAGATTGATGAAGAGTACTGTTTGTCACTCATTAAGTCCATGCCTCAGAGACTGCAAGCTGATATAAAAGCCAGAGGTGGTGCAACAAAATACTAGTGATGTGTTGGAGCGTTCTTTTGTTTTTCATGATTCCATAATTTATTCCTCAGAATTGAGTGAGTTCATATTTTTTCCCTCTGCTTGGTCTAAAAAAAGTAACTGTTACTGACTGCCACAATTTTTTTTGTTAGTTTCTTATAGTGTTTCTTAAAGCCAGAAAGTTGCCATTTGAAATGACTTTAGTTTTGTGTCATGTCTGTGATGTGCTTTTTTTCTACAAAATTAAACAACTGAATGAACATCCTCCAAGGCCAGTGATTCCGTAATTTTTGCCAGGGGTTGTAGCTGCAGCAGTTTCGTGCTGCACCACATCAAAAGCTTTTTGCAAAGATTTGACAGCATTGACCAGGGATGAACCAAAGCAGTAAATGATTGTATCATCAGCATAAAAATGTACACTGGCATCAGAGACATTATGTCCTAAAGCCATCATTAACACCTACACAGAAAAACACAAGGTTACAATGGGCTAAGGAAAAGCAATCGTGGAACGTGGATGACTGGATGAAAGTCATATTCAGTGATGAATCTCGAATCTGCATTGGGCAAGGTGATGATGCTGGAACTTTTGTTTGGTGCCGTTCCAATGAGATTTATAAAGATGACTGCCTGAAGAGAACATGTAAATTTCCACAGTCATTGATGATATGGGGCTGCATGTCAGGTGAAGGCACTGGGGAGATGGCTGTCATTACATCATCAATAAATGCACAAGTTTACGTTGATATTTTGGACACTTTTCTTATCCCATCAATTGAAAGGATGTTTGGGGATGATGAAATCATTTTTCAAGATGATAAGGCATCTTGCCATAGAGCAAAAACTGTGAAAACATTTCTTGCAAAAAGACACATAGGGTCAATGTCATGGCCTGCAAATAGTCCGGATCTTAATCCAATTGAAAATCTTTGGTGGAAGTTGAAGAAAATGGTCCATGACAAGGCTCCAACCTGCAAAGCTGATCTGGCAACAGCAATCAGAGAAAGTTAGACCCAGATTGATGAAGAGTATTGTTTGTCACTCATTAAGTCCATGCCTCAGAGACTGCAAGCTGTTATAAAAGCCAACAAAATACTAGTTATGTGTTGGAGCGTTCTTTTGTTTTTCATGATTACATATTTTTTTCCTCAGAATTGAGTGATTCCATATATTTTTTTTCCCTCTGCTTGGTCTAAAAAAAAGTAACCGTTACTGACTGCCACAATTTTTTTTCCTTATTTCTTATAGTGTTTCTTAAAGCCAGAACGTTGCCATTTGAAATTACTTTAGTTTTGTGTCATGTCTGTGATGTGCTTTTTTTCTACAAAATTAAACAACTCAATGAACATCCTCTGAGGCCGGTGATTCCATAATTTTTGCCAGGGGTTGTAAAACTTGTCCTTAACTCTGACAAAACTAAATTCATGTTATTTTCAAATTCTAGAAAAGGTCCTCAAACTGCCCCTACAGTGTCCACGCTTGAGGGAAATGAAATTGTGGTGGTTCATTCATACAAATATCTTGGTATCTTGCTTGATGACACTCTTACCTTTAAACCCCACATTGAGAATCTTGTGAAGAAACTCAAATTGAAACTGGGATTTTTCTTTCAAAATAAATGTTTTTCTTTTGAGGTTAAAAAGCACCTTGTTACTGCAACTTTTATCTATTTTAGATTATGGTGACTTGTTATATATGAATGCTTCAGCTCAGTGCCTGAGAAAGATTGATTCTGTATATCATGCTTCCTTGAGGTTCATTACGAACTGTAGGACCCTGACTCAACATTGTGAACTATATTCTCGAGTGAGATGGCCTTCTTTGTCCACCAGGAGGTTGGTTCACTGGTATACTTTTATTTATAAGGCCGTGCTTGGATTACTGCCCTCGTACATCTGTAACTTAATCACACAGAGAAGTGTTGATTCTTATGGTTTGCATTCCAACGAACATTTGCTACTCTCTGTTCCTTATATCCGCACTGAAACTGGAAAAAGGTCCTTCACCTTTTCTGCCCCTTCTTCATGGAACACTTTGCAAAAGGACTGGAAACTTACAGAACTGATCACATTAAATGCCTTTAAAGCCAGACTGAGAGCACTTGAGACAGCCTCCTTCACATGTACCTGTTTTAATTAATTTATTTGTTATACTGTAACTGTATTTTTATTGCTGCATCTTGGCCAGGGCTCCCTCGAAAAAGTGGTTCTTAATCTCAATGGGACTTCCCTGGTAAAATAAAGGTTAAATAAAATAAATAAAATTGTTCAGCAACTGACGGTAGGATGAATATGGGGATGTGTGGGGAGACAATTCAGAATTCAGCAAGACAGGCTTGTTGGCAACGTATTGCTGATCGGGTAAATGCGTAATTGTTCTCCAAATCTGTTACAGATGATTAACCCGTTGAATGTCTGATATGTGTAAAAATAAATGCCCCTCTTCCATTAATTATGCCCAGATGCAACACGATTCAGAAGTGGGCATAGGCCTCCTAATAAATGTTAGATTAATTTATTGTTTCCTAAATAGGCTACCTTGACTGTATGATTGCTATTCCTAATCCTGTTAATATGTCAGATGCACTAGCAGTGCCAAATGCACCTGGCAGCAGGTGAAGATGAAATATAAAAACATCCTTCATCCTTCAAAATGGTAGGTTTATAGTCATAGCTTGATAAGCCCCACTTTGCCTAATTAATGGACATGCATTAGACCTATTTTGATATTAGTAATTACCCGCGACTGCATAAAACCCTTCTTTGACTTGCATTGCGGATAAATGGCCAGGGAAAATGACAAATGCATCCAACAGTTTAGATAGAGCAAGTACTACCTTGCGAATCATACGACATACAGTATTCCTGCTCAGATGTTCAGCATCATCGATGGAATACATAAATTGTCCACTGGCAAAATATCTAGACACAAGGCACATTATCACAATATCAAATGGTTGCTCTAAAAAAAACAAAAAACAAAAACAAACAAACACAAAATGCCAATATCAAGTAAGTGTATTCTCACCATCGAGCGCCATGGCCAAGAGGAATCACCATAGTGGTATGTTATTTCCTCATCTTTTAAAATTTTTCTGGTACTAAAAAGGCACAAGTGTGGCCTTCCCTCAACAACGATGGTCTTCACTTTACAATTTGGAGTTCTGTGATCATCGTTCACTAATCGTTCAAGTTTTCCGTCCTCTTTTGAAGCATCTATGCTGTGAAAAGAAAAAACAGAAAATAAAATAAAACGAGAGTTACTCATGTAACTATGGTTCTATGAATTCCGAATGACCGCCAGAGGGCGGTGCTTTAGCCCCTGGATTATTCCATGCGTGCATGCGCAGAGGTCAAGTCTTATACCAACAAAGTCACACCAGTAGATGTGACCTGGGTGACGTCAGCAACAGTATATGAGTGCATGTTATCCAGCATTCAGTTCTTTTGGAATCTATCACCCAGGCTCCAAGTGACAACCAACTCTGGAAGTCCTCCGGAATTCACAGAACTCTCGTTCTATTTCATTCCTTCTTACTGCCAGAGGGCAGTGTTTTAGCACCTGGATGACCTAATACCAGCAAGGTCTTGAGGGGTGTGCACTTACCAAACCTGAAATGTGCACTTACCAACCTCAGCTGTAGTTTGAGGAGGTCGCATTATCGGCTGTCGCCACAGGGTGAGGAACAGTTACATTCACTCTGTACAAGCAGGCAAAAGTACAGGAGGAAGCCCATGTTGCTGCAGTACAGATGTCAGTCAGTGGTACACCTCTCAGGGCAGCCCAGGAGGTGGATATGCCTCGAGTTGAATAACATTTCACTGGAGGAGGTTGACGGTCACCGTTGTTGTAATCTTGAAATATAACGTTAACAACCCATGGTGCCAGTCTTTGCTTGGACAAGATGCAGCCCCTCCTGGGGCTCCCATAGCAGACAAACAGTGCATCACTTTTGCGAAACACACCTGTCAATTCAATATAACGTCAAAGTGCACATATAGGGCACAACAGTCTTGAACAGGGGTGGGCAATCATGTGCCATGAAGGGCCGAGACACTGCAGGTTTTCATTACTATCAATCACCTCAGCAAGTGATTTCATTAATGACCAGGTGTTAATGCTCAGGGGAGAAGCTAATCAGAAACCCAGCTGCTGAGGTGATCTGTTGCAAGGAAAACCTGCAGCGTCTCAGCCCTCGCTGCCCACCCCTGGGCTTGAATTAGCTTCTGCAGTAGATTGAGGGGTAAAGACAGGTAACCGGCTGATTAGCATGGAATGATGAAACTGCCTTTGGTAAAAAGGAGGGGTTCGGCCATAGAGTAACCACTGACCCATCAGAATTGCAGTGCACACAGTTGTCAGCAACTGACAAGGCATGGAGCTCTCCAACGCATTTTGCAGATGAAATAGCAAGGAGGAATGCAGTCTTAATTGACAACCAGCTGAGGTCACTGGCACCCAGTGGCTCATACGACGAAGAGCATAAATCCTCAAGAACTAATGGAAGATCCCAGGATGGCACACGTGCAATCCTCGGAGGCCAAAGGCGAAGAGCACCTCTTAAAAAGAGACATATCAGGGGGTGCGATCCTACTGATCGACCATCTACCATAATGTGGCAAGCAGAGACAGCAGCAACATAAACTTTAATTGTAGAGACAAAGACCGCTGTCAAACAATGACTGATAGAATGGGAGGCAGAGCCTTCAGCTTTCAGGCTCCTCTCCTGTGGAACCAGCTCCCGATTCGGATCAGGGAGACAGACACCCTCTCTACTTTTAAGATTAGGCTTAAAACTTTCCTTTTTGCTAAAGCTTATAGTTAGGGCTGGATCAGGTGACCCTGAACCATCCCTTAGTTATGCTGCTATAGACTTAGACTGCTGGGGGGGTTCCCATGATGCACTGAGTGTTTCTTTCTCTTTTTGCTCTGCATGCACAACTCTGCATTTAATCACTAGTGATTGATCCCTGCTCCCTTCCACAGCATGTCTGTTTCCTGATTCTCTCCCTCAGCCCCAACCAGTCCCAGCAGAAGACTGCCCCTCCCTGAGCCTGGTTCTGCTAGAGGTTTCTTCCTGTTAAAAGGGAGTTTTTCCTTCCCACCGTCACCAAGTGCTTGCTCACAGGGGGTCGTTTTGACCGTTGGGGTTTTTCCGTAATTATTGTATGGCTTTTGCCTTACAATATAGAGCGCCTTGGGGCAACCGTTTGTTGTGATTTGGCGCTATATAAATAAAATTGATTTGATTTGATTTGATAGTTAAGCAGCACTGGCACAGGACAACGCTCAGGGTCCACACCTTGTGTACTGCACCAACTGGTAAAAAGCTTCCATCTATTGCCGTACAATGACCTAGTGGAGGGAGCACGGGCATTCAGTATAGTCTGCACTACAGCTTGATCACAAGAACTCAACATGGAGCCTGTCCCTTCAGGGACCACACATATAGTTGACGACGCTCTAGGTGAGGATGCCAAATGTTCCTGTTCAACTGAGACAAAAGATCCCTCCTCTGCGGGAGGGGCCACGGCTCTCCGCTGAGGAGCGTCAGAATCATGGGGAACCATGTCCTGCCCGACCAGTACGGGGCTACTAGCAGCACTGTGTAATGAGTTGTGCATATTCTGTGTAGTATCAGCATGATCAACGGAAGAGGAGGAAACACATCTTGTAGACAGGCCAGCCAAGGGTGAGCCAGTGCATCCTGGCCCAGTGGGCTGTGTGGTTTTGAGAGAACCACAGGCTACAATATGTTGTGGCGTTTGAGGCAAACAGAGCGGATTCTGCCTTGCCAAACCTGTCCCAGATCAACTGAACCACATCCGGGTTGAGGCGCCACCTGCCCGGTGGCGGTTTCTGATGTGAGAGAAAATCTGCAGTGTAGCTCTGCACGTCTGGCAGATGCACAGCCCTGAAACTCAGCATGTGAGACAAAGCCCACTGGAGAAGTTCCTGAGCTTCCCTCAGGGAATGAACAGACCTGGTACCTCCTTGATGGTTTATAATGATACACTGTTGATGTGTTGTCTGACTGAACAAGCCCATGTTTCCCCTCTAGGGCAGGAGAGAAGTGGCTCAGAGCTAGGCAGACAGCACGCAGCTCTCAATTTCAATTTTTCAATTTATTTTCATTTATATAGCGCCAAATCACAACAGAGTTGCCTCAAAGCGCTTCACACAGGTAAGGTCTAACCTTACCAACCCCCAGAGCAACAGTGGTAAGGAAAAACTCCCTTTGAGGAAGAACCCTGAAGCAGACCAGACTCAAAGGAGTGACCCTCTGCTTGGGCAATGCTAGCACATTGTGACTCCAGCGCATTGATGTGCTGGAGTCACTCCCGAGGGCCCCAGACACCCCTGCAACCCGCAGCAGACTCTATCGGAGCATGGCTCTGCCCCCTCTTTTCTAGTGTGTGCGCGAAGGGAGGGTGAGTGGCCATCTCAAACTCCCAGGCGCACATAATTCCTTTAATCAACAGGCATCTGAAAGTTATTTCCTCTTGCAAAAACATAATGACCCCAGCTCTTCACTCCCAGTTCAGAATGACCCCAGCATGCTTCACTCCCAGTCGTTAGTGGCTACAAAAACAAATTTGTGCAATTAGTGTAATAATAACAAGTACATCATTAGGGTTACTTTAAGACAGGGGCAAAACAACATAATCTTTTCTCCACACATTCCACTCTTGGTGTCAATTTATGTAACCACTAGCAGATTCAGGTAATGCTGGGCTCCAGCCTATTCCAACGATTATGTCCTGCCATAGCATTTCCCACATTTCTTCTAGTGATTCACAAACAAAATTTTGAGTAATATAGTCTTGATTATACCTGTTCCAAACAATATACTCATATACAAAACCCGATGTTGTGGGGTCTAATGTGACATTATATTGGTTTACTCCAAAGGGATCATGACATAGCAAAGATAACTTCATCTCATACGCTGAAATATTACCCATTCCACCTCTCGCCGTAAACGTATAACATAAACACATGTAAAAATATTACAAAAAGTCATAACACATATTGCTATAATTAATAAAAGTAAGGGCGGCACTAAGGTACTCCTGGCAGTGATGGACATCCCTGAAAAGATATCCCACCAATGGTGTGCTGACGCTTGCTGTACTAATTTTGCCACATGTTTTACCCGTTCGCTAGCTATCAATGTAGACACCATGAGACTGGAGACGTTGGACGTATGTGACTCTATTAATTGCTGAATTTCCGTAGATTGTTCCAATGCGCATTTGAAACGCTCCAGGGAAAGACTCCATGGGGAATGCAATACATCCCATTGTACCGAAGTCAGCCGACTTGATACAGAATAATTAGTCAAACGATACGTCCGATCACCCCAATGCCATAAATGCACATTGTTCAGGCAGCCAGTATACGGAACCGAAGGTACCTGTGAATTATTTTTCATTGTTGCAACACACAGAGCATGTGGGCCGATCTGCCACAACATTTCTCTTGGTGTTTCCCTAGTCCAGTCACAAAGTACAACCTCTGAGTCGGTTAGACATGGATTAGCATATCCAGTTTGCAGCACACAGGCCATACCCTTATCCGTTATTTTAGTATCAAAAGTTATATTGTTTTTTGGTTCTAACCACTCTCCATCCATATGCAAGAACCAATAACCATTAGTCGTTATCAACTGTATTTGATACTCCTAGGACAGTTCCTGTTCCTCCTAATAAAGTGTCATACCACGCTCTTCAGCGCCTTTTGCAAGTTGGAATATTTGGAAAGGTAACTTGCCAATATACCTTTGTCTTCA
Source organism: Thalassophryne amazonica (assembly GCF_902500255.1). NCBI lineage: Eukaryota > Metazoa > Chordata > Actinopteri > Batrachoidiformes > Batrachoididae > Thalassophryne > Thalassophryne amazonica. The sequence continues at coordinate 92,207,605 of NC_047113.1, read as the reverse complement.
CTGTTGCTTGTGCCAAATAGGTGCAGGTATCAATTAAAGGTGCAACCTGGGTTTGTGTTGCCTTAGCCTCTGTTGGTAGTACCCACAGCATGTACAGGAATGATCTCCTCCCTTTAATTTCAGTACTATTACTGATCATTACTTTACTCCACGGTTTAATAGTCCAGGTGGTTCCATTGACATTACTACATGAATAACTTGTCATATTAAAAACACACATGTTCACCCTAGCACGAAGAGTGACATTACATCCCATAGTAAATACTGGTATATGGTGTCTGGCAAAACAGTTCACACATCGCCATAGTTTGCAATCACTAGTGAGATTAGCCACTTTACATGATTGGTTTGCTGAGCAGGTGTAATCATCTTGCGTTCTGTTGTTGGCAGAGTTCTTCCATCCTGTTTGGAACAATGATATCTCTTCAAGTTCGTTTCCTTCTGTCATCCCCCAACAACTGGAAACCATGGCACCACCTACAAGGAGGAGTATGACCCAGCAACCGACACCTCCAATTCCGGGACTTCCACTGGTTGCCATGGCGGCGCCACCTCCTGTGGTTCTTGATCGCCCGATCAGCAACTCCCACCAGGGCATCAAGCCTAGACAACACAAGGGTAACTACGGGTAGAATGACGACGATTAGTCTTCTCTTACATAACACTTCGATACAGGCACATTTACCCATTTTTCTTCACCCTGATAGAGTATACTAACAGTTGCATCATTCCCTTGAGCTATAATTTCTGCCGCTTTACGCGGTCCGTTAGGTTGTTTAACCCAAACTTTGGCACCTGCTTGATCTGAGGAACCAAAGCCTTGCGTTCCTCGTGTAGTTATTACTACGGGTTTTGGTATCTCCTGTACCAACCCCATTTCTGTGTTCCCCTGAATCATGATGTCATCGATGTAATGTGAGATCATCATTTTTGTTGGAATCTGGAACTGTTCCAAATGTTCTGCCACTACCCTATGGCAGATGGTAGGGCTATGCAAATAGCCTTGTGGTAATCTGGTGAAGGTATACTGTCGGCCTTCCCAAGTAAACGCAAACTGTTCCATTCTATCCTCTGGAATTGGTATGGTAAAGAATGCGTTGGCCAAATCTATTACAGCATACCATGTACCGCTATGGTGTTGCACTCGTTCAATGATACTCACAGCATCAGGTACAGCTGAAGTCAGCGCCGGTGTATATTTATTTAGACCTCTAAAGTCCACAGTCATTCTCCATGAGCCATCCGACTTACGGACTGGCCATAAAGGATTGTTCCACTTTGTCGTTACTGGTTTTAGGACTCCTGCCTGCAAATACTCTTTAATAGTTGCAGTAATTTCTGCTTGTCCTCCCGGAATGCGATATTGTTTTTGCCTCCTAACCCAGTTAGCGGAACTACTGGTCCCTTCATTTTTTCTGGATTGCCATGAATTAATGAGGCCTCCGCTCCTGTGTCCACTAAAGCCGAAGTAACTTGAACTGATTTAATCCAATAAATTTCCAATCGAACATAGGGCCTAATATCACTTGTGGACCATTGTGTTAAATCTCGGCGGGCCACAAGAGCTTGACCATTTTCCTAATCCTCATCATAACAATCAAGACTCCGGGAACGCCTTCCCTTATTCTTTCCTTTCTTTCTATCTTTCTTGACCTTACGCGTAGCAGCTATGTGCACTCCCAGGTGCACATAATTCCTTTAATCAACAGGCATCTGAAAGTTATTTCCTCTTGCAAAAACATAATGACCCCAGCTCTTCACTCCCAGTTCAGAATGACCCCAGCATGCTTCACTCCCAGTCGTTAGTGGCTACAAAAACAAATTCGTGCAATTAGTGTAATAATAACAAGTACATCATTAGGGTTACTTTAAGACAGGGGCAAAACAACATAATCTTTTCTCCACACATCCCCCAGAAGCGAAGATGTTGGACAGACTGAGCTAGAAGATGCACAGTTTTGTGTTGATGCAGCGTGGGGGTGAGGCACAGGCTGTTGAGCCAAATTTGTAAGGGGCACAAAGACAGGAGTCCCAGAGGCATGACTGCTGACTGCCATCAGTTTCCCCTGGAGCTGGAGGAGAATACCATAAGTCAGTCTGGCATTCCTGCGATGACGGACCAGAGTGAGAATGTCATCCACCCTTTGTGGGGATGGATGAGCAGTCACTGCCAGTGAGTTGACCACCATGCCAATAAATACCACCTGTTGGCATGGGTTCAGGGAGCTCTTTGCAAAGTTCACAGTGAGCCCTAGTTGTGACACATTTTCCAGAAGGGTGCAAGTATTGTTGAGTGATTCCTGCCAGCTCTGTGCGCATACAAGCCAGTCATCCAGATATGGAATCCATATCCCATGTCCAGAATCTGTATCCTATGATCCTGCAAAGGAGAAAGTGCTGCTGCCATGCACCTGGTGAGCATACAAGGAGCAAGTGAGAGCCCAAAAGGGAGGGCTCTGAACTGGTACACCTTTCCTTCAAATGCAAACCGGAGGAATGCCTGTGGTGAGCTGACAGTGTGATGTGAAAATAGGTATCCTTCAGGTCCACACTGGTAAACCAGTCCACCAGCAAAATTGTCTGGAGAACTTCCGTTGTGCAGAGTATGTGAAAATGCAGCACTTTCACATACTTATTCAACTTCCTGAGGTCGAGGATGGGGCAAAAGCCACCATCCTTTTTTCGAACTACAAAACAGGTTGAATAGAACATATCCCCCCCAAGCTGATCTGAACTGTGGACCCGCTCTATGGCTCCTTTCTTCGGGAGCTCGAGAGTCTGCTGCCTGAGAATGCGAGAATGCCTGTAACAACTGTGGCCTTTACACCATTGAACTTGGGAGGACGACGGTTTGAACTGAATATTGTAGCCCTGATCAACGCGGAAATCACCCTTGATCTGAGACCATTCCTACCACCGGTCGAGGTGTGTCTGGGAGAAATGACCGGTGGCCCTGTATTTGGCATCAAACTCGACTACTGTGGCCCCACAATGATTTTGAGGGGTGAGCACGACTGTCCTGTCCGTCACGGCGGCCATTTCTGGGTGATCCAGCCATGGGTGGCTTACCCACGTGTGGCTAAAAGGTACAGTGCTTAGAGGGCTGATGCGGTACACCCAGGGAGCATGTCAGTTAGCTGGAAGGAAGCCATCTGTGCACTTAGGTTGGTGCCTGGGAGTGCTCTGTAATTCAGCAAATTGCTGCCAAGACCTGTTAGCCTGAACAGCCGCTACAGGGTCTGCTGGAACCCTGATCTGGGATAATAGGCAGAGTGCGCAGTGATCCCCTGCAAGTCTCAGACAGAAGAGACTGAGCCAGCCTGGTGCCAGCATGTCTGCCAAGCTCCAATGACATGTAGGCAAAAGCCTGGAGCGAAGCATCACTCAGGCTCTACGTGTCAGTGTCAGCTCCATTATCCTGGAGAGACCGGAAGAGTGCAAGGGCAAGGTGAAAGAGAGAGTTCCCCAGATGACCAATTCAAGCTGCAGTGTCATAGCTCTTGGTAAGGAGGTCATCAGTGACTCTACATTGAGGTTACGGGCAATGGGCCTCGGACTGGGCAGTATCAGCAGGTGCTACAATCAGGCTCCTAACAACATTATCTACTGGAGGCATGTGGTCTAAGCCATACTGCGGTGCATCAGACATTGTGCCCAGCACCCTAAAATTCTGTGGCAAATGGGTGAAGGATTTTGGGTCAGGCCAGCACTTCTGCAGCTCTTCAATATATGGCAAGGAGGGTGAGATACTGAAAGCTGGCTTCCAAGTGTCCCTAAAAAAGGCACTAGAAGAGGCAGTCTCCATGGGAGGAGCATCCACACCAAACCATGACAAGGCCAACTGAATGGCCCGTGTAACAACGAACAGGCCAGACTCAGACACCTGAGGAGCAATGACCATCTAAAGTGTGAAAATTTGTGGTTGACGAACACGGGGAATGTTCTCTGGACATCGCTGCTTAAAGCCTGGACAGTCTGGCCAATCTGTCAGTCAATGGCATAGAAACATCTTCACAGAATCCCAACAACTCATCTTCACTCCCATGTCACCAAATAATCTCTCAAATCTTTATTTTCCCATTAATTTATTTGCCATTATCCAAGTCACTGTTGCTTTCATGTTCTTACTCAACTGAATGTGAAACGGCCTCACTCATGTATGAGGTCTGTCCGTAAAGTAACGGTCCTTTTTATTTTTTTTTAAAAACTATATGGATTTGATTCATGTTTTTACGTCAGACAAGCTTGAACCCTCGTGCGCATGCGTGAGTTTTTCCACGCCTGTCGGTTGCGTCATTCGCCTGTCAGCACGCCTTGTGGGAGGAGTGGTCCAGCCCCCTCGTCAGATTTTCATTGTCAGGAAATGGCGGAATGATTTGGTCTTTTTTTCCCCATCAGAATTTTTTCAGAAACTGTTAGAGACATGGAGCTGGAAACCATTTGAAAAATTTATCTGGCTTTTGGTGAAAATTTTACGGGCTTCACAGAGAATAAGGACTGTTACTGTCACTTTAAGGACGGCCCACAATGGCGCTTGGCACACCGCGCTCCGTGCTGCCATCGAGAGGTACGAACCACCGGATCATTTCTAAACGGATGGCTGCGTGAATCTGAGACCGTTGTGTGCACTTTCTCTGGTTATCACAAGAGCTGGACATCAGCCATTTTCTGGCAGATTTCACTTTTAACAAGAGATTTTGTCATGGAAAGCCGCACGGAGGCTTCGTGCGTCACGACCGATTCGCTGATCGAGCAAGACAAAGAACACCTCCGTTTCGGCATGTCAACGGACAAGTTGGGACATGCCTATCTCTCCACAATTTCTCTGATACTCACTGGACTGGTAAGCATTGAAAGCCGAGATAGGCATGTCCCAACTTGTCCTCTGACACGCAGAAACGGAGGCGTTCTTTGTCTCGGTCGATCAGCGACCTTAAAGCTGTAGTAACAGTCCTTATTCTCTGTGAAGCCCGTAAAATTTTCACCGAAAAACAACTGAATCTTCGAAATGGTTTCCAGCTGGTTGTCTGGCAGAGTTTTGGAAAAAAATTTAATGGAACAAAGTGGCAGTAGCTCAGCTGTTTGCTGAGAATGAAAATCAGCCAAGGGGGCTGGACCACTCCTCCCACAAGGCATGCTCACAGGCGAATGACGTAACCAACAGGCGTGGAAAAACTCACGCATGAGCACGAGGGTTCAAGCTTGTCTGACGCAAAAACATATGAATCAAATCCATATAGTTTTTAAAAAAAATAAAAAGGACAACGGTCCTTTTTATTTTTTTTACAAAAAATTCAAATTACACTTTACGGACAGACCTCGTATTTTAGATTTCATACTAATTACTGTGTATGGCTGTGACAAGTAGGGCTATCATCTGGACGAAACCTCTCGGAAAACATGCCTGTCTGGGTGTGTGTGCGCGTGGTTTATGCCTTCCACAAAGAACAACACTGACAGATGAGAGAAAGAAGCAGCACGACTAAATGTTGATAAAGGAACATGCATGTAAACAATTTATCGAGTCTAGAAAAAAACTATTGATTCCATTTTACTTATAGAAGGACAAGTCCCTATAATAATCATTGTGACAGGCTTATCAGAGTGGTTACACAAGAAGCACTGGTATGAGTAACAGTCAATCACTGGTGTAAGCCGAGCATGCACAGTGCTCACACACGCGGTGAAGATGAGGAAACGTTTGCAAGGCAAGAAGCTCTGGAGCCCAGATACAATACAGTAACGCCCATTATGCTGCGGTTCAGATTTTTCACAGTCTCACTTTTTTCTGTTAGACCTATTAATTTTGATAACATGTATAGTTTTGCCATTTCATAACATTCCACATCATTGCTTATGAGTTTAAATCTTGTGAGTCCTGATAGAATAGCTGCATGTACTAAATCAGCCAATCTCCAACTACATTTGAAGAAGCGCCTCCTGAACAGGTGCTTTCAAAAGAGCAGCTGCTGCTCTTATTTGCTGTGCGATGCATCTAAACATTGTCATCATACTGAACAGCATCACTGTAAGCAAAGTGGTTACCCTGAAATTCTTGTATCTTTATATTCTCTATATTCTTGTCATCCTTCTTGATATAGCAAACTGTTGACTCTTGACTCTTTCATTGATTTTGCAGATCCATCCAGATGCAGGTAGTGTTCATATGAATATGAATACAGTCATCATTTGTAAATTATCTCTGAACTGGTCACTGGAGTGTGCAAATTTTTTACAAGAGGGGATTTAACATGATAAAAAAGAAAACATCACCTCTGGGTAAGATTCACAAGTGTGCAACTGCCTATTGCAACGTGATGCACAACTTACCTTTAAATTCATTGATATATCTTTTCTCAATGAAGGGTTTGTCTTTTCCAGCTAATATATGCTCCTTGGCATCCTGCTCTGGTTTTTTCTCCTTCTTTGTGCCATGTTTACTAAAAAAAAAAAAGAAAAAAAAAGAATGGGACTGTGAATTATGTCTGTTTTGTATTCTAAAACATTCAGCTAAAAGCTTTAATTTAAATTATCAAAATGCATTTTGTTAAGATAATAACAGGGTCGTGTAGGCTGCAACACATTACACATGTAAATCTGTTAATTTAATCTGTAAAGGGACCTTGCACTATAAGATTCGTATCATGTCTGTCCAGCAAGTAGCCAGTGGCAAAGCACATGAATAGCCATTTGATGCTAAATAACTTAGCATGGTTAACTATTTACCACATTAGCTTCACCATAATTAGCCTAATAAATAGATGCCAAACCCATGGAAATTATATATATCAAACTTACCTTAAGCGTGAACACATGAAAAAAACTCTCCCAATGTAACAGTTCAACTTCAAGAAAGTTTTATTTTCGCCTCGTACCGGAGTTTTTCTTCGGTTTAAACTTCTCGACGGACTCTTTAACTGGGTGTTTCTGTGTAGGCTCTCAGTTGTCCAGGTGGTTTCCATAGTAAAGAAGCTTGAATCTTCGACTGGACTGGGTTGCTTGATGTGAGGACGTTTCGGTTCAAATCACAGAAGCTTCCTCAGCTAAAATTCTTGCTCTGGTAGTCTGACTTCTGTCTGGGATTTTGTGCTGTCTGAAGATCCTCTGTAGTTTTTCCCCTACTCCTGCTAAATAAGGGAGAGACACTCCTCTTCTTCTTGTCTCCGTCTCCTGTCTATCTGGTCTCTTTGTTTTCTGGGACTTCTGCACTTTGTCCAGGGACCAACGTGGGTACCCACATACTGTGAGGGTTTTCCGTACAAGTTGTTGTTCTTTAGCCCTTCCCTCTGCAGTTGTGGGCACCTGTAGGGCTCTGTGTTGAAGAGTCCTGATCATCCTGAGCTTGTGTTCAAGGGGGTGGTTTGAGCCAAAGAGCAGATATTGGTCAGTGTGAGTGGGTTTTCTGTAAACCTCTGTCTGGAGCTGCCTGTTCTCTCCAATCATAACATCACAGTCCAAGAAGGCTAAATGGTTGTTTCTGGCATCCTCACGTGTGAACTTGATATTGGAGTCCACCGAATTGATGTGTTCTGTAAAGTCCTCGACCTCCTGTTGCTTGATTTTAACCCGTGTGTCATCGACATATCTGAACCAGTGACTGGGAGAGATGCCCGTGAACAACGTCAAGGCTGTCTCCTCCACTTGCTCCATGTACAGATTGGCCACAATGGGGGATACCGGAGACTCCATCGCACAACCATGGATCTGCCTGTAGTAATTCCCCCTAAACAGGAAATACGTGGTGTTAAGACAGATCTCCAAGAGTTGGCAGATGTGGTCTGGCGTGAGTTTGGTCCTTTCAGGTAGAGACACATCTTCCAGCAGTCTCTGCCTCACAGCTGAGATGGCCTCAGCGGTGGGGATGCAGGTGAACAACGAAGTCACATCAAATGACACCATAGTTTCATCTGCCTCCAGCTGCACGTCCTTGATTTTGTTCACAAAAGCTTGTGTGTTCTCCACATGGTGGTCTGAGTTACCCACTAGAGGAGCCAAAATCCACTTGAGGTGCTTGGCCAAATTGTATGTGATAGAATCTGTGCTACATACAATAGGCCTGAGTGGCACGTCCTGTTTGTGGATTTTGGGCAGTCCATAGATGCATGGAGTGGCATCCCCCGGGTACAGTCTGTAGTATGTCTGCCTGTCGATGAGTCCCTCTTTCTCCAGGTTTTGGAGGCAGCTAATGATTTTCTTCTTATAGCCACTCGTGGGGTCTCTCTTCAGACGTTCGTATGTACTGGAGTCACTGAGCAAGTTGTTGATCTTGGCCTCGTAGTCCGATGTGTTCAGGACCACCGTGCATCTGCCTTTATCTGCTGGCAGGATAAGGATGCTTTGGTCCTTCTGCAGTGCTGCCAAAGCTTTCTGTTCTTCTCCTGTGATGTTGGACGGAGGAGGCTTAGCACTGTTAAGCGCTGCTGTGACTCTTAGTCAGAGGTCCCCAGCTTCTGACTCTGACAAACTGTTGTGTTTAATGGCTGACTCTACTGCAGTGATGTAATCTACTGTCGGTATATGTTTAGGGGTCACTGAGAAATTTAGTCCTTTGGTGAGCACATCCTTTTCTGTCTAAGAACCCTGTCGGACATATTCTTTACCCAATTTTCCCTGTTGTCACTAATTTGTCTGGGTGTATCTTTAAAACTACTCCCACTTAAAGTACACCTTTTCTGCACTAAAAGGTTGTGAAACTTCCTGATTTGCCTCTCCTTACTTTTTAAATGCTCAGCCATTTGAATTTTAACTATGAACTTTGTGATCTTATTATGGGCCTCTTCCACCACTAAGGTTTCTAACCTTTTGTAAAGACTATCAAGATTATTTTGGAGGTCTAATATTTTAAAATGAAGCCTTCTAATTCTAAGACCCAAAATCCTCCTAAGGTAACCGTGCTGGATCTTTTCTGCTGTGTGGCCTGCTTCTAGTGCCTTTTGCTTCATGCATTTGGGAATAACATTGTTTTGTTTGCATCTTATGTTAAATTTTAAGTGGTTTCTAAAGTTAGCTATCTTTTTAGCAGTCCTTTCCAGCTTACGTACCAGTGCCAGGGCCTCATGCCCACAGTTGGTCGCAATGTTTCTGTGTAGGCTCTCAGTTGTCCAGGTGGTTTCCATAGTAAAGAAGCTTGAATCTTCGACTGGACTGGGTTGCTTGACGTGAGGACGTTTCGCTTCAAATCACAGAAGCTTCCTCAGCTAAAATTCTTGCTCTGGTAGTCTGACTTCTGTCTTGACTCTTGTAGAGAAGAATAAACCAGAAGCCAACAAAAGCTGGTGTTTTTTAACCTAACCAGAGCCCACCTACCGAGAGGCTGACTGCTATAGGCCAGTGACTAAACAATAGCTCTAATTAGCACCTATTGTGCTCTAATAATGACAGGACGGAAGCCTCCCCTGATGGCTCCCTTGACGACTCTCTCCTGATGACGTGAATGACTCATTACCATGAACAAAAGACTGAAACTGCTTTGACCTGAGTACCACATTGTAAACAGGGGACAAAGCGTGTCTGAGACCCGCTCCGCGGTTAAGGCTGGGTTTCAACTGTTTTACAAAGAATGCTTCCTTGACACCTCTCTCAAACCATTTCTTCTCTCTGGCTAAGATTTTAACTTCCTTGTCCTCAAACGTGTGGTTAGTGTCTTTCAGGTGGAGATGAACTGCAGACTGAGGTCCACTGGCAACCTCTCTGTGGTGCTGGTATAGCCTCTTGTGTAAACGTTGCTTCGTCTCACCTATGTAGTGTTCATTACAGTTTTCCTGACATCTGATATGATACACTACATTGCTCTGTTTGTAACTAGGGATCCTGTCCTTAGGGTGAACTAATTTCTGTCTCAAGGTGTTGACTGGTTTAAAGTAAACTGGGATTTTGTGCTGTTTGAAGATCCTCTGTAGGTTTTTCCCCTACTCCTACTAAATAAGGGAGAGACACTCCCCTTCTTCTTGTCTCCGTCTCCTGTCTATCTGGTCTCTTTGTTTTCTGGGACTTCTGCAATTTGTCCAGGGACCAACGTGGGTACCCACATATTGTGAGGGTTTTCCGTACAAGTTGTTGCTCTTTAGCCCTTCCCTCTGCAGTTGTGGGCAACTGGGTATTTAACTGGGTCTTTAACTGGGTATTTAAATTGCACGTGACATCACATGGTCTCAGGACTTCATACGGGTCTTTTTCGCTGACGTCATTTCAGCCAATCAGTGGTCGGAATCTCGCTGACTGACATCAAATGCAGCCAATCAGTGCCCAGGATTGTTTAACCAATGAAATTGCGCGTTTTCTGTGTATCAATGGGAGAAATGTGTAAAAATGCTGCAGTATCACTGAGGTGCCTCTAGTTGGAGATTATACACAAGGATACACAGAAATACACAAAAATCAGGTAAAACCGAATTATAAAGACATGTGGAGAAAAAGCGGGAGGGTGTTCCTGGCGCCATTTTAAGCACTTCTACATTGCCAGAAACCGCCCCCTCCCCAAAAATGTCCTCATAATGTCGGTACGTATTGAGGTGCTATGTTCTCATATACAGGTCGCACAAACGCACACATTCAGAGCAAGTCTGGTAGCCTACTTGGCTGGGCCTAAACCCAAAACATCAATAGGCCTTTAAATAAGGCATTGTTTCAAAAATGAATTCCAAGTTTAATGATGAACACATCTCAGCCAACTGCACAGACGCTGTGTGCACAGTTACACAGACGCAAAGTGTCAGACACAAGCACCCCATGGACAATGCAAGCAGCAATGCAATGCTTAGTCATGTAAAGGCCTTTAAAATAAAAATTCAAAATATATCCGCAACATGAAAACAGGTTGGCTCGGCGGCCAAATTATAAAATTGATAAACAATGGAAACCATGGCTCGGCGGCCAAATTAAAAACCATCAGAACAGACACCAACATGATTCGTGGCAGTTGCAATATAATATTAACAATTAGACCTATTTAGGAGAAAAAGTAATTAATGGTCTCACACTTACATTTGTTGAATCCTTTTAATGCTACAGCAGGAGACGATGGGTTTTTTGTTGAACTTTCTTATCACGTCATCATAGCCCAACAATTCGGTCAGTTTTCTTTCAAGGGAAAGCACGGAGAGTGCATTCAGTCTGTGAGTCAACATGGATGTTCTGGTGGACATTTTTATCCAATTAACAGTAGAAAACAGCGAAATCCGCGAAGTAGTCAGCGCTATTTTTTGCAATTATTATAGATGTTTTAAGGCTGTAAAACCCCTCACTACACACTTTATACACTTTTCTCAAACAGGCATTAACATTTTCTCACTTTTCTCTCTTGTGTAAACACTCTCTTTTTTTCTTCTGTGCGAGAAGATTATAAACAGACACACAGAACACAATGCGCGTCGAGCCCGCAGAAGGCGCATCGGAGGCAGTGAGAGCATTCGCGGTGATGCCGACCAGTACCGCGACCAGCCCGCCTGATAAGGACGCAGAACACAATGCGCCATTAAAAAAAAAAAGCATGCAAAATTGCTCTAAAAAATCCACAAAACTGCGAGGCCACGAAAGGTGAACCACGTTATAGCGAGGGACCACTGTACTCTGAAAATGAATGAATAAAAATCACAGAAGATGAATGAGATTTTTTTATTTACAAAATGTATTAATTGTCGCTCAGTGCTAATGCAATACCATATCATAGGAATACAATGAGGCAACAACAGGTGACTGTCGAGTGTCGACTCAGCCTTCTCATTGGATGGGACAGGCCTGGCTGACAAGTGGGCAGGCCCAGACCCACCCCTGGCTATGCATAAGTCCACAATATGCAAAAATATAGGGAAAATAGAAAATGTGTCAGTGTGAGGTGACAAATGAAGCTAGAGATGCACAACTAACACCAGATTGTAGCTGAATCTGTACTGATTCAGTAAGGTGTCATCAGATTTGATATAGCTTCAAATGTTATGGAGCTAGATCCAGAAGAAAACCGCCATTACTGTTTGGTTGTAACACTGAATTGTTGAATAGATCACTGTGCCAAGGAGGGAATCTCTTTAGGGTCAGTGAAAGAGGTCAGGGTCTCTGAGTGCTTCTAGTCCTACATGGAATTAATCAGATAAAATAACGAAGTATGAATATTTTAGAAAGAAAATTCAACTTGTGAACACTTCCCGTTTTCTATTAATGAACTAACCTAACCTTTTTCTCCTAAATATTCTTACTTGATCATTTTATCAGATTAATTCAATAAATCAAAATGGGCTGTTGTAATATTGATGCATGAGGGCGTATTTTGTAATAACAATTAGTTCTTTAATGGTTATGTATTGAAGGCAAAAACACAAACAAAATAATGTTATATTCATCAAAGCCCATCTTGTTAGGTAACTGAGGTAACTGTAGTCGACATTCAAACTACAAACTGATGCACTGCTTGAGATGTGAGACTCGGAACACAAAGCTGGAATCAAACTACTCCCTCTGCCATACCAACATCACAGGCACTCAAACTTCAATGTGGGCAGCAGATGAATGACTTATTGCATTTGTTGACTGAAATTTGATGATATTTACACAGTTGGCTGCTATTTCAGCTGTCAGAACACTTTGTGTGTCATCGGAAGATTTGGTTCATACAAAGTCTCTTCAGAAATGATGAAAGCACAGACAAAACAACAGCAACAGCTCCTCTAAAATCTCTCTTTACTCAGTAAAAAATAGATACTTCTGAAACACACAACAATTGATCTTTTTTTATACAACCCACAATCACAAAATAGTTTGGATGGGATGTAAATTACACATAAAAAAGCATCAATTCTTACATTTTCTTTACTTATAGTTTATGTTTTAACTAATGAAATGAAATCCACTACCCAAAACATGAAATATCTTGGTTTCATGATGTCTGCAATGAAATTATAAAGTCTGTGTAAGAATCCCTGCAATTTTTTTTTAATTTGCATTTTCTATGGCTTCACAGTTTTTTGTGATTTCTGATTAAACTACTGTGCAGCAGCTCATGACAGATAGTGATAAAAGAAAATTAGGAAAACATGACAACTTTTATACTAAATTTGAAATTCTGCATGCTCTGAGATGCATTATTGTGCCCAGTGTTGTGATATTTTAATACGTGCCAATGTGGCAAAATTATGTATTTTCTATTTTGCCAAAATTAGTTTCCTGGAGCCACACAATGGCCCTCATTTATCAACATTGCATACACCAAAATCTGTGCGTATATGAGGTGTACAGAAAAAGCCACCACTGGTTTCGCATTTTATCAGTCCTGACGTGGGTGTACTCTGCGCTCAAATCGTACACCAATTTGGGAGGTGGTGTATAATGTACACTAAATTCAAAACCTGGAGCTGGCTCATCTTCTATAAATAAAGCATATTGAAAATCAAAGATTACCCATTTGTTAAATTACATTGTTTATTCATTAAAATGAGTGCAATTGTGTACAATTAAAAACAAAAAATAAAACTCTTGAGTATATATTATTCAAAGATTTTACCTCCCCTTGAGCAATTTAGAGTTGTAAAAAGGTAAAAACTCTGCCAATGGGGCAAGTGTTTAATGGAGTATCAGTAATATATCTTAAGTAACTTCATTCGTTTTTATTTAATTTTTTATTTCGAGTGAAACACTTATCCCACTGGCAGATTTTTTTACTTATCAAAAATGCTCAAATGAGGGTAAAATATTTGTATTGCACTATAGAAAGTATATGTTAAAACTTACCTGGAGGGCCTGGGGCATACTCATGAGTGGGGGGGCGGGGTTGGATATTGTGTTGGTGTTTGTGTGTTTGTTTTCCTTTCCAGGTGGTTTGGGACTGTTCTCTGGGTAAATTGTGCTGCAGAAGAGTCTCTCACCTCTGATACAAGGATTTGCTGCACCTGTGGCATTCACGTGCAGCGCTTACTCAGGACAATCTGCTGCACCTGTGGCATTCACGTGCAGAGTAAGGACTTTCAGCTGGTGTCAATAGAGAAATGAGGAGCTGCATTTAAGCCAGCGGTGATGAGTGCTGGCTGCCGGAGAATTCAACTTTTCACAGCTCAAAACAACGTTGTGTCGACCGTCTGGGGACGCTGAGGGTCGCTCCAGAGCCTGACCGTACGTCTGTAAAGGAGGACGAGGGTGAGAGGCAAATGCTGTCAGCACACGTCAGAGGTGACTTTCTTTGAATGTTTATCTATGAAAATAATATGGCAATTGTGCGTAGCTAAATTTAAATACTAAAAGTCAGTGTCTTGTTTGCTCCTTGCGGCGGTGGTGTGCGGAGTGATAATCCTCCACCGGCTGCGAGCAGCTGTTCTTTTAAATAACGCTGAGATCAAACTGAAAGTGTTGCTGATAAGTAAGCCTCTAATAGTTTCTGATATTTATATTGAAGGATATCACCTTTGTTTCCTCCTCACAGAGTATAGTTCGGGAAAGGCCACCTGGGGGGGGGTGTCGGCGGAGATCCTGAGTCCTGAACGTTCGAGCTCCGGTCAGTCCAGGCGCAGAGAGAGCGCGCCGCCTGTTTAGCCACCACCAGATGTATTTTATTTTGACGTTTATGTACAGCACGACAGGGTGATTAATAAACTTGTTTCTTTGGAACTGCTTCTAGTTATTTTAGGCTGGTTTAGGTAGGCTCCTGTTTGCGTTTAGCTCCTCTTCAGAACTGCCACTCTTTTTTTGGTAGCTATTTTTAGGTCAGACCATTTTTTTTTTAACCTGTAAATTCATAGGCGTATTGCACAAATTATGACTGAATTAAATAAATTATCCATATTATTAAAATAATTTACCTCATCAGGGGATCTAAGAACGGGCCCCATGCTGTTTACAAGGGCTGTGATTTCTTGCCATATTTTGTTTTTGCGAGCTCCCTTTATTCCACTTTTGAGGCTTCCAAACAAGACTGTTTTATGGAGTTCTACTTCTCTGATGAAGGTCTCCATTTCTAGCTCTGTGAAGTTTCTCTTCTTCATTGTTACTGTTGTGAAAGTGACGTGACACGGACCCACAACAGGGGGCGGTAATGAACGGACAATGGATAAGCCAAAAGTAACAATTTAATGTTGTGAATCACACAACGACGTACAGACAATAACAATATGGTGGACTGTCAATCATACACCAGGTGACGTGTGGGCAGGCTCGACGATAGAAGACGCCTGGCGAGAGAAGAGCTGGATCCCCACACAGCTTCAACCACCAACGGAGCTGAAGAACACCGGAGCCGCCAAGCCCTGCGCCCCAGGTGGCCGCTGTCTTCAGCAGTCAGACCCGGTACTGCTGGCAGAAAACAGAGACAGTCCTGATGAGTGTGAGTTTGCACACTCAGTACTCCCACAGTCAGTGTTTAGTTAGGAGGGAGCACCTCCACCTCCAATCACACACTCGTGCAGCTCCTGTTTAACCACTTATCTTGGTTTGGGGTGTGAGGCGAAGCCGTCGCTGATCACACCAAACGCCAATCCCACAGATAAGGCAGAACACCACAGGATAACGGCTGCAAAAGAAGTTCAGGTTATCACTCAATGATTTGAGTCAGCAGAGAAAATTACCTGAATGGTAGCTGATTTCTCGGCGGGGAGGTGGAGTTGCAGTCCGGCCTTTATGGTGGTGGTGATGAGTAGTGGATGAGTGACAGCTGGTACGGATGATGAGTGACAGCTGTCACTCCTGGTTGCTCCGATGCCCTCTCGTGCTTGAAGCCTGCACTTCAAGCAGGGCACCATCTTGTGGTGGTGGGCCAGCAGTACCTCCTCTTTAGTGGCCCACACAACAGGACCCCCCCCATCAACGGGCGCCTCCTGGCGCCCGACCAGGCTTGTCCGGGTGCCGCCGGTAGAAGTCGGCCAGGAGGGCCGGGTCCAGGATGAAGCTCCTCTTCACCCAGGAGCGTTCTTCGGGTCCATACCCCTCCCAGTCCACCAAATACGGTCCAAGCCGGCTCCCCGTCGATGATCCGGGCAGGAGGCGGCGCCGGTCCGGGGGTACAGAGGGGTGAAACGTGGTGAGGTTTGATGTGTGACACATGGAAAACCGGGTGGATCCGCAGTGAAGCTGGCAGCTTCAGCTTCACTGCGGCTGGACTGAGGACTTTGAGGATGGGGAAAGGTCCAATGTATCTGTCCTTCAACTTTTGGGATTCCACTTGCAGGGGAATGTCCTTTGTGGAAAGCCAAACCTCCTGCCCAGGCTGATACGCAGGGGCCGGGGCACGCCGGCGGTCTGCATGGTTCTTGGCCCTCGTCCGGGCTTTGAGCAGGGCAGAGCGGGCGGTACGCCACACCCGACGGCACCTTCTCAGATGGGCCTGGACCGAGGGCACCCCGACCTCTCCCTCCACTAGCGGGAACAATGGGGGCTGGTACCCCAAACACACTTCAAATGGGGAGAGGCCGGTGGCAGACGAGACTTGGCTGTTATGAGCGTACTCGATCCAGGCCAGATGGTCACTCCAGGCTGTCGGGTGCGCGGAGGTCACGCAATGGAGGGCCTGCTCCAGTTCCTGGTTAGTCCGCTCTGCCTGCCCGTTCGTCTGGGGGTGGTACCCAGACGAGAGACTGACGGTGGCCCCCAGTTCCCTACAGAAACTCCGCCAGACCTGGGAGGAGAACTGAGGACCACGATCCGAGACAATGTCTGATGGAATCCCATGCAGACGCACGACGTGGTGGACCAGGAGGTCTGCAGTCTCCTGGGCTGTCGGGAGCTTCGGGAGGACCACGAAGTGGGCCGCCTTGGAGAACTGGTCCACTATCGTTAAGATGGTGGTGTTTCCCTGGGACGGCGGGAGGCCCGTGACAAAGTCCAGGCCGATATGAGACCAGGGGCGACGAGGCACAGGCAGAGGCTGGAGGAGGCCTTGGGCCTTGTGGTGGTCGGCTTTGCCCCTGGCACAGGTGGTGCAGGCCTGGACATACTCCCGGATGTCGGCTTCCATAGACGCCCACCAGAAGCGCTGCCGGACCACTGCCACAGTCCTTCGCACCCCTGGGTGACAGGAGAGCTTGGAACCATGACAGAAGTCAAGGACCGCAGCCCTGGCCTCTGGTGGGACGTACAGTTTGTTCTTCGGACTGGTCCCCGGGTCCGGGCTCCGTGTCAGGGCCTCCCGGACGGTCTTCTCCACGTCCCAGGTAAGGGCGGCCACGACAGTGGACTCGGGGATGATGGTTTCAGGGGGGTCTGACAGCTCGGTCTTGACCTCCTCTTCGTGCACCCGGGACAGGGCATCAGATCGTTGGTTCTTTGTCCCGGGGCGGTAGGTGATCCGGAAGTCAAAACGCCCGAAGAACAGTGACCAGCGGGCTTGCCTGGGGTTCAGACGCTTCGCGGTCCAGATGTACTCCAGGTTCCGATGGTCCGTGAAAACCGTAAATGGTACCGATGCTCCCTCCAACAGGTGTCTCCACTCCTCAAGAGCCTCCTTCACCGCAAGAAGTTCCTGATTGCCGACGTCATAGTTCCGTTCAGCTGGGGTCAACCTGCGGGAAAAGTAGGCACATGGATGGAGAACCTTGTCGGACTCCCCGCTCTGGGATAGCACGGCTCCTATCCCTGAGTCAGAGGCATCCACTTCAACAACAAACTGGCGCTTGGGATCGGGCTGCACCAGAACCGGTGCA